>NC_037680.1:73866963-74194463 GCF_003255815.1 Theropithecus gelada | reverse complement strand
CTACTTCTACAGTGGCCCATTATTTAAAAGCAAAATTTTAAAACATTTTAATATAATTAATATAACATTCTAAGAAAATGATTAATTAGTAATAATTAATGCATTTATTTAGGTATGGTTTCGTCACTTTTGAAACACAAGAAGATGCACAAAAAATTTTACAAGAGGTATGATCTTTTGGTGTATTTAACTTCATTTCTGGAACTTTTGTATTTGAAACTAATCTTTTCAGGGTTCGAATACAGTAATCAATTGCTTTTTTAAAAAGGTTTGCATCTTAAGATTGGCATTGGTCTGTAGGAAACTTAATCTGCAGAAGAGCAAATTCCAAAATCATTATGAGTATGGTTGTGAAACTGTAATATAATGTTTCGCTTTATTTACTTCAACTAAGAACTTGGGGATAGGTCTTTTGCAAAATGTTAATAGCATTTTGAATGTTTAAAAAACACTACAAATGTGGATTCCAACAGTGAGGTTATCTGAGATTATTTCCCTCCTGTGAAAAACATTATATATACTAAGAATATTCACAGAAAAAGCCTATAGCCAGCAATTCAGTGTGATAACTTTGTTAAGGCAAATATAACATTTAACATTTTTAGAAAAAAAGTAGAATTTTAATTATATGTTATTAAAATCATATACAGTCAATCCTTGTTATTTGTGGCAGTTATGTTCTCTGTCATTGCTAGAAACACTGAATTAGCAAATGCTGAACTACCCTTTCTAGGGGAAATACAAGGTAAGGTTCCCAAGAACCTCTGGTCACAATATTGCCATCAACCTATCAATATATAACCTTGTTTTATGTGTTTTTCCATTTAAAGGCATCATATATAACAGATTACTGGTTCATTAACATTGAAACCATGGCCAACAGCACTATAATTCATGCTTGAATTAAGTACATCTAATATATATCTTCTCCATAAGGCCTATGACAGTCTTCTTGTGCTAGCCAGCACTTCAGCAATGCACATGGGGGCCATTTTAAATAGCAAAATCACCAACAAAAAAGCACAAAAATGGAGAAAGTGTGGCACTAAATAGAAAGCTCTCTCTTAGAGTATGAGCACTGGAACAAGAAAAAAGAATATCACCTTATTTGACCTCAGCTGGGAGCATGTGCATCAGGCTACTCAAATTTTCCGCCACTCTGCACGTGTCCACTAATAACCTCAAAATTGCCACAAATATTAATTTTAGGATTACAAATAAATTTTAGCAAATAGGTAAATTCACAAATACAGAATCCATGAGTAATGAGGATTGACTGTATTACAAATGGGGAATTGCGGTCAGACCCAGATCTATTTCAGTCTGAAGACTGCTCTTTCCCACTATTCCTTGCTGATTTCAAAGAATGTTATAGTCTGAATTTTTGAAATTCTTTCTAACTGGTTTTTCCTTATTTATTTTTTAATAATAGTGCTAAAATAATAAAATAATTTCCTTTTTCTTTATTTTAGGCTGAAAAACTTAATTACAAGGATAAGAAGCTGAACATTGGTCCAGCAATAAGAAAACAACAAGTAGGGATCCCTCGTATGTATTGAAAACTAATGTATTTTAAAATATTTTTGCATGGTTCTTTTTTGAAATATGAGACTTTTCATAGAACTTTATTAAAATATCATGTTTCTTTCATTTAATAGTTATTTTAGCAAAGTTGGTGGAAAAACTGAGTATTTTTTGCCACAAAATAATGTATCTCAATTTTTTTTGGTTGAGAAAAAACTTTATATACATAAAGATGCTTAAGTATATTCTGTGTAGTTATATCATTAAAGGAACAATCTTTCATGATGAAAATATCATTTAAAATAGCAAAAGTAATTAGTAATTTAATAATTTAGACTTACTAATGAGAAAAAATTTAATTAGAAAGTAATTTAAAATTAATCAGAGTAAAAATATTGAAAGTGAAAACATAGAACTAATATCAGAAACTCACTGCATGCTATGTACTGTAACCCAGCCAGGTGTGTCATAATTTTCAGGGGGACAATCCCTAAAGCTTTAGGAATTAGCTAAGTTATGTATCTACTTTCCCCAAATGTCTCTAATGCTTTCAATTCTATTATTCTTTCCTCACTCTTTCTCTTTATTAAGTTAGGCATCTTTATAGTTAACTTTTTACCTTTAATATTTATTAAAATTCCAAACAGTCTTTGGCTAGAAGGAGAAATGTGATGTAAAATTAATAACTAACTTATTTTCCCTTGGCCACATCCTAGTGTCTACGGGAATGTTTAAAACATTTGGTAATTATTATGTATAATCTGTTAACAAATTAATAGATTGTATTCATTTGGACTGTTATGCTTTTGACTTAGAAATAATAAATATTCAGTTAATACAGTTGCCACAACTACAACAAAAAAGAGATTGACGTATATTAAGTTTAATTTTGGCTTAGTATTTGTTAATTTAGGAGACAAAATATCCTCAGTAGGTTAATACAAAATGGAATGCACTAAATATGGCAGAATGCTGAATATTTTCAGACTATTGTTGTTACTTGCAAAGATTAAGCTAGAACATGTAGTAACAGTCCTTTAGCCCATTATCACCAGCAATATGTACTAAATAGTAACGTTCATAGTATGATCTACCAGTTGCTGAAATAGAAAATAAATCAGCACTATGCTGAATGCTTTCAAATATACTAATTGTTTTTTCAAAACTACTTAGTGGAAGGGTCAATGTTATGGGTTTTCATTTAATCTTCATAGAACCCCATGACGTATTATTATATCTATTTTTGTAAATAGAAAATTCAATCCCAAAAAGGTAAAGTCATTGTTTTAAAAATGTTTCTGCTGAAATACTCGTAGAGGAGAGTTAATCTTGGCATGTTGTGGTTCCTAACCCACTGCAGCATATTGGAATTGCAAATTTTCTTAAGTCTCACGATTTATGTAAAAACATCATGTATAATTTGCATTCTGTTCCATAATATCATATTGTTTATTTGAATATAAAAATGTTTCCCAAAAACAATTGAATAAAACTGATTCTGTAGGAAGATTACTATGTTCAGCCTCTGCTTTTTCATATCTCCTGGTATACCATCCATCCCTTATCCAACTTTGAGAAGTATGGGGTTAAATAGCCTAATGGTGAGTGGTGGCATTAGCCTTCAAATGCAGGACTGTTTGATTCCAAAGTTCTTTTGACTTTTCTGCAAAGAAAAATAGGTATTAAAAGTACATTTACAAATAAGGGATTCTTATCTTAGTTTTTTCTTAGGTCTGTCATTTCTTTCCATCTCCATTACCAACACCCGAGTCCCAGCTAACCACTTTGTTTACCTTAATTCCTGGAAAATCATCCTAAGTGGTCTCTGTGAATCCAATCTTTCTCCCTTCCAATCCATCATTCACAAGGAAGCCAGAGTGATCTTTCAAAAGTGCACCTCTTATTGTCTTATGCTCAGCTTATTTTGAGATATTCTTCCCTTTTCTTTCCATGCTTTAGCCATCTAGCCTTCTTTCAGTTCCAGAACATACTATACTCCTGTTCTCAGAATCTAATATACTGTTTTCTTTACCTAGAATGTTCTTTGCCATCCAATTCATTCTTTAGTGCTTAGCTGAAAGATCATTTCATCACAAATGTTCCACATATGTGTATATATAGAGATTTTTATATGTTTTTTATATATATATAATAATTGAAATGTTCAGTATCATACCCTATACTGCCTCATGTATTTATCAAAATTGTATTTAATTAATTAATTGTGTAATCAACTAATTACTATCTTCCATACCAGACCTAACTTCTTTGAGGATACAGACCATCTCATGTCTAATTTTTTTATTTTTTGCTGTATCACTAGGGCCCAGTTCAATGCCTTGAGATAGTATGCACTGAAAATTTATTTATTTAGCAGGTAAAGCATGGTTCATGTTCTTTGAATAATAAACCATTATTGAATAATGAACCATTATCATTATCTTTGAATAATAGTTGAATAACTTTTGGGGGGAATCCATGGACCTCCAGAATTGCGTGTAAAATTGTGTTTGACTGTATATATATCTGAGGACAAGGTCCCTGGTTTTCATCAGATTCTCAAAAAGATCTAATTAAGAACCATTAAAATAAATAATAACAATACTAGATCAAATGCAGTGAAAATATAAAAGCTGAGGAGCAATAGTATTACTTAAAGTGATAGGCCCGTGCTATTTGAAGTGTGGTTTGCAGACAGTATCAGTTCATTGGAAGCTGTCAAAATGCAAACTCTTAGACCCTGTCCCAGATTTACTGACTCAGAATCTCTGAAGATAAGTCCCTGGAATTTGCATTTTAATAAACAATTTAGGTGATTCTAATTTATGTGAAACTTTGAGAAGCACTGGTACAGGTGGAAGAAGAATTGTCAGTTTCACTAATTTATATAACCTTGCTGGTTAAGACCCTAATCTAATTTGGCTAATTTAACTTTTAAAGTCTCCTCCATGACAAAAAAAAAATATGTATATTATTTATTGTTTTTTGGTTTGTGGTGGGGGTTTATATAACTTGGCCTGGGAAACGAGATGGGGACCCCAGACTAGCCACATGAAGACTTGAGGTCATGTTTGCAACAGCAGCAGTTGTAGCAAAGGGAGACTAGATAGAGAATAGATCATAGAAAAGAGAGAGAAAAGAGAGCCATAGCATGAATGAATGTTTGCTGATAGGATATCCAAAGAATTAGTAGGGTGGAACCAAAATGTCTTCAGGAAAGTAGAATCTTCTCCAACTCTACTGCCTCCATCATCTTTGAACTTTCAGAAATAAAAGGTCTAGCCAAGACCTTAGGAACTTTACTATAGTGTATATAGTCTTAAAGTAATTATACATAATTTATATTTGTACAAATAATTACTTTGCTGATGATAATCTAAATTGTTAAGCTCTGTGTAGCATACTGGTGTTGGAATCTGAATTGATACATATTTAGTATTTCTTACTAGCATTGTTTATCTTTTCTTTTAATCATCTTAAACTAAAAGCTTTAAGGTATTGAGTTTAAAAATACATGCTTCAAAGATACTTTGACATAAGGAAGTTGTTTTAAATACCTGTGACATTCCATTTTTACCATAGCTACATAGGTATATTAAGATAAATATTTTTCTGAAGTGTTTAGAAACTACATTTTTAACAGTTAAATTGAACGTTTTAATTATTATTATTTAATCTTTGCTTTAGGTTCTAGTATAATGCCAGCAGCTGGAACAATGTATCTAACAACTTCAACTGGATATCCTTATACTTATCATAATGGTGTTGCTTATTTTCATACTCCAGAGGTAACTTCTGTCCCACCACCTTGGCCTGTAAGTAATTTCATTTAAAAAGGATTTCTACCTATTACTTATCGATTTTTTTAATGTTTGTTTTATTTCTGAAATATTTCAACCACAGATAATTACAAATAATAACACACGTCAACTAAATTTAATAGACATCAACATTTTGCAACATTTACTTAAGTTCTTAAAATGGGGAGTAAAGTAAGACAGCTTCAGGTCAGTTCTCCTTACCCCTACTTCCTTACCTTCTTTCCTGTTCAGAAGTAAGCAGAATATCTTTCCTATTCATTTCATATATTTTTACTACAAATATATGTATTCATAAATGACATCTAGTATTGTTTTAGTGGTTTTTAAACACTGTATAAATAATCTAGTTTTTACACTCAGCATTATATTTTTGAGATCAAACCATGTTTGTCTCTTTTTAGATTATATCACATTGATCCTTGTATATGTAGTTCACCTATTTTAATATTTTATAATATTTCATTGTATGAGTGTATTACAATTTTTTATATTCCTCTATTGATGGACATTTTAAGTTTTTTCTACAAACAAGGTTACATTGAATACCCAGATCTTGTATGTATTATGTGAGGGTTTTTCTGGGTGGGGCAGTGGTTTTCTAAGGTTTTACTTATTATATAAATTATCTCTGAATTTTTTTGAAATATTATGAAAACAGTTACTCATTTTTAAGTTGATATCTGAAGTTTATTATAAGTTTAAATAGTTTAGGAATATTGTATATTGTAGGTTTATATATTTTCATCAAAACTTTGTATCTGTAGATTTAGCTTACTTAATAGTGGAAAGTGTCTGCTCTATAACTCAGTTAACAAAGCCGGTCAACCAAATAAAACTACTGAATAAAACTTGCTTTTAGAAAATTCCGACTTTGTTTTTAAACTCAAATAAATGATTTAATATGTATCCATGTGACCATCGGCTAATTTAAGTTTGTTCCCTAGATGAAATAAGTATCATCTCCCCTTTAATACTTCTTATGCAAGCTCTTTCTACTTTGCCTTCTCTCATTTCTCAGGGCATTGCCCTCTTGAGTTGTATATCTGTTTGATGCCCTGTTGGTATTTACATTCCTGAACAAAGCATTATAGCAAGATCCGGAAGGAGTGAGAAATATACCTTTCTTTAGGGAAGGAAAAAGGTGATGGTGAAAGGAGAGCTTTTAAAAGAAGAATACATATTGCACAGACACAGTCACAGGCAGATCACATCAGAAAGCAGTACATATGAAGTTTAGAATATGAAAATTCGTACTCTTAAAGTTATTCATGCCCATGTATTTATTACTGGAAAATTTTTGTACTTCCCTAATGTACCTTGGCCTAGGCTAGGATATATACATAGAATTTCACATTCATGAAATATGCATATCTTTGACTAGATGTTGCCAAAGAGCTTTTGAAAGTGTACATTCTAGCCAACAGTTTATGACAGCCCCATTTTTCCATAATCTGCCAACCCTTAAAATTACCAGATTTTTAAATTTATGTCAATATTATTTTATGCAGTAGTATTTTGTTTTACTTTTCTTTGCCTAACTTGTAGTAATATTGAACATATTTTCATGTATTTATTGGCCATTCTACTTTCTTCTATGAACTGCCTGTTCATATCCATTGTCCATTTTTCTGTTGGGGTGATTTGTTTTTATCTTGAGTTCGTTACATGAATTTTGTGGGTTGCCAATGTCTTCTTCCAATTTGTGGCTTGTTCATTAACTCTTTTTGATTTTTTTCTCATGAAAATTTTACGATTTTTTTGGTCTTTTTTTACAAGAATTTTTTCTTCTTTTTTTATTTTTTATTTTTTCTTATACTTTAAGTTCTAGAGTATATGTGTACAACGTGCAGGTCTGATACATAGGTATACATTTGCTGCAAAAACTCATCATTTACATTAGGTATTTCTCCTAATGCTATCCCTCCCCCAGCCTCCCACCCCCCAACAGGCCCTGGGGTGTGATGTTCCCCACCCTGTGTCCAAGTGTTTTCATTGTTCAATTCCCACCTATGAGTGAGAACATGCGGTGTTTGGTTTTCTGTCTTTGTGATAGTTTGCTGAGAATGATAGTTTCCAGCTTCATCCATGTCCCTGCAAAGGATATGAATTCATCCTTTTTTATGACTGTATAGTATTCCATGGTGTATATGTGCCACATTTTCTTAATCCAGTCTATCACTGATGGACATTTGGGCTGGTTCCAAGTCTTTGCTATTGTGAATAGTGCCACAATAAACGTATATGTGCATGTGTCTTTATAGTAGCATGATTTATAATTCTTTGGGTATATATGCAGTAATGGGATTGCTGAGTCAAATGGTATTTCTAGTTCTAGATCCTTGAGGAATTGCCACACTGTCTTCCACAATGGTTGAACTAGTTTACACTCCCACCAACAGTGTAAAAGCATTCCTATTTCTCCACATCCTCTCCAGCATCTATTGTTTCCTGACTTTTTAATGATCGCCATCCTAACGGGCATGAGGGTATCTCATTGTGGTTTTGATTTGCATTTTCTGACGACCAGTGGTGATGAGTATTTTTTCATGTGTCTGTTGGCTGCATAAATGTCTTCTTTTGAGAAGTGTCTGTTCATGTTCTTTGCCCACTTTTTGATGGGATCGTTTGTTTTTTTCTTGTAAATTTGTTTGAGTTTTTCTTTCTTTTTTTCTTTTCTTTTTTCTTGTAAATTTGTAGAATCTAGATATTAGCCCTTTGTCAGATGGGTAGACTGCAAAAATTTTCTCCCATTCTGTAGGTTGCCTGTTCATTCTGATGGCAGTTTTTTTTTTTTTGCTGTGCAGAAGTTCTTTAGTGTAATTATATCCCATTTGTCAATTTTGGCTTTTGTTGCCATTGCTTTCGTGTTTTAGTTATGAAGTCCTTGCCCATGCCTATGTCCTGAATGGTATTGCCTAGGTTTTCTTCTAGGGTTTTTATGGTTTTAGGTCTAACATTTAAGTCTTTAATCCATCTTGAATTAATTTTTGTGTAAGGTGTAAGGAAGGGATCCAGTTTCAGCTTTCTACACATGGCTAGCCAGTTTTCCCAGCACCATTTATTAAATAGGGAATCCTTTTCTCATTGCTTGTTTTTGTCAGGTTTGTCAAAGAGCAGATGGTTGTAGATGTATGGTGTTATTTCTGAGGCCTCTGTTCTGTTCCATTGGTCTATATCTCTGTTTTGGCACCAGTACCATGCTGTTTTGGTTACTGTAGCCTTGTAGTATAGTTTGATGTCAGGTAGCGTGATGCCTCCAGCTTTGTTCTTTTCACTTAGGATTCTTGGCAATGCAGGCTCTTTTTTGGTTCCATATGAACTTTAAAGTAGTTTTCTCCAATTCTGTGAAGAAAGTCTTTAGGAGCTTGATGGGGTTGGCATTGAATCTGTAAATTACTTTGGGCAGTGTGGCCATTTTCACAATATTGATTCTTCCTATCCATGAGCATGGAATGTTCTTCCATTTGTTTGTGTCCTCTCATATTTCCTTGAGCAGTGATGTGTAGTTCTCCTTGAAGAGGTCCTTCAAATCCCTTGTAAGTTGGATTCCTAGGTAGTTTATTCTCTTTGTAGCAATTGTGAATGGGAGTTCACTCACGATTTGGCTCTCTGTTTGTCTGTTATTGGTGTATAGGAATGCTTGTGATTTTTGCACATTGATTTTGTATCCTGAGACTTTGCTGAAGTTGCTTATCAGCTTAAGGAGATTTTGGGCTGAGACGATGGAGTTTTCTAAATATACGATCATGTCATCTGCAAACAGGGACAACTTGACTTCCTCTTTTCCTCATTGAATACCCTTTATTTCTTTTCTTGCCTGATTGCCGTGGCCAGAACTTCCAATACTATGTTGAACAAGAGTGGTGAGAGAGGGCTCTACGCAAAAAAAACTAGAAAATCTAGAAGAAATGGATAAATTCCTGGACACATACACCCTCCCAAGACTAAACCAGGAAGAAGTTGAATCTCTGAATAGACCAATAACAAGATCTGAAATTGAGGCAATAATTAATAGCCTACCAACCAAAAAAAGTCCAGGACCAGACGGATTCACAGCCGAATTCTACCAGAGGTAAAAGAGGAGTTGGTACCATTCCTTCTGAAGCTAGTTCAATCAATAGATAAAGAGGGAATGCTCCCTAACTGATTTTATGAGGCCAGCATCATCCTGATACCAAAGCCTGGCAGAGACACAACAAAAAAAGAGAATTTTAGACCAATATCCCTGATAAACATCAGTGCAAAAATCCTCAATAAAATACCGGCAAACTGAACCCAGCAGCACATCAAAAAGCTTATCCACCACGATCAAGTCGGTTTCATCCCTGGGATGCAAGGCTGGTTCAACATACGCAAATCAATAAACATAATCCATCACATAAACAGAACCAACAACAAACCCCACATGATTAATCTCAGTAGAAGCAGAAAAGGCCTTCGACAAAATTCAACAGCCCTTCCTGCTAAAAACTGTCAATAAACTAGGTATTGATGGAATGTATCTCAAAATAATAAGAGCTATTTATGACAAACCCACAGCCAGTATCATACTGGATGGGCAAAATATGGACACATTCCCTTTGAAAACTGGCACAAGATTTTTTCATCTTTTTTAGTTTTTGGTTTTTTTTAACTACAAGAATATATTCTATTTTTTTATTTTTAAAGCTATAGTATTGCCACTTTTTACTTCTGGATCTCAAATCTTGAATTTATGTATTGACTAATCCATCTATTTCCTACTATTTTGAAATTAATCTTCTGCCAAATACTAAGTTTCCGTGTGTGTGGGTCTTTTTTCTGCTATTTTGTTCCATTGGTGTATTTGTTCACCTTGCCCAGTTCTAATTATTTTGACTTTATAATGAATCTTGAAATCTTAAAGTACATTGTTCTTCTTCAGGAGTCTCTCATCTATCCTTATGTCTTTGTGTTAATAGGTATACATTTTGTAATTCAGCTTGTTTAGTTCAGTGAAAAACCCTTGTTTTTCTACTAGAATTGCATTAAATAGTGTGAATAACTTGGGACATTTCAGTATTTTAAAATACTGAATCTTCCCATCCATGAGCATGATACATCTCTCCATTTATTTGTCTTATTTTACTTCTATCCATAAAAAAGTTTTCTTTCTCCGTAAAAAAGCTTGACACATCTTTTGTTGAACTTATTCTTAGTAGACTATAGTTTTGTCGCTTTGATGAAAATGCTGTTTTTTAAATAACATTTCCTAGAAGATTGGAGCTGGTGTATAGTAATGCTCTTGATTTTTCAATATTGATATTCTATCAGTAACCCTGCCAAACTCTCATTTACACAATTATTTATGATTCAGTATACTTCTATTTCTTTCACTTCTTTTTTTCCTGGAGTTTTTGCACTGACAGTGTCTCTGCTACAGTATTGATGTAGTGAATACACCATGACCTTGTTCTTGAAAAGGAGCAAATTCAGTGATTCACTATTAAGCTTTACATGTATGCATGTATATATGCACGCATATACATACGCATGTATATATGCACGTATATACATATGCATATAGACACACACACATGCGCATACTTTGTAAGTGGGAAGATACTCTTAACCAGACTTTCTCAATCTTAGCACTGTTGACATTTTGAGCCAGATGATTTCTTTGTTATGAAGGACTGTCCTGTGCACTGTAGGATGTTTAGAAGTATCCCTAGGTTCCCCATAGTTATGACAATCAAAAATGTCTTCCCAACATTGCCGGATGTTCCCTAGAGGACAAAATCACTCATGGTTGGGAATTACTGCCCTAAATCAATTAAGGAAGCTATTTTATACTATGTTTGCTAAGAGTTTTTAATCATAAAAAGGTATGGAATTTTAACAAACGCATTTTCTGTCTCTGTTGAAATTACCATTTTTTCCTCCTTTAATCTATTAATATAGTGAATTACATTATTATTTTCTAATGTTAATCTATGATACAGTTTTATTAGCATACCATAGTCTGTGAATTGTACAAAACTATGATACTTTTCCTCAGTTTTGGGGGTGCAAACATTAAAACAAAACAATATAAGTTAGATCCCACAATATACATTGAATTTTAATTGCTATATTAGAGCCAGTTTTACTATCTGGCAATATAACTTGCCTGTTTTATTGACAATCTGGTTTTAAGTAATCTGTTTTGGGGCTTACTCTTTCACTTTGAATAATCAAGTGTTACCTCTACTTTTTTTACACATGGATTTTTCGCTTATAAGTTTGTCAAACTATTAACTCATTTAAATGTCAAATTACTAAAATAAAAATAAAATATCTTTGCTTTAATTATAGGTATAACAAAGGAATAGAACATTGATTATTTGTAACTAGTGGGAAAATTAGATATGGCTATTCATTCAGTTGTAAATACTATTATAAACATTAACTGTTTCCTGCTGGTCCTCACAATGGAAACAGGCAGCGTCACACTAAGTCTTGCTGTCATTTTCCTCTAAGTATTCTCTTAGAACTATATTTTCATAATCTTTGGAGGTGGTACATTTCAGACTAAAAGCAACTTTTCTGGTGGTTGTTTTAGCATTACTATGGAAATGAAACCACGTGGAAGTAGAAATGTTGTGATGATTTTAATAAATAGACTTAGTAGAGTCGGTAATAATATCAATAAGGGGTAGAAAAATAACATTTCTAATCATAAACCAGAAGTTGACTGGGTTTAGGTAATAATTTGAGATAAATTTTATTGTGAGCTATTTTAAAGGCTTCTGCCTAATTTTTCTTTTTCCATCCTCTTATAGTCACGTTCTGTATGTAGCTCCCCTGTGATGGTAGCTCAGCCCATTTATCAGCAACCTGCATATCACTACCAGGTAAACATAAATTACAGTTAAAATTCTCTCTGAAACTTTCAGTCCTTTCTTAGCTAACTTTCATTTATTTCTCTCATGCAACTACTTTACTAATTACAAAGAGATACTTCATTAGAGAAATGTGAATCAAAACCACAATGATATACCATCTCACACCAGTCAGAATGGCTATTACTAAAAAGTCAAAAATAGCAGATGCTGGCGAGGTTACAGAGAACAGGAACACTTATACACCATTGGTTGGAGTGTAAATTAGTTCAACCATTGTGGAAAGCAGTATGGAGATTTCTCAAAGAACTAAAAGCAGAACTACCATTAGACCAATTACTGGGTATATAGCCAGAGGAATATAAATCATTCTACCATAAAGACACATGCATGCGAATGTTCATTGCAGCAGTATTCACAACAGCAAAGACATGGAATGCCTATCAATGACAGATAGATAAAGAAAATGTGGTACATATACACCAAGGAATATTTTGCAGCCATAAAAAACAATGAGATCATATCTTTTGCAGGGACGTGGATGGAGCTGGAGGCTATTATCCTTAGCAAACTGACACAGGAACAGAAAACCAAATACCACATGTTCTCACTTAGAAGTGTGAGCTAAATGATGAGAACTCATGAACACAAAGAAGGGAACAGTAGACACTGTGGTCTACTTGAGGGTGGAGGTTGGGAGGAGGGAGAAGAGCAGAAAAGATAACTATTGGGTACTGGGCTATGAAATAATTTGTGCAACAAACTCCTGTGACACGAGTTTACCTATGTAACAAACCTTCACATGTATCCCTGAACCTAAAATAAAAGTTTTAAAAATAAATAAAATAAATGATTAGTTAGAAAATAAAAAATAAAAAAGTTAATCCTTGGTAGTGTTTTTTTCTTTGTAAAATTTTTTTCATTGACAAATGATAATTATACCTATTCATGGGGTATGTGGTGATGTTTTGATACATATAATATGGTGATCAAATCAGTGTAATTAGCATATCCATCATCTCAAACATGAATCATTTATTTGTGTTGGGAGCATTCAATAGCCTCCTTCTAGCTATTTGAAACTATGTATTATTGTTAACTATAGTCATCCTATAGTGGTATAGAACATTAGAACTTATTCCTCCCATCTAGCTGTAATTTTAGGGGTGTTTGGGATTTTTTGTTTATTTTTTTTAATTTTTATTTCCACAGGTTTGTGGGGAACAGATAGTATTTGGTTACATGAGTAAGTTCTTTAATGGTGATTTGTGAGATTTTTGATGCACCCATCACCCGAGCAGTATACACTGAACACAATTTGTAGTCTTTTATCCCTTACCCCCTTCCCGCCCCTTCTCCCTAAGTCCTCAAAGTCCATTGTATCATTCCTATACCTTCTCATCCTCATAGCTTAGCTCCCACTTATGAGTGAGAACATAGGATGTTTGGTTTTCCATTCCTGAGGTAGCTGTAATTTTGTATCCTTTCACAAATCTCTCCCTATTCCTCCTTTCCCTCTATCCTTCTCAGCCCCCGGTATTCTTTTTACTTCTATGAGATCAATTTATTTTTATTTATTTTTTGTAGCACATGGTACTCTTTATTGTGACGCTCAGTGGAAAACATCTGTAAACCGGCTTACTGTAGTGATGACAGTTGCAACTCATGCTAAGGCACTTTTATCATATAAAAAAGGGATTAGGGTAGGAGTTACATTCATTTCTTTTTGACAGCAATGGGACCTGAATTCAGAGCTTTGTAGGCATATGCAACTTTTACATCACTTCATGATTTGCGAGTTTGTTTCCTTTAAAAAAAAAAAAAAAAAAGCCTTCTTGCCATATGTAAGTCTAAATGCTGCATATACAAAAACAGGAATACAAGTTGAATTGAGCAACCAGTGTAGACCAGCAGAGGATAAGCTACTCTCTTGTAAACATTGTTTGAAAGGCAGTTGAAAAGACTTGGAATTTTATCACTTATTACAAGAAAGAGGGGGAAAATAAAACTTTTTTATTTCAAAAATATCTGTGCAGGTGACAGATTTTTGAGATCAGTGTTTTTTGGCTTCCACATATGCATGAGAACATGTGTTGTTTAACTTTCTGTTCCTGGCTTATTTCATTTAACATAATTACCTCCAGTTCCATCCATGCTGCCATGAATGATAGGATTTTATTCTTTTTTATAGCCAAATAGTATTCCGTCATGTATATATATACCACATTTTCTTTATTCATCTGTTGGACACCTAGGTTGATTTCATATTTTGGCTATTGTGAATAATGCTGTAATAAACATGGGCGTGCAGATGTCTCTCTGAATCAATGATTTCCTTTTCTCCAAATAAATTCCGCATAGTGGGATTACCAGATCATATGGTAGTTCTACTTGTAGTTTTTTCAGGGACCTCCATACTGTTCTCCACAGTGGTTATACTAGTTTGCATTCCTACTAACAATGTAGAAGAGTTTCCTTTTCTCTACATCCTCACCAGCCTTTGTTATTTTCTCTTTTTGACAATAACCATCCTAACTGGGGTAGATAATACCTCATTGTGGTTTTGACTTACAGTTTCCTGATAATTAGTGATGTTGATCATTTTTTCAAATATTTGTTAGCCATTTCTTTGTCTTCTTTTGAGAAATGTCTATTCAGATCATTTTCCCATTTTTAATCAGTTTATTTTTTGTTTATTTTGCTGTTGTTTATTTTGTTTATCCTTGTATATTTGAATATTAATTGTGTGTCAGATAGGTAGTTTACAGATGTTTTCTACCATTCAACAGGTTGTGTCTTCACTCTGTTGATTGTTTTCTTCACTGTGCAGGAACTTTTTAGTTTAATGTATTCAAACTAATGGGATGAATTAGGGAGAATTCCCTCTGCTTCGATTTTTTGGAATAGTTTGGGAAGACCTGTATTCTTACCTAAAGGTTTGGTAGCATTCAGCCATGTAGTTCTGGACTTTTCTTTGTTGGAAGACGTTTTAATTACTGATTCAATCTTGTTACTTAAATTTGTTTCTTCAGGTTTTCTTTTCATTTTCTTTTCTTTTTTTTTTTTTTTAAAGACGGAGTCTCGCTCTGTCGCCCAGGCTGGAGTGCAAGTGGCGCAATCTCGGCTCACTGCAAGCTCGGCCTGCCAGGTTCACGCCATTTTCCTGCCTCAGCCTCCCGAGTAGCTGGGACTACAGGCGCCCGCCACCTCGCCCGGCTAATTTTTTATTTTTTTTAGTAGAGACGGGGTTTCACCGTGTTAACCAGGATGGTCCCAATCTCCTGACCTCATGATCGACCCGCCTTGGCCTCCCAACGTGCTGGGATTACAGGCATGAGCCACTGCGCTTGGCCTTGTTTCTTAAGGTTTTCGATTTCTTCAATCTTGGTTTAGTCTTGGCAGATTGTGTATGTTCAGGAATTTATCTGTTTCTTCTAGGTTTTCTAATTTATTGGCATATAGTTGTTCATAATAGTCTCTACTGATCCTTTGTATTTATGGTATCCATTGTGATGTCTTTTTCATTGCTGATTTTATTTATTTGGATCTACTTTCTTTTTTTTTCTTAGACTAACTAATGGTTTGTCGATTTTATCTTTTTAAAAAGTCAACCTTTTGTTTTGTTAATATTTTGTATTGTTATGTAGTCTCAACATTGTTTATTTCTGCCCTAATTATTATTATTTCTTTTCTTCTACTAATTTTGGGTTTAGCTTGTTCTTGCTCTTATAATTCTTAGAGGTACATTGTAAGGGTGTTTATTTGAAATATTTCTAATTTTTTGATGTAAGCATTCATTGCTATAAATTTGCCTCTTAATACTGCTACTGTTGTGTCCCATAGGTTTCAGTATGTTGTGTTTCTGTTTTCATTCTTAATTTCTTCCTTCACCCACTGGTCATTCAGCAGTATGTTGCTTAATTTCCATGAATTTGTATAGTTTTGAATGTTTTTCTTCTTATTGATGTCTTCTTTTTTTCTATTGTGTCAGATGAGATACTTGATATAATTTCAGTTTTTTTTTAATTTTTTGAGACTTGTTTTGTTTCCTAAAATATGGTAATTCTGGAGAATGTTTTATATGCTGATGAAAAGAAAGTATATTCTGCAACTATTCAGTTAAATGTTCTGTAAATAGCTGTTTGGTCTGTTTGGCCTGTGGTGCAGTTTAAATCCATGTTTCTTTGTTTTTGGGTTTTTTTTTTTTGGTTTGTTTTTGTTTTTGTTTTTTGTTTTGTTTTGAGAAAGAGTCTCACTCTTGTCACCCAGGCTAGAGTGCAATGGCACGGTCTCGGATCACTGCAACCTCTGCCTCCCAGGTTCAAGCAATTCTCCTGCCTCAGCCTCCTGAGTAGCTGGGATTACAGGTGCACGCCACCACGCCAGGCTAATTTTTGTGTTTTTAGTAGAGATGGGGTTTCACCATGTTGGTCAGGCTGGTCTCGAACTCTTGAACTCATGATCTGCCCACCTTGGCCTCCCAAAGTGCTGGGATTACAGGCCTGAGCCACTGTGCCCAGCCTGTTTATTTTCTTTCTAGATAATCTGTCCAATGCTGAGAGTGGGGTGTTGAAGTCCCCAACCACTATTTTATTGGGGTTTCTCCCTCTCTCTTTAGATCAAATAAGACTTGCTTTATATATCTGGGTGCTTTGTGTTGGGTACATATGTATTTACATTGTTATATTCTCTTGTGGAATTGATCCCTTTATTATTATATAAATGTCCTTCTTTGTCTCTTTTTAAAGCTTTTAACTTGAAGTCGGTTTTGTCTGATGTAAGTGTAGCTATTCCTGCCTGCTTTGGTTTCTATTTGCATAGAACATGTCTTTCTATCCCTTCACTTTCAGCCTAGGTGTGTCTTTACAGGTAAGGTGAGTTTCTTTTAGGTAGCATTCTTTTTTTAATCTATTCACCCAGTCTCTATCTTTTAAATGGAGAATTTAACCCATTTGAATTCAGGGCTGTTATTGACAGGTGAGGACATCCTGTCATTTTATTTATTGTTTTCTGGTTATTTTGCATATCTTTTGTTCCTTGTTCCTTCTCTTTTTGGTGATTTTTTGTGGCTGGGTTCTCTGTAATTATAAGATTTGATTCTTTTCTTCTCTTTGTCCTTTGTGTAATGACTGTCCCAGTGAATTTTATAGTTTTGCATGTTTCATGAGGGTTGTTATCATCCTTTCACTTCCTGATGTAAGACTCCCTTGAATATTTTTTTTGTAAGGCCAATCTAGTGGTGATAAATTCTCTTAGTTTTTGCTTGTCTATGAAAGAGTTGGTTTTTTTAAGAGACGGAGTGTAGTGGCATGATCATAGCTCACTGCAGCATCAAACTCGTAAGCTCAAGTAATCCCTCCCACCTTAGCCTGCCACACAGCTGAGACTACAGGCATGTGCCATGCCTGCTAATTTTTTTAAAGAGATAGGGTCTTGCTATGTTGCCCAGGCTGGTCTCAAATTCCTGGGCTCAAGTAATCTTCCTGCCTTAGTCTCCCAAAGCACTGGGATTACAAGTGTGAGCCACCACACCTGGCCGTGTAAAAGACTGTATTTCTCCTTCATTTCTAAAAGATAGCTTTACTGGGTCTAATATTCTTGGCTGGCAGGGTTTTTTTCCTTCAGTATTTTGAATGTATCTAAATATATCATCCATTCTCCCCAGTAAGATTTCTGCTAAGAAATCTACTGTTAGTATAATGGGGATTCCTTTAATTGTGACTTGACACATTTTTCTTGCTGCTTTTAAAATTCTTTCTCTTTGACTTTTAACAATTTGACTATAATGTACCTCTGAGAGGATCCGTTAGATTGAATCTACTAGGATTCTTTGAGTTCCCCAGACCTGAATATCCATCTCTTCTCCCAAGACTTGGAAAATGTTCTGCTATTATTTCATTAAACGTGTTGTCCTCACATTTTCCCTTCTCTTTTCCTTCTTAAATGCCCATTATATGAATGAATATTTATCCTCTTCATGGTGTCTTATAAATCCTGTAGGTTTTCTTCATTCTTCTTCTTTTTTTTTTTTTTTTTTTTTTGTCTGCCTGTGTTATTTCAAAAGACCTGTCTTCAAGTTCAGAAATTCTTTCTTCTGCTTGGTCTAGTGTATTGTTGAAGATCTCAGTTGTATTTTTATTTCATTCGTTGAATTCTTCAGCTCTAGGATTTCTGTTGTTTTTTTATGATATCTATCTCTTCGTTAAATTTCTCATTCAAATTATGAGTTGTTTTCCTGATTTTGTTGAATTGTATGTCTGTGTTCTCTTGTATCTCGCTGAATTGCCTTAAAATTATTATTTTGAATTCTTTTTCTGGCAGTATGAAATATATGCAAATATTTCCCTGTGATTGGGGTCTGTTACTAGAGAATTACTATTTTTATTGGAGGTAACATGTTTCCTTGATGGTTGATGTGTCCCTACATTGATTTCTACACATCTGGTACAAAAGTCACCTTTTCAAATCTGAAGTAGGTTTCATAGGGGAAGACTTATTTCTGTGAATGGATTTTGGGGTGTTGGTTCAGTGGGGTGCATTGGCCTTGGTTCTAGGTGGACATAGTAGGGTAGTCTCTGTGTAGTCTCTTAAGCTGTAATACTCTCTAGTTGTATTTGCAAGTTTCTCAGTGACCTAGGACAAGAGAGTCTGTGATAATGGTGGTGGGGCTTGGGCTTGCTGGGCTGTTCCTCAGGTCAGGGCTGTGTATATGAACATGGTAAGTCTGGCTCGCTTGGCTTGGGGCCACAGGGCTGTTACTCTGGCTGAGAGCACAGGCATGCAGTTTCTCAGCCAGCCTCGGGGAGTGCCCACCAAAGGCAGCCTGTGGGGCTGTTTCTCGGGTTGGGTATGCAGGCACATGGCTCCTTGGCTGACCTGGGGGTGCATCTGCTGGGGACAACCCATGGGACTGTTTCTCAGGCCGTGGACACAGCTGCATGGCTGCTTAGTTGGCTAAAGACATGTTTGTCAGGGACTGTTTCTCCAGCTCGGGATGCAGGTACACAACTGCTCACCTGGTCCAGGGGGCATGTCTGCTGGGGGTGGCCCACAGGGCTATTTCTCCAGTCTGGGACATAGGCACAAGGTGGATCACCTGGCCTGGAAACGTTTCTGTTAGGGCTGTTCCATAGGCCCAGAATGCAGGCACAGGGCTATTGGTCGGCCTGGGATCATGCCCACTGGAAGCAGCCTGTGGGGCTTCTTCTCAGGCCTTGGACACAGGTTCAAGGCTGCTCAGCTGTCCTGGGGATGTGTCTGCTAGAGGGGTGGGCACGAGGCCAATTCTTAGGCCTGAGGCATGGACACACAGCCACTCCACTCCCCTGGGGACGTTTCTGCCAGTGGCAGTCCCCAGAGCTGTTTCTTGGGCTCTAATTATATGCACAGGATAGGTCAGGGGCTTATCTGCAGGGCATGAGGCACCTCTGGGCTGTTTCTCAGCCCTGTATGCAGGTGTGTAACCTTTCCGTCTCGGCAGCATGTCAGCTGCTACCAGGCTTGAGGACCTCTCCTGCTCAGGGGAGTGCAGCAGTTTGACCAGCTAAAGAGTGGGTTCACCCTGGGCAGGTCAGCCAAATTGTTCCTCTAGCTGGAGGTGAGGGCAACAGAAGGTGGTTTCCGTACTGTACAGAGCCAGAATCACAGCCAATCTTAAGCCTCAGGTTCCATGCTGCTGGGGTTGTGTTCAGCCACTGCTACGGACTTGGCGGAATGAAAATGGAACCCCAGTGCTGGAGACATGCAATAGCTATTGGCCCCCTAGAAGAGGGAGCACTTCAGAGGCGGCTGTGGCCTCAAGATGCTGTCACACTGTAGCAGCTTGGCTCACAGGATGGGATTGAGGGGGTGAGGAGTACATACTTTGTACTCCTAATTTGGGGCAACGCAGCCAAGAATTCCCAGCAACTCTTCAAACTGTGAGACTATGGGATTCTCCTGTTGCAAGGAGTGTGGGTGTTTGCAGTAGCAATGCAGGCTGGTGGGGATCTTCTGCATACCTTTTCCCTGCAATAAGAAATTGCAGGACTCCAGGCAGATCCAATCCTAGCAAAAGAGAAGGGGTTGCAGAGGCTGAGTGGCTCCATGCTGTGCTCCTGGATTTGCAATCACCACAGGTGTGTCTCCACTCCCCTGCTGCACTCTAGCACTCTCCCTTTGATGCTCCTATCAAATTGTAGCTGTTTATTCATTGCCTTAGTCCTTTCTTGTGGCGGGATGGGGAGCCAGTGGAAAATGAATGCCAGGCATCTCTGGTCAGCCATCTTGCTGACATCATGCCTCTCTTTTTTCACGAGGGAACTAAACAATATCATACAAGAAGATGGACTCTTTGCTTCCTTTTACCAAATGTAATGAGGTCAGTTTTGCTCCCCTGGCTAACATTTAATCTAAAAAGTCTTCAGCAATAATTCCCAAAGTAAGATACAGGTATTGGACTGCAAGCTGGTTTTTTAATGTTAACATACGTCAGTTTCTGGCTATATTATATTTAACATAATTTATATTAAAGTAAATAATATATTGTGGTTTATTATATATTATGACATCCTCTTTCAGTTAACCAGCACTCTTCATTAATTCTAGTGAGAAACTGGGGATAAGTGAACTATAATGACAGACCATTTTGGTCTATAGCGGGGTCATCAGACTATGGCTTGCAGAACAAAATCTAGCAGCAGCCTGCTTTTGTAAATAAAGCATTATTGGAACACAGCCACTTTTGTTTACTTATTGTCTATGGCTGTTTTTGTGCTACAGTAGACGAGTTGAGTAGTTGGCAGTTACTCTTCTTTTTCCCCTTATCCCAGCCCTAGGCAACCAGTAATCTACTTACCTGTTTTTCTAGATTTGCCTATTCTGGATATATCCTATAAAAACAATCATACAATATGTGGTCTTTTGTGACTGGCTTCTTTCATTTAGCATAATGATTTCAAGATTTATCTGTGTCATGATAAATGAGACATGGCATGTCTTAGTACTTCATTCTCAAATAATAATATCCCATTGTATGGATACACTGTACCACATTTTGTTTATCCATTCATCAGATGATGGACGCTTGAGTTATTTCTACTTTTTGACTGTTATAAATAATGCTGCGATGGACATTCACATACAAATTTTATGTGAATATATATTGTTAATTCTGTTAGGTCTTGTAACTAGGGTGGAATTGCTGGGTCATATGGTAACTCTGTTTAACCTTTTAAGGAAGTATTTATTTTCCTAAAGGGGTGCACCATTTTACATTCCCACCAGCAGATTATGGGGGTTCTAATTTCTCCACATGCCCATCAACACTTATGATCTACTTTTTTGATTAAAGCCATCCTAGTGGGTATGAAGTGTATTATGGTTGTATTATGGTTTTGATTTGTATTTCCCTGAAGGCTAGTGGTGTCGAGCGTTATTTCTTGTGTTTATTGGCCGTATGCATATCTTCTTTGGAGAAAAGTCTATTCATATCATTTACCTATTTTTAAGTTGGGTTACTTGCCTTTTGATTATTAAGTTGTAAGCGTTCTTTATACATTCTTGATATAAGTTCCATATTTTCTCTCATCCTGTGGGTTGTATTTTCACTTGCACAAAAGTTTTGATGAAATCAAATTTAACTATTTTTTGTTGTTGCTTTGTTGTTTGCGCTTTTGGAATTTTACAAACATTTCCTAATTCAAGGTCAAGACATTTACATCTATGTTTTTTTCTAAGAGTTTTATAATTTTAGCTCTTTAATTTAAGTCTCTGGTCCATTTTGAGTTAATTTTTGTATATGGCTTTAGTTGATTTTTGTGTATGGTGTGAGGGTTCAACTTAATATTTTTGCCTGTAGATATCTAGTTTTAACCCTTGTTTATAATCTGAGTGGGTTTTTCTTTTCTTTTATTTAATTTTAGGCCACCGCACAGTATTTACCAGGACAGTGGCAGTGGAGTGTTCCTCAGGTAAATGTTAACTTTCAATATATAATTTTAAATCCTTCTTTCGTTATATTCTTGTGATGACTGCATGAATACTAAAGTCAGGAGAACTAGATTTGAGACCTTCCTCTATTTATTAACATTCTTTTGGCAGTTTGTTTTCAGTTTCTTTATTTGTAAAAATGTATGTAATGATACTATACCTGTGTAAGTTTCCTTATATGATTTTTGTGAATATCAAATGATAATGCATAAGTGAAAGCATTTTATAAATGTGTACTGTATAAACATGAAAACTTACTCTTTTTTACTATTAGTATTATTTGAAAATTTAGCATTTTTCTAGCTTCACTTGGATTTGGCTTCAGTTCTTATTCCGTTCCTAAATAAGTATTCTATTTTCCAACTTTTGGTGACAAACAGTACTTCACCAAAAAATTGTTTAATGACATTTTCCCACTTCCTTTAGAAGTCACAGAGCTGAGAGCAGACATTTATGTCAATTTAAATACCATAGGTCACTTTATTACAACCTTTACTGGTGATATTAATATAACCATAATTATTATCTGGATTTATATATGAGGTTCTGAGTCATTAAGAAGTTTTAGTGCTTACCAGTGATAAGATTATTTACATCTACACAATTGGAATTTATAACAGATTAGTTTCTGATCCATTGCTGAGATACTTCTGTGCTATTCCTAAAAAAAAAATTTAGTAAAATATAAAGCAAATACTTCTCTCATCTGTTGGCTAAGTCATTTGGTTTAACAGAAATAAGTAATCGTATTTGAATTAGAAATGTGGTTTTGTGTTTTAGCCTCCTGCCTCTTCTGCTCCCTTCTTATACCTGCAACCTTCTGAGGTTATTTATCAACCAGTGGAAATTGCACAGGATGGTGGATGTGTTCCTCCTCCACTGTCTCTGATGGAAACTTCAGTTCCAGAGGTATGTATTAGTCTTAAAGTAATTGATCTATAACTACCTCATGTTAATATTTATTTCTTTTTCTCTTTTTTAAATTTGTTCACGACCCTCATTGAAACTGCTTCATCTTCTGTTTTGTTGATTTATTCAAATCTCTTCCCCTTTCTTATATCTAAGAATGCATCATCTTAGACTTTTTCACTAACTAGTTCTGAACCGTTCCCCAAATCAACCATCCACTCCACTATGCTAATCTTTGATTTGATCTTTTTGAAATAGTAAAATTCCAAATACCCTGCATTCTCATTTTGCCTGTCAATCTGTATTGTTACTAACATTCTAATAGTCAAAAGCATATAATTAAGATGAAGAAGAAAAAAATCTCTAAAAAAATTCTTCCTACAAAAATGTAAATTAAATTTATAATTACAAATTTTAATATCCTCTTCAGCATCTTTAAATTATATTTCTGATCCATTACTTATAGCTTCACCATCTGTGTGCCAGGAACTGTGCATGGTATGTTTTATTTTATATTTTATTTATTTTATATTATTTTAAGTTCCAGTATATATGTGTAGGATGTGCAGGTTTATTACCTAGGTAAACCTGTGCCATGTTGGTTTTCTGCATCTATTAGCCCATCCCCTAGGTGTTAAGCCTGGCACGCATTAGCTATTTTTCCTGATGCTCTCCCTTCCCCAGCCCCCAACAGGTCCCACTGTGTGTTGTTCCCCTCCCTGTGTCCATGTGTTCTCATTGTTCAGCTTCCACTTACAAGTGAGAATGTGCGGTGTTTCGTTTTCTGTTCCTATGTTAGTTTGCTGAGGATAATGGCTTCCAGCTCCTTCCAGCAAAGGACATGATCTCGTTCCTTTTTATGGCTGCATAGCATTCCATGGTGTATATGTACCATATTTTCTTTATCCAGTCTATCACAGATGAGCGTTTGTGTCGATTCCATGTCTTTGCTATTGTGAATAGTGCTGCAATGAACATATACATGCATGTATCTTTATAATAAAATGATTTCTATTTCTTTAGGTATATACCCAGTAATGGGATTGCTGGGTCAAATGATATTTCTGCCTCTAGGTCTTTGAGGAATCACCACACTGTCTTCCACAATGGTTGAACTAATTTACATTTCCACCAACAGTATAAAAAAGCATTCCTATTTCTCCACAGCCTTACCAGCATCTGTTGTTTCTTGACTTTTTAATAATCGCCATTCTGACTGGTATGAGATGGTATCTCATTGTGGTATTGATTAGCATTTCTCCAATGATCAGTGATGTTGAGCTTTTTTTATGTTTGTTGGCTGGATAAATGTCTTTTTTGAGAAGTGTCTGTTCATGTCCTTTGCCGACTTTTTAACGAGGTTCTTTTTTTTTTTCTTGTGAATTTGTTTAAGTTCCTTGTACATTCTGGATGTTGGACTTTTGTCAGATGGATAGATTGCAAAAATTTTCTCCCATTCTGTAGGTTGTCTGTTGACTCTGATGATAATTTCGTTTGTTGAGCAGAAGCTCTTTAGTTAATTAAAACCCATTTGTCAATTTTTGCTTTAGTTGCAATTGCTTTTGATGTTTTCATCATGAAGTCTTTGCCTGTGCCTAAGTCCTGAACGAATGGTATTGCCTATATTTTCTTCTATGGTTTGTGTGTGTCTATGTGTGTGTGTGTTTGTTTGTTTGTTTTGGTTTCTTTTTTTTTTTTTTTTTTTTTTTGAGACGGAGTCTCGCTCCATCACCCAGACTAAAGTGCAATGGCGTGATCTCATCTCACTGCAACCTCCACCTCCCAGGTTCAAGCGATTCTCCTGCCTCAGCCTCCTGAGTAGCTGGAACTACAGGCATGTGCCACCTCGCCCAGCCAGCTAATTTTTTCTTATTTTTAGTAGAGACGGGGTTTCACCATGTTAGCCAGGATGGTCTCGATCTCCTGACCTCGTGATCTGCCCACCTCGGCCTCCCAAAGTGCTCGGATTACAGGCATGAGCCACCACACCCAGTCCTTCTATGGTTTTGGTAGTTTTGGGTTTTACACTTAAGTCTTTAATCCATCTTGAGTTAATCTTTGTATAAGGTGTAAGGAAGGGGTCCAGTTTCAATTTTCTATATATGGCTACACAGTTTTCCCAGGACCATTTTTTTGTTATTATACTTCGTGATCTGGGATACATATGCAGAACATGCAGATTTGTTACATAGGTATGCATGTGCCATGGTGGTTTACTGCACCCATCAACCCATCATCTACATTAGGTATTTCTCCTAATGCTATCCCTCCCCTTGCCTCCCCCAACCAATAGGCCCTGGTGTGTGATGTTCCCCTCCCTATGTCCATGTGTTCTCATTGTTCAACTCCCACTTATGAGTGAGAGCATGCAGTGTTTGGTTTTCTGTTCCTGTGTTTGCTGAAAATAATGGTTTCCAGCTTCATCCGTGTCCCTGCAAAGGACATGAATTCATTCTTTTTTATGGCTACATAGTATTCCATAGTATATGTGTCACATTTTCTTTATCCAGTCTATCATTGATGGGCATTTGGGTTGGTTCCAAGTCTTTGCTATTGTAAATAGTGCTGCAATAAACATACATGTGCATGTGTCTTTATAGAAGAATGATTTATAAACCTTTTGATATATATCCAGTAATGGGATTGCTGGGTCAAATGGTATTTCTGGTTCTAGATCCTTGAGGAATCGCCACACTGTTTTCCACAATGATTGAACTAATTTACACTCCCACCAACAGTGTAAAAGCATTCCTATTTCTCCACATCCTCTCCAGCATCTGTTGTTTCCTGACTTTTTAATGATCGCCATGCTAACTGACATGAGATGGTATCTCATTGTGGTTTTGATTTGCATTTCTCTAATGACCAGTGATAATGAGCTTTTTTTCATACGTTTGTTGGTCACATAAATGTCTTCTTTTGAGAAGTGTCTATTCATATCCTTCACCCACTTTTTGATGGGGTTTTTTTTTCTTGTAAATTTGTTTAAGTTCCATGTAGATTCTAGATATTAGCCTGTTGTCAGATGGATAGATGGCAAAAATTTTCTCCCATTGCGTAGGTTGCCTGTTCACTCTGATGATAGTTTCTTTTGCTGTGCAGAAGCTCTTTAGTTTAATTAGACACCATTTGTCAATTTTGGCTTTTGTTGCCATTGCTTTTAGTGTTTTAGTCATGCCTATGTCCTGAATGGTATTACCTAGGTTTTCTTCTATGGTTTTTATGGTTTTAATTCTTACATTTAAGTCATTAATCCATCTTGAGTTAATTTTTGTATAAGGTGTAAGGAAGAGGTCCAGTTTCAGTTTTGTGCATATGGCTAGCCAGTTTTCTCAACATCATTTATTAAACAGGGAATCATTTCCCCATTGCTTATTTTTGTCAGGTTTGTCAAAGATCATATGGTTGTAGATGTGTGATGTTATTTCTGAGGTCTCTGTTCCATTGGTCTATATCTCTGTTTTAGTACCAGTACCATGCTGTTTTGGTTACTGTAGCCTTATAGTATAGTTTGAAGTCAGGTAGTGTAATGCCTCCAGCTTTGTTCTTTCTGCTTAGGATTGTCTTGGCTATACGGTCTCTTTTTTGGTTCCATATGAAATTTAAACTAGTTTTTTCTAATTCTGTGAAGAAAGTCAATGGTAGCTTGACAGGAAAAACATTGAATCTATAAATTACTTTGGGCAGTATGACCATTTTCATGATATTGATTCTTCCTACCCATGATCATGGAATGTTTTTCCATTTGTTTGTGTCCTCTCTTATTTCCTTGAGCAGTGGTTTGTAGTTCTCCTTGAAGAGGTCCTTCACATCCCTTGTAAGTTGGATTCCTAGGTATTTTATTCTCTTTGTGGCAATTATGAATGGGAGTTCACTCACGATTTGGCTCTCTGTTTGTCTGTTATTGGTGTATAGGAATGCTTGTGATTTTTGCACATTGATTTTGTATCTTGAGACTTTGCTGAAGCTGCTTATCAGCTTAAGGAGCTTTTGGGCTGAGATGATGGGGTTTCTAAATATACAATCATGTCATCTGCAAACAGAGACAATTTGACCTCCTCTTTTCCTAATTGAATACCCTTTATTTCTTTCTCTTGCCTGATTGCCCTGGCCAGAGCATCCAATACTATGTTGAATAGGAGTGATGAGAGAGGGCATCCTTGATTTGTGCCAGTTTTCAAAGGGAATGCTTCCAGCTTTTGCTCATTCAGTATGATATTGGCTATGGGTTTGTCATAAATAGCTCTTATTATTTTGAGATATGTTCCGTCAATACCTAGTTTATTAAGTGTTTTTAGCCTGAAATGGTGTTGAATTTTTTTGAAGGCTTTTTCTGCGTCTATTGAGACAATTATGTGGTTTTTGTTGTTGGTTCTGTTTATGTGATGGGTTACATTTACTGATTTGCATATGTTGAACCAGCCTTCCATCTCAGGGATGAAACCAACTTGATGGTGCTGGATAAGATATTTGATGTGCTGCTGGATTCAGTTTGCCAGTATTTTATTGAGGATTTTCGCATCAATGTTCATCAGGGATGTTGGCCTGAAATTTTATTTTTTTGTTGTGTTTCTGGCAGGTTTTGGTATTAGGATGATGCTAGCCTCATACAATGAGTTAGGAAGGAGTCCCTCTTTTTCTATTGTTTGGAATAGTTTCAGAAGGAATGGTACTAGCTCCTCTTTGTACCTCTGGTAGAATTTGGCTGTGAATCTGTCCGGTCCTGGACTTTTTTGTTTAGTAGGCTAATAATTACTGCCTCAATTTCAGAACTTGTTATTGGTCTATTCAAGGATTTAACTTGTTCCTGGTTTAGTCTTGGGAGGGAGGGTGTATGTGTCTAGGAATTTATCCATTTCTTCCAGATTTTCTAGTTTATTTGTGTAGAGGTGTTTATAGTATTCTCTGATGATAGTTTGTATTTCTGTGGGATCAGTGGTGATATCCCCTTTTTCATTTTTTATTGTATCTATTTGATTCTTCTCTCTTTTCTTCTTTATTAGGCTGGCTAGTGGTCTATCTATTTTGTTAATCTTTTCAAAAAACAAGCTCTTGGATTCATTGATTTTTTTGAAGGGTTTTTCGTGTCTCTGTCTCCTTCAGTTCTGCTCTAATCTTAGTTATTTCTTGTCTTCTGCTAGCTTTTGAATTTGTTTGCTTCTCTAGTTCTTTTAATTGTGATGTTAGGGTGTCAATTTTAGATCTTTCCCACTTTCTCCTGCATGCATTTAGTGCTATAAATTTCTCTCTAAACACTGCTTTAGCTGTGTCCCAGAGATTCTGGTACGTTGCGTCTTTGTTCTCATTGGTTTCAAAGAACCTATTTATTTCTGCCTTAATTTTGTAATTTATCCAGTAGTCATTCAGGAGCAGATCGTTCAGTTTCCATGTAGTTGCATGGTTTTGAGTGAGTTTCTTAATCCTGCATTCTAATTTGATTGCACTGTGGTCTGAGAGACTGTTTGTTATGATTTCCATTCTTTAGCATTTGCTGAGGAGTGTTTTACTTCCAATTATGTGGTCAATTTTAAAATAAGTGCTATGTGGTGCTGAGAAGAGTGTATATTCTGTTGATTTGGGGTGGAGAGTTCTGTAGATGTCTATTAGGGCTGCTTGGTCCAGAGCTGAGTTCAAGTCCTGAATATCCTTGTTAATTTTCTGTCTCGTTGATCTAATATTGACAGTGGGGTGTTAAAGTCTCCAACTATTATTGTGTGGGAGTCTAAATCTCTTTGTAGGTCTCTAAGAACTTGCTTCATGAATCTGGGTGCTCCTGTATTGGCTGCATATATAGATTTAGGATAATTAGCTCTTCTCATTGCATTGATCCCTTTACCATTATGTAATGCCCTTCTTTGTCTTTTTGATCTTTGTTGGTTTAAAGTCTGTTTTATCAGAGACTAGGATTGCAGTCCCTGCTTTTTTTTTTTTTTTTTCTTCTTTCCATTTGCTTGGTAAATATTCCTCCATCCCTTTATTTTGAGCCTATGTGTGTCTTTGCACATGAGATGGGTCTCCTGAATACAACACACCAATGGGTCTTGACTCTTTATCCAATTTGCCAGTCTATGTCTTTTAATTGGGGCATTTAGGCCATGTAAATTTAAAGTTAATATTGTTATGTGTGAATTTGATCCTGTCATTATGAATCTAGCTAGTTATTTTGCACATTAGTTGATGCAGTTTCTTCATAGTGTTGATGGTTTTTTCATTTTGGTATGTTTTTGTAGTCACTGGTACTTGTTTTTCCTTTCCATATTTAGTGCTTCCTTCAGGAGCTCTTAGAAGGCAGGCCTGGTGGTGACAAAGCCTCTCAGCATTTGCTTGTCTGTAAAGGATTTTATTTCCCCTTCACTTATGAAGCTTAGTTTGGCTGGATATGAAAATCTGGGTTGAAAGTTCTTTTCTTTAAGAATGTTGAATATTGGCCCCTACTCTCTTCTGGCTTGTAGGGTTTCTGCAGAGAGATCTGCTGTTAGTTTGGTGGGCTTCCCTTTGTGGATAACCTGACCTTTCTGTCTAGCTGCTCTTAACATTTTTTCCTTCATTTCAACCTTGGTGAATCTGACGATTATGTGTCTTCAGATTGCTCTTCTCAAGGAGTATCTTTGTGGTGGTCTCTGTATTTTCTGAATGTTGGCCTGTCTTGCTAGGTTGAGGAAGTTCTCCTGGGTAATATCCAAGTTGGATAATTTCCAACTTGGTTCCATTCCCCACATCACTTTTTGGTACACCAATCAAAT
Organism: Theropithecus gelada; assembly: GCF_003255815.1. Lineage (NCBI taxonomy): Eukaryota > Metazoa > Chordata > Mammalia > Primates > Cercopithecidae > Theropithecus > Theropithecus gelada. The sequence continues at coordinate 74,164,655 of NC_037680.1, read as the reverse complement.
GTAGGTTTGGTCTTTTCACATAGTCCCATATTTCTCGGAGGCTTTGTTCATTCCTTTTCATTCTTTTTTCTGTAATATTGTCTTCACACTTTATTTAATTAAGCCGATCTTTCATCTCTGATATCCTTTCTTCTGCTTGATCAATTCGGCTATTGATACTTGTGTATGCTTCACAAAGTTCTCATGCTGTGTTTTTCAGTTCCATCACATCACTTATGTTCTTCTCTAAACTGGTTATTCTAGTTTGCAGTTCCTGTAACCTTTTATCAAGGTTCTTAGCCTCTTTGCACTGGGTTAGAACATGCTCCTTTAGCTCAGAAGAGTTTATTAACCCCCTCTGAAGCCTACTTCTGTCAATTCATCAAACTCATTCTCCGTCCAGTTTTGTTCCCTTGCTGGCGAGGAGTTGTGATCCTTTGAAGGGGAAGAGGCATTCTGGTTTTTGGAATTTTCAACCTTTTTGTGCTGGTTTTTCCTCATCTTTGTGGATTTATCTACCTTTGATCTTTGATGCTGATGACCTTCGGATGGGGTTTTTGCATGGACGTCGTTTTTGTTGATGTTGGTGTTATTGCTTTCTGTTTGTTAGTTTTCCCTCTACGAGTCAGGCCCCTCTGCTGCAGGTCTTCTGGATTTTGTTGGAGGCCCACCCTAGACCCTCTTTGCCTGGGTCCCACCAGCAGAAGTTGCAGAACAGCAAAGATTGCAGCTTGCTCCTTCCTCTGGAAGCTTCATCCCGGAGGGACACCCACCAGATGCCAACTGGCGCTCTCCTGTATGAGGTGTCTGTCAACCCCTGCTGGGAGGTGTCTCCCAGTCAGGAGGCACAGGTGTCAGGGACTCACTTGAGGAGGCATTCTGTCCCTTAGCAGAGCTCGAGCACTGTGCTAGGAGATCCATTGCTCTCTTCGGAGCTGGCAGGCAGGAACATTTAAGTCTGCTGAAGCTGCACTCACAGATGCCATTTCCCCCAGGTGTTTTGTCCCAGGGAGATGGGAGTTTTACCTATAAGCCCCTGACTGTGGCTGCTGCCTTTCTTTCAGAGATGCCCTGCCCAGAGAGGAGGAATCTAGAGAGGCAGTCTGGCTACAGTGGCTTTGTGGTGCTGAGGTGGGTTCCGCCTAGTCCAAACTTCCTGGTGGCTTTATTTACACTGTGAGTGGAAAACCGCCTACTCAAGCCTCAGTAATGGTGGATACCCGTCCCCCACACCAAGCTCGAGTGTCCCAGGTTGACTCAGTCTGCTGTGCTGGCAGCAAGAATTTCAAGCCAGTGGGTCTCAGCTTGCTGGGCTCTATGGAAGTGGGATCTGCTGAGCAAGACCACTTGGCTCCTGACTTCAGCTCCCTTTCCAGGGGATGAACAGTTCTGCCTCTCTGGGGTTTCAGGCACCACTAGGGTACGAACCAAAAAACACCCTGTAGCTAGCTCAGTGTCTGCCCAAATGGCCGCCCAGTTCTGTGCTTGAAACCCGGGGCCCTGGTGGTGTAGGCACCCAAGGGGATCTCCTGGTCTGCGGGTGCAAAAGCCATGGGCAAAGTATAGTATCTGGGTCAGATATCACCGTCCCTCATGGCTTCCCTTGGCTGAGGAAGGGAGTTCCCTGACCCCTTGTGCTTCCTCGGTGAGGCAGCACCCCACCCTGTTTCTGCTCACCCTCCATGGGCTGCACCCACTGTCTAACCAGTCCCGGTGAGATGAGCTGGGTACCTCAGTTAGAAATGCAGAAATCACCCACCTTCTGCATTGGTCTCACTGGAAGCTGCAGACCACAGTTGTTCCTATTTGGCCATCTTGCCCTGGACCTCCCCAGCACCATTTATTAAACAGGGAATTCTTTTCCCATTGCTTTTTTTTTTATCAGGTTTGTTGAAGATCAGATGGTTGTAGATATGTGTGGTCTTATTTGAGTTCTCTATCCTGTTCCATTGATCTGTGTCTGTTTTGGTACCAGTACCATGGGCATAGTATGTCTTAAATCAGTGTCATGAAAGATTATGAAATTAGCATTTACCTCCCAATTTAAGTCCATTGTTTTATTACTTTTGTAATACATAATTTTGTTCTGAAACAATAATTTCCACAGTTGGACCTTAATATTTACTATCAATACTTTTACTAGGATTTCTTTATTGTTTGTTTCATGCCCCCCCCCCCGCCATTTTTGTTTGTTTGTTTTGTTTTGAGATGGACTCTCACTCTGTCACCCAGGCTGGAGTGCAGTGGCACGATCTCGGCTCACTGCAACCTCTGCCCCCTGGGTTCAAGTGATTCCCCTGCCTCAGCCTCCCAAGTAGCTGGGACTACAGGCATGTGCCACCAAGTCCAGCTAATTTTTTGTATTTTTAGTAGAGATGGGGTTTCATCATGTTAGCCAGGATGGTCTCCATCTCCTGACCTCATGATTCACCCACCTCAGCCTCCCAAAGTGCTGGGATTACAGGCATGAGCCACTGCACCCCGGCCTGCCCCACCTATTTTTTTATGGTTGCTTTTTTCTTTTTTTCCTCAACTTTACTAAATTGTAAATAACGAAAAATGGTATAATTTACAGTGTATAACATGATGGTTGGATATATGTACATATTGTGAAATGATTACCCCAATCAAGCTCATCCATCACCTCACATGGTTATCCTTTTTTTTTGTTTGTGGTGAGAACATTGAAGGTACCTTAAGTCTTAGCAATTTTCAAGTGTATAATACGTTATTATCAACTATAGTCAGGCTATACAGTAGATCTCCAGGGCATATTCTTCCTTTAGAACTGAAACTCTGTACCCTTTGACCAACATCTCCCATCTCACTCCCCATCCCCAGCCCCTGGCAACCACCATTCTCTCTGCTTCTATGAGTTCAACTTTTTCACATTCTACATATAAATGAAATCATGTAGTATTTGTCTTTCTGTGCTTGGCTTATTTCACTTAGCGTAATGTCCTCCAGGTTCATCCATGTTGTCATAAATGACAGGATCTCCTTCTTTGTTAAGGCTGAACAGTATTCCATTGTGTATATAGGTACTACATTTTCTTTATCCATTCACCGATTGATGGAGCCTAAGGTTGGTTCCATATCTTGACTATTATAAATAATGCTGGAGTGAACATGGAAATGCAGATATCTCTTTAACATACTCACTTCATTTCCTTTGGATGTGTATACACAGTAGTGGAATTTCTAGATCACATGATAGTATTTTTAATTTTCTGAGAAACCACCCTACTATTTTCCAAAATGGCCATACTAATTTACATTCCCACCAGCAGTGTACAAGGATTCCCTTTCCTCCACATCCTTGCCAGAGATCATTTTTGTTCCTTGTAAAGCCCTTTTTATCACAGGGGTTCTGTATTGGGATGTGGCAATTGCTACTTCCTTTGCCACTTTCCCCCTGCTTCACCTCCAGCAGTAGTATTCCTCAGGCTAGGTAGTAGACAAGAAGAATTGTAGAAACATGATGTATCCATCAGTTCTGCCTCCCCTGTTATTAAGTCAGGATTATTAATTATTTTAATTATTATCCTAATTATTAATAGGGTCTCTGTGGAGATATTTTGTGCTTCTACCTCACCCTGACCAGTACATACTTCTGCACTCAAGACTCTAAAGTATCTCTGAGGAGGTCTTCCAGAACATCGACCTCTAGGGAAATCTTTATCCTTTCTGAAGCCTGAGGAGGCTTCAGAATCCTCCCTTATGTTGGTCCAACTTGCACAGCACTTGGCAGACATTCTACATTGTGTATAGTTTGGGAGTCATAGGCATTTTCTTCTTTAATTGATGATGGCATTTTAAAAATCTATATTTTGTTCTTTTTGTTGTTTTCTGGTTTGCAAGGACAGGTAGTGAGATAAGAATGGTTTTACATTTGATTTTTTGTCAGAATCTCTTTTGGCATCAGATCATATTTTTAATTCCTGATATCAGATGCTTACCATCAGAATATATGCACTATTTAATGGAATCTAATAAAGCTTTTCTGAAAATATTGCTCATCATTACCTTATAACTTGTACTTTGTGTGGTATTTCCATACAAAATATTTGCATGTTTTTGTTTTGGTATTGTTTCTAGTAGCGGGTATAGTCTGACTAATATATAACTTAATGAATAGAGTGGGATGGTTTACAGTTGAAGTGTTTTTTTCACTAAAATTAAGAACTTCAGGACTTTTCTTGTGAGTGTTATAGTCAGATTTCCTTTTTAAAAAAAAAAGTTACCATCTTCACTCACTTATTTCAATGATTATTTTAAACTTTTGCCGAGTCCTCAGTACTACCAGATTGCACCCACTCCACCACCTGCCCATGTCATTCTGAGAATATAGCTTTGCCTTCTGTTTTGCAGAGTAAGAAAGAACCAATTTGTGAAAACCAACTCAGGCTCCAACCCCTGAAACACAAACTTACCTGTATCCTAACTCATCCTTAGCTTCTTATATTTATTTAGTGACATTCAGTCTTGTCCAAGGTTATTTCTACCTCTTGCAGTCTAGATGCTATCAGTTCCCTCCTCCTCAGGGACCTCATTCCATCTACTGTTCTTTTTCTCTCTTGTATTTGAAGTCTTCTTCTCTCCATTGGTTTACAGCTTCACCACTTACTAACTGTGTTACTTTGAGGAATTACTTAACCCTTCATAGTCCTGCTTTCATAATTTCCTTATTTGTAAAATGAGGACATCAGGAAAAACTATTTTGCAGGATTGATGTAAAGACTAGAGATATGGTATACAAGGTTCTTTGTATAGTGCCCAGCACCTTGTAAGAGGCAATATTATCCTATGACACACACTCCCACCAATTCCCTAATTTTCTGCTACCTTTCAAAGCCAAGCTTCTAGAAAAAGTAGTTTACATTCAGAATTTCTGCTACTTCACTACCCATTCACTCCTCACCTGCTGAAGTCTACTTCATTACCTTTCTGCTGAGGCTGCATTGGGTAAAGGTCCTCAATGACTTTCTAACCGACACAAACTTTCCTTTCTTTTTAATCTTATTTGACGTCCCAGAGACATTGTACCTACTCTCTAAAACTCTTCCTACCCTTGGTTTCCATAATACTACTCTCTTCTGGCAATGCTTTTACCTCCTTTTGTTTTCCTTTTTAAGCAGATTTCATATTTGGTTCTCCATTCTTTTACCACATATACTCACTCTGATGTTATCATCCATAGCCATATATCTAGCCCCAGTCTCACTCCTGAGTTTTAGACTGCACTATCCACTACAATAGCCACTAGCCACATGTGGCAATTGAGCACTTGAAATGTGGTAAGACAGAATTGAGATGTCCCCTAAGTGTAAAATACATACTGGGTTTTCAAGACAAAGCATGAAAAAAGAATGTAAAACATCTTGCTAATGTTTAAATTGATTGTACTTTTATATGATAATATTTAATATGCATTAGTTTAAATAAAGGACATTATTAAAAATTAATTCAACCTTTTTTTTTTTTACTTTTCTAACATGACAATGGGAAAATTTTAAATAACATATGTAGCTCACATTATATTTCTATTTGACAGTGCTGGTCTAGAGCCACATCTATCAACAGTATACCTCTACTAGAATTCCTACAAATACCACAAATTTTGTATATCACAAACCTAACTCCTTCTCTCCAACCCCTCACACATAATTACATGAGTATTGAGCTTTCCTTGTATTCTATATTCCAGTGAATGGTACCACCATCTGCTGGACAAGCTATAACTGCATTTACATAATCTCTTCCCTTGCCTATTGTATCCCTATATGTGTCTATAGAACTTATGATCATTCTGACTACTATTTCCCTCATCAGATTATAAGCTAATTCATTATATTAACTCATCAGATTATAAAATTAAACATAAGGGAATGTGTTTTTAACTGTTTCTACATTGTATAGCTAGATGATTAGTATATTGTAAATGCTGAGTAAATATTTTGAATTAATAAATGAAAGGTGATATTTTTTCTCTCTTTTTTTGTAATAGCCTTATTCTGACCATGGAGTTCAAGCAACATATCACCAGGTTTATGCTCCAAGTGCCATCAGTATGCCTGCGCCTGTGATGCAGCCTGAAGCAATTAAAGTAAGAAGTTTGTTTTGACTTTTTACTCTGTATTTCTTCCATTGTATTTCAAGTTTTCCAACTTTCTCTTCTAGAAAGGAACAACTTTGGATATTTACGTCATATTTGTGATCAGAAGTACAGAATTAGCAAATTCTTTCGTGTGAAGGAAACATAATTCTAAATTAACTATAATGGTCATTTTTTTATTTGTTGTGGTAACATATGCAACTTAAAATTTTTCTATTTCAACCATTGTTAAGTGTGCAATTCAGTGGCATTAATTACTTTCACAATGCTATGCAACTATCACCATTGTTTCCAAACCTTTTCCTCACCCCAGGTTGAAACTCTGCACCCATTAAGCAAAAACTCCTCCTTCGTGCTTCTTCCCAACCCCTAGTCCCTGGTAACCTGTAATCTATATTCTATCTCTATGAATTTGCCTATTCTAGATATTTAATATACAGTACTCTGATTTTTATTATCTATGTTGATGACATGTGACATTTATGGGGAGATGAAAACAATTAATGATCTCCTCTTCCAGTTTGGGAATCATATTCATGCCTTCTTAGTCAGATTCAGGCCAAAGAATGATAATCTAGTTATACCCGTGTATATCTTCAATATATTTTGACTATCTACTATGTAGCAGGGAATTCTTCCTATTCCCTCATGAACAAGTTTCTTAGTGAAACTCTTGCATCATCCCTTTAAGGAAATGAACTTTATCTGCAGTAAAGAGCAACTGTTGAGATGGTAATATGAATTCTGTATACAGTGTACTTTGGTGAGGAAGATAGGCATAGTCTTTGCATTAAAATAATGGATATTAGCTATTTCACACTCATATTTATGTTCTGGCCCATTCTATGTGTTGAACTCAATACCAAGACAGTCTACTTTAAGGAACCTCCCAATCTTCTCGTGTCCCTTCACCCCATTACCACTCACCGCCATTACCACTTACTGCATCCCTTCATTGACTTTACCACTATATACCAAACATGAAATAAAACAATAATTTTGACATATTGTCAAAACCTATAGTGTTACTAAACATTGCTTATAGAGGCTTCATTTTTAGTATTGTTAGAATATCTAAAACAAACTTCTTCTGTCATTAACATTTACTCCAAATATACTTCTGCAGAAATGGCTGATATTGCTGTGCCATATTATGTAAGTGATAGTTATTTTCAGTTACTGAGAGAGAGCTGTATCACAAGTGATGGAAATTGTATAATTTATACAATTATACAAACTGAATAATTTGAATAGAGGACGGAGTGGTGGGTGGTATTTGGATAGGAGAAATTTCCAAAGGATGTTAATGTTAAACGTTCTTAAAATTTAATTCTTCTAGCTTAAGAGTATATATTTCTCTAAATTTTCTTAGATCTGTGATTAGGTAACATCAGAAATTGTACGGAGAAACTGGTATCTTACTCTTTAATATAGTCATATAAAGATTACCAATTCTGGCCAAGTGTGGTGGGTCATGCCTGTAATCCCAGCACTTTGGGAGGCCAAGGTAGGAGGATTGCTTGAAGCCAGGAGTTTGAGACCATAGTGAGACCCTGCCTCTACAAAATAAAAATTTTAAAAATTAGCCGGGCATGGTGGTGCACCCCTATAGTGCTAACTACTCAGGAGGCTGAGGCAGGCTGATCACTTGAGCCCAAAGTTTCAAGGTTACAGTGAGCTATGATCACGCCATTGCATTCTAGTCTGGGCAACAGAGTGGGACCATGTAGATCTCTAAAATTAAAAAAAAATAATAATTACCAATTCCTCTTTTGTTAGAGACAAAAAAAATAGACTTCCAAAGTCAAAACTGAAACACAAGACAATTATGTAGAATTTTGTGTTTCTCATTTTTACTTTTTAAGGTTAAATGTTCTATGCATTTTATACTCAATATTTTTCTTTAGGTGATTTAGTGACCCTCAATACAAAATGATGCCCCACTCAGAGACAGAAACTCCAAAACCACTTCTGTAGTTTTCTAGAACTGTATAATGCTGTAGAAATGCTTTAATATGCATGTATTACTATGTGGCAAATTATCTATTTTTATTTATAGTGCATTTGTATTATAACATGGAAATCTTAATATACAAATGTTGTTCTACATTACAAAACAATCTTTTTCTAGAACATATTACTAATATTAAAATATTAGTGAATGACATTTGAAACATTAGCCTTTTTTTACTTCCAATGCAAATTTTCTCTAGTACCAAAAATCTTGGTGACTTTTAAAATAGAAAGGTGGAAATATTCTTTGGAAGAGTTGTTGTTTTTATAAGTGTAAAACTCATTTTTAAAACTCTAATGATTACAACTTTATGAATGTTAATTGAGGATATCCCAAAGTGGGAATTTCAGATGTCAAAACTATCTTGAAGCAACAAATCTATTCCATAAAATAGAAACCTTATGCAGAGTTCGAAGCACAAGTCTAACTGCTATGAAGTACTGTTTACCAGAAATTACTCATTGACTGTAAGCCACAGCCTACATACTCTGTCAAATCAAATACAAAAACGAGTAAATACAAAACAGACCAATATAGAGGTAACTAGATAAATATGATACTAATTAGGGCCATCATTCCCTAATTCAGCAGTAACATCTCACACAGAAACAAGTTTTAGGCCACGTGTGGTAACTCACACCTGAACCCCAGCACTTTGGGAGGCCAAGGCGGGAGGATCACTTGAGCCAGGAGTTTGAGGCCATCCTGGCAATATGGCGAGACCCCATCTGTAATTTTGAAAAAGAAAAAAAAGAGAATTAAGTTTTAAAGTCAAAAAAAGCAAAACCGCATAACGTCAAAATTATCCCACTGAATTAGACTAGGAAGGAACAAAAGGGAAATCTGTATTTCTGGGTATATGAACTATTATATTTCTAAGATAAATATCAAATCCCAAGGTATGAAGGGTATGAGTGGAGAATTCTAAAGTGTTTCGGTTTTCTTACAGTGTTTTTACATTTTTGCATTAATATAAGTATCTAATAAAATTGTTCTCATATGGATTAAATTCAATGTGTATTTTATTTAACTCCCATGTCTACTAACAATCGATGAAAACATACAGCTATTAAGGATCATATTTAACCACTTGCCCAGGCTATAAGGAATTTCTTCTAGTTAAAGGACTGATTGGACTTAAATGAAAAACACAAGTAGTGGTCTACAAAGTGTGATTCAGAAATAAATTGGAGAGGGATCTGAACTACTACCACTATCTGCTTCTAGTTCAGAGGCCCGGAGCATGCACTTACCTAAAAATTAGCAACTATCTCTACTTCACAAAAAGATTCCACTACCAGTATCTTTTTCCCAACCATTTCCTCATTTGAGTATCATTAATACTTCTTATAAATCAATTTAGAGACTAAAATTGTGTTGTATTCTGAAAAACCTAGGAAGGACAAGTATAAAGCAATGTAATCTAGAGAGCAGAGGCAGGAAAAGCTGGTGCTTTGTAGCTCTGAATATATAAGGAGGGTATAAATTTTCATGTATGCTATACATAGTCAAACAATAGACAGCCTCAGATTCTCTAGAATAAGTTTTTTACTCATAAAGAACGAAGCAGGAGGAGCAATAAATGCTCATCCACTTAGACATTAGAAATTGTGTAGGTTCTGTGTCCACCAAGCCTCTTTTTTGATGTAAATCTAAAAGAGGGGACATAGCACAGTAAGGAGAATCAAGTGTTTGTGACACCAGTTCTAATTGTCATGGGTAGATCCCCATTCAAGGATGAGTAAACAGAAAAGTATATATTTATATTATATGGATTCTGTGAAAAAAAAATTGAATATGGCACTACATTGAAGGCAAGGATGAATAGTATAAATATGTATATATGTATAAGAACATATGTATGAGAGGAAATTAAATATAATTTTTAAGATATATCCCATATTCTCAGTAATAGATCTTTTAAAAACAATTGCAAACTGAAAAATAGGAAAAATGAAATGGTTGCTGGCTAGTGTAAGAAAATACTGTCCAAAAACTATTGACATGATGGAAAGAATCATATTTGCCTTTGTCATAATGGGCCAGTAGTCACATAAGAAAATGAAACCCTTGATAGAGAAGGATATTTTTAATTCTTCCAGAATGTAAAAGACAATAACATGAAAGATGAAATGATGAGATAAAATGCTAGAATAGAGAGAGCAGAGAGACAGGTCCAACCAAAAAATAGTAATTCTCAAGAAAAGAATACAGAATAAATGGAACGAAAAGAATGTGCAGAAATTTTAACAGCAAAACAAAAACAAAAACACTGTGACTTGAATTTACAAATCAAAAAAGAATTCATCATGCCTCAAGCAAAATTAATGAGAGGCAACCCATGCATAGATATCCTGGCAGTTATCTTTCCCCCATCATCCCATCTCATCAAATGTCCTTGGCCTTTTAACCTGTTTTTTAACATTTTACTTTAAAATAATTTTACACTTACAGAAAGGTTGTAAAAATAATACATAGAGTTCATGTATCCCTTCACTCAACTTCTAATTTTAACAGCTTACATAATCGAAACAATTAGCAAAACCAAGAAATTAGCATTCATAAAGTACTATTAAGTAAACTACAGACCTATTAAGTAAAGTACAAACTTCACCATTTTTTTCACTTATGTTCTTTTTCTGTTTTAGGATCTAATCTAAGATCCTACATTAATTTGTCATGTCTCCTTATTCTCTACCAATCTGTGGCATTTACATAGTCTTTTATTGTCTTTCATGACCTTGATTCTTTTTTAAAAAACTGATTATTTTGTAGAACACTCTTCACTTTGAGTTTGGCCTGTGTTTTCTCTTAATTAGATAAAGGTTATGAATTTGGGACAATAATATCACAGAGGTGATATGCCCTTATCAGTGTGTCATATCAGGGGATATGAGATGCCAATATGTCTAATTACTGGCAGTGTTAACTTTGATCACTTTAAGCTTAAAAAGTAACTTGCCCACAGTAGCATAGTTGAGTAAGGGGCAGATCCAGGATTCTAATCCAAGCATGCTTTCTACCATGGAGAAAAAGTTAGCTGGTCTCTTAAATCCTCGCAGTGAAGATCCCTGACAAACCATGCACAAAGAACTTCCCATTAGGATTTTAGTGCGTCCCTCTTAACTATGAACATGCAGCCCGTTAGAAGAAAACCTCTAGAGTGAGAGAACAAAATAAACAGAAAAAAAGAAATTCATAAGAAACATACAATGCAGGGAGCAGAAGAAAATGTCAAAGAAACTACAATTAATATCCTCTCCGGAATAGGCAAAAACTAATGAGAAGTGGTACATGCATAGACAGCCTGATACTTTTTCTCTCAAACATCTGTCCTTTTAATTTGTTTAGCCTTGCATTTTGAAATAATTTCAGATTTACTGAGAAGTTATAGAAATAATAGAGTTTCTGTATATCCTTCACCTACTTCATCCTTTAGCTAGAGGGCACTGGCACAGGAAATGAACATCAGTACAGTCCTCTAAACTATACACCTTATTCTAAAATGTCACTAGTTTTTTCACTAATGTGATAACTGAAATAAATTATGTATGAGTTAAATATTAAAGGCAAAAGTTTTCAGAAAGTAGCATCAAAAAAGACTGAGGTGAATAATAATAGAGAAAAGATAAAATTAGATTAATCCAAGAAGTCCAATATTTTTTAAATTGGAGAAAGAGGAATAGAGAAAATCATTTGGAGGAAATTATCAATAAATTAATACAAGAAACTTAAGGACAAGAGCCTCTAAATTGAAAGTCTCTAAACTGAAACTCCTAGAAACTTAAGGACAAGAGTCTCTAAATTGAAAGGGCCTACCAACTACTTGCCACGATTACTGCAAAAGACTCACACTAAGGCCAGTTATTTCAGAATGGCAGGAGTAATAGAAAAAAATTCAGAATGGTAGGAATAATAGAAAAATTCCAAAAGCTTCTAAAGAGAGAAAATAGATCACATTTCCCCTTGATCTTATCCATTTTTTAAAATAAATTTTACAATAACTTTTACCTCAAATGTATCATATAACCTGGAAATAATTACGTCTCAATGGTTCACTTTGTAAGAATGTTTAGTGTATTTTTTGCAGTAATTTTCTGCTTTCTTTTTCATTATGCAGACTTTAAATAGAATTCTATCAATTTCAATTAGTTTCTTTGTGTACAACTAAATCAGATAAAATACATTGAGATAAAAATTCCATTCCATACATTTTCTTTGCCATTCTTTCTTAAGTACTTTAGACCTTAGGTATATCATTCAAGAACCAGTGTTATTAAAGAGCGTTGTATTTTTTGTTTATATTTAAACTTCAAAATAATAACAAATTTAAAAGTATTTGTACATTGCAGAACACTTTATCTTTGCAGAATAAATTCTTTCTGCAATGAGATATTCCTAACCCAAACTGTAGTAGCTCTTCATTGCGATGTGAAAGTAGCTGCCTATTTCTTCTTGTAAACCTTTAAGGAAGAGTTCTTCATGTCATCCTGGAAATTTAAACCAAGGTTTATTTAAAGGCCTCCTCATTCAACTTTAAAGTTTGGTCAAATAATTTTTACTTAAAAAATATTTATAGGATATCTCTTCTGTTCCATACTGTCAATTTTGTCTTATTCATATAATGCTTATATGAGCTAGAGATTACCTCAGTTCCCTTTATTTTCACTTCCTATATTGACTTTTGGTAAGTTTTTTTTCTCATTTTTGAATGCTGTTCCTTAAGTAAGTTTCTTAAAAATAAGGAACAGAAATAAAAAATCAGATCAGTGTGTTTATCCTTCTAATCTGAAAAAAAAAAGTATCTGTTTAATTGGAGGATGATATTACAACTATAGCTAAAATAGGCTAGGCACAGTGCCCATGCCTGTAATCTCGGCACTGTGGGACGCCAAGGTGGGCAGATTACTTGAGGCCAGGAGTTCGAGACCAGCCTGACCAATGCAGTGAAACCCTGCATCTACTAAAAATACAAAAAAAAAATTAGCTGGGCGTGCTGGTGCATGCCTGTAATACCAGCAACCCGGGAGGCTGAGGCATGAGAATCACTTGAACCCAGGAGGCAGAGGTTTCAGTGAACCAATATCATGCCACTGCACTCCATCCTGGGTGACAGAGCAAAACTCTGTCTCAAAAAAAAAAAAAAAAAAACAGCTAAAATAAAACTTTACTTAAGGATTTAAGTTATTATTGCCATTTCTGTTACATATTGCTACATACTGTCAAATATGGCAGAATCTTCATGTATTATGGGCCATTAGTTAACTGTATAAATCACATAAATAAGTTGCCCTTCACATAGAAGTAACATATGGGTTCTACCATATGACAAGCCTTAAGTAAGAGCTCATCCTCAGTAGTTCATCAAACGTCCATTGAGCATGTCAATTGAAGAATAATTTTGCAGTGCTATAAATACAATTAATAAGACCTTACCCTCAAGATAACTTTCAGCTTTCTTCATGACCTGAGCCCATAATTTTCTTGTAACTTTAACTGTTACTTTAGAATTGTCATTGGCTATTTCCTTTAAATATGGCAAAATTCAGTTGTACTTTTTATTGAAACTGGCAGGACCTAAGTTAAATTATCTTGTTTTGAAACAAGTAAAAGGAATAAATGAGGGAAATATCAATAGATCTTCTCTAGGATATCAGGTTAAGTTATAAGTACTATAATGTGCATTTCTAAAAATTCTTATGTGAACATTTATGACTCAAAGGTATCACTTTTCTATTTTGAGATGAATAAATACTATTAGTCAGCAACAAGGCAAGGATGTCCCCTCACCATTTTTTTTCAACTAACAGTAAAACACAGAATAAATACAGATTTAACTTAACCATGGTAGCAAGTGCACAAATACTTATCTTCCTAAATATCTAAACATATGTCTAGTTAATCTTGTTCTTTTAGTCTCAAAAGCACTAGTGTTTTATAGCTTCTTTCTCTCAAGGTTTCTATTAAACTTGTTATTTCTGATTTGTACGTTCATTTAATTAAAGTGAATCCAATATATTTAAGTCTGGTAATAAATTATTCCCACATTATAAAGTTGTCTTAGTTCAGGCTGCTATAACAGCTATATCATAGACTGGGTAGCTTATGCAACAAACATTTATTTCTCAAAGTTTTGCAGACAAAAAGGTTGGAAAGTCCAACACTGAGGTGCTGGGAGGTCTATTATCTGTTAAGGACTGACTTTCTGGTTTGCTGATGTCTGTCTTCTCATTTCTGCAAGGTGAAAAGCAGAGAGAGCAGAAGCAAGCTCTTTCCTGTCTCGTCTTACAAGGGCAGTAATCCCATTCATGAGAGCTCACCCTCATGACCTAATTACCTCCCAAAGATCCCGCCTCCAAATGCCATCACACTGGGGACTGGGCTTTAACATATGAATGTGGCTGGGACACAAACATTCAGTCCATAGCAAGAATATGTTCACCCTATGCTCTTTTTTTTTTTTTTTTTTTTTGAGATGGAGTCTGGCTCTGTCGCCCAGGCTGGAGTACAGTGGCCGGATCTCAGCTCACTGCAAGCTCCGCCTCCCGGGTTTACGCCATTCTCCTGCCTCAGCCTCCCGAGTAGCTGGGACTACAGGCGCCCGCCACCTCGCCCGGCTAGTTTTTTTTGTATTTTTTAGTAGAGACGGGGTTTCACCGTGTTAGCCAGGATGGTCTCGATCTCCTGACCTCGTGATCCGCCCGTCTCGGCCTCCCAAAGTGCTGGGATTACAGGCTTGAGCCACCGCGCCCGGCCCACCCTATGCTCTTAAAGCACCTTATTAAGGTTTCCTTTCATAGTATATCAGAAGTTCTCAGCCTCAAAATTTCTTTCCAGCCTAGAAAGGTTAAACCAGGGGTCACAAAAGGGCCCAATAGTAAATGTTTTCAGTTTTACAGGCTTAAATACATAGTTGCTATCAAAACTACCCAGCTCTGCCATTGTAGCATGAAAGTAGCCATAGACATAACAGAAACAATGAGTAAGGCTGTGTTCCAGTAAAACTTAATCTATAAAACAGGTGATGAGCCAGATTTGACCTGCTGTCCATAGTTTTATGACCCTTGAGTTAATCCATTAACAGGTTAATGTATCCTCTTAAAGTATAATATGAAATATGGCATAAATTCATTTGTTATAATTTCATTTTTAATTATATCTTTTAAATCTACTTTTTAGTTTAACATGGATTATCTGACCCTGAGCCTCTGGGCTGTTTTGATATTTACATTTGCCATAAGCCCTTCCTAGCCAAAATACTTAAGTAGAGGGAAAGTGTAAGTAAAAGGTAATTTGAGATATTCATTCATTCCTGTGTAAGGATGAGGATTGATTGATACAGTATTCTGAGTAAATCCTACACTTCTTTTATAGGGAAAAATCTTACTGTTTTATTTTCATATCCAATTATGGTTTTCCATTCTTAGTTTGAGCACTTACTTTCCTTGCATTCTGAGTCTATCATTCCTTCTAACTGAACATTCTTTTCTCCTTTTACCTAATGTTTTTTCTTTTCCCTTAGAACCTAGACTACATGGATAGGCAGTGTACTTTTCATGACATAAAATTCAACTTATGACACCTTAATCTCTTACAGAATAGTTTTTTAAACATTCTTTAGATAACATCTTCCTCTACTTTCAGGACATATGATGAGAGCAGGTAGCAGGATTTTGTATTCTACACATCATTAATATTTTTAATTTATCTGTCTTAGGTGTGGGGAGGAATATAGGGGTATCTTTTTTATTCCATATGAAATTATTACATATGAAATTATTTCTTCAATATTGCAATCTATTCAAACTACTCATCTTAAGATAATTACCAAGATACATTTGACAGCTTCTTATTAGCCAAATCCCAAGGGTCTTGTGCTAGTCCATGTCCTCTTAAATTTTATTTAATTCAATACTGTCACCTAGCCTGTCCTCAACTTTTATTATTCCTAAGATGTGACTCTCTTTGCCTTCAGTTTGATCTTTCAATGTCTCTTTAAGAAATATATTTCTTCCTCTCTTATCAACTACCTTAATTATAGCACAATTCTCTTTGTCCTCTAAACTGTCTTCCTAAGGGAGTTTTCTAAGTCCATTGTTGTAAAAGAAGTCAAAAACAGTCTTGTATGATCAGAACCCTTCTACCAGACTGTCTAATGTCAATTTGGCACTGCGTCTTCTATGTCTTCTTCATCATTGTCTGGTACTAGTTCAGAAGCAGTCATCTCCATCAAGTTGTCTTTTGTAAATTCCTCTGGTGTAGTGTCTATTAGCTCTTTAATTTTTCTTAAATCTGTATCTTGAAACCATTCAATCCTCCACCATTTTTGCCATATCCATAATCTCTTTCATGATTTCCTTGATTGACTTTGTTGTAAATCCTGTGAAGTTAGGTACAACATCTAGACACAGTTTTCTCCAGTAGGAATTTATTATTTCAGGCTTGATGGTTTTCACAGCTTTTTCTATAACAATGGCATCTTCAATGCTGTAATCCCTCAGACTTGCATGATGTTCTCTCTTTTGGGGTTCTCTTGCATAGCATTAACAATTCTCTCCATAGAATATCATGTGTAATGCACCTTAGAGGTCCTTATGACCCTCTGTGGTTGAATTAGAGGCATTGTGCTTAGGGACAAGTAGATCACTTTGATGCCTTCAGTGCAAAAGTCTGGCATCTGGTGTTTATGTTTTCCCTTCAAGACTCAGTTATTAGCAGCTTTATAGATAAGGGCAGTACTGATCATAAACCTGACTGCATTTGCACAAAACACTAGAGTTAGCCTCTCCCTTCCTGCCTTAAATCCTAGTGCTTGCTTCTCTTCCTTATTAATAAAGTCTTTTGTGGGTTTTTTTTTTTGTTTTTTTGTTTTTTTTTTTTTTTGACTAAGGCACTTCTGCCTGCATTAAAAACCTGTTTAGGCAGATATCCTTTTTCTTCAGTGATTTTCTTAATGGCATCTTGGAACTCATCTGCTGCCTTTTGGAAGTTGTTTCTCCTGTTATCTTGACATTTTTTAAGCCAAACCTCTTTCTAAAATTATCAAACCACCTTTTAGAGGCATTACATTATCCAGCTTTAGATCCTTCACCTTCCTTTTGCTTTAAGTTATCATATAATGACTTTGCTTTTTCTGGAATCATATTAGAGTCTATAGGTATGCCTTTCTTACCATAGCAATCCCACATCCACATAAAATCTGCATTTTCCAATACAAGATCAAAAGGTATTATTTTGCAAAAAGTGCAAGGTGTTTGTGCCTACTGGCATACTTGCAGCAATGCCTTCATGAATTTCCTGTTTTTTTTTTTTTTTTTTTTTTTTTTTTTTTGCAGTGGTCCTTAACACTGGATTCATTTGTCTTGAAATGGTGGGCACCCTCAGCTGCAGATCTCAATCTGCAGTATATATCAAGCAATTCAACTTTTTCTTGTATTGTCATGACTTTGCTTCTTGGGAGCACTTCCTGCATCACTAGTGGCATTTCATAAGGGTTCTATGGTGTTATTCAAGGTTTACAGTATTGCACTAAACACGAGAAATATGCAAAAAGTGAGAGAGATTAAATTTTACTTTGACATGCTATTTACTGGAGAGGTGAACTGCTCACACAGAGATGATTGTCATCACACGGTATTTTGGGCAGACACAACACTTGAGCTCACCATTTGAGCTTACTGCAACAGTAACAGGAAATGGCTGTGAAATTTTTACAGTAGTACAGTATGTACTACAGTAAATTTTATGAAGTTATGATATAGTGCTGCATCTTTACATTTGTTTACATTTCTCTCAACCGCAAATGGCACCATGTCTGTGTCTGTGTGTAGAAGTTTTGATAAATTTCAACTTTTTATTAAATATTTGTGTATATTTTATGGTAGTAAATGATAGAATGACCCTACATATATTTTATGCACTCATGACATGCCTAACTTTAAAAGTGCCTTATTAACTTTTTCAATTATTTCTGGGCAGTAAAGCTCATCTGTGAGTTTTTTCAAATTGTTGCAAATCTCCAAAGAATTTTCTGATATATTTACTGAAAAAACTTCACATGTAAGTGCCCAGGCGCAGTGGCTCATGCCTGTAATTCCAGCACTTTGGGAGGCCAAGGCAGGGGAATCACTTGAGGCCAGGAGTTCAAGACCATCCTGGCCAACATGGCAAAACCCTGTCTCTACTAAAAATACAAAAATTAGCCAGGAATGGTTGTACATGACTGTAATCCCAACTACTCAGGTGGCTGAGGCATGAGAATCGCTTAAGCCCAGGAGGCAGAGGTTGCAGTGAGCTGAGATCATGCCACTGCACTCCAGCCTGGGCAAAAGAGTGAGATACTGTCTCAGACAAAAAAAAAAAAAAAAAAGAAAAAAAAAAACCCTTCACACATATTTATTAAGTGCACCCATGCAGTTCAAACCCATGTTGTTCAAGGATCAGCTGTATTAATTTCTCTCTCCACTGCCAAAACCCTTTTCAAAGCTCTATTACTGCCTAATGAGAATACTATGTATTTATTTTCTTTTGTTTTTTTTGAGACAGAGTCTCACACTGTCGCCTAGGCTGGAGTGCAGTGGAGCGATCTTGACTCACTGCAAGCTCTGCCTCCCAGGTTCGAGTGATTCTCCTGCCTTAGCCTCCTGAGTAGTTGGGACTGCAGGCGCATGCCACCATGCCCAGCTAATTTTTGTATTTTTAGTAGAGACAGGGTTTCACCATATTGGCCGGGCTAGTCTCGAACTCCTAACCTCAGGTGATCCACCCACCTCGGCCTCCCAAATTGCTGGGATTACAGTCATGAGCCATGGCGCCCAGCCCGGGATTACTATATATTTCTTCAAGACTTCTACATCTTCACTTTCCATCTTTTAGTCATGCATAAAATCTGAATTTAGTTTTTTATCTGACATTAATTTTTCCCCTGTTATCACTCTTATCAACTTTTAGTGACACTCTTACCATTAAATATTACATTCTCTGGCCGGGAGCAGTGGCTCATGCCTGTAATCCCAGCACTTTGGGAGGCCCAGGTGGGTGGATCACCTGAGGTCAGGAGTTCGATACTAACCTGAGCAACACAGTGAAACCCCATCTCTACTAAAAATTCAAAAATTAGCCAGGCATGGTGGCATGCACCTGTAGTCCCAGCTACTCACAAGGCTGAGACAGGAGAATTACTTGAGCCCGGGAGGCGGAGGTTGCAGTGAGCTGAGATCATGCCACTGCACTCCAGCCTGGGTGACAGAGTGAGACATGTTCTCTCATTTTCCCATATTTATCAACCTAAATTATTCATATATGAATATACTGAAGTTAGCACTGCTCCTTATTCTCTCTAGCACATTGAGGCTTTAACCAAGTAATTTCACATACATAAAATGGTTTGACTTCATGTATCTCTATTTTCTCCTGAGAGGACCAGTATATACCAGGTTACAGCCAATAACCTCTAAGTAGTTAACTAGGTATGAATGGCTGTGTATTATCATAGTAGATCTAGTCATTCAACAAATGCTTACTGAGCACCTACCTTGTGCTTGCCATTATTCTAGACACTGGGAATACAGTTACGAACATTAGTAAATGGTACTGGACGGTATTAAACAGGCCAGGGAAATCTAGGCCAGTCTGTAGAGTTTGGTTTTAGCAAACCCAACAAATTTGAGCCACTAGAGCCATACTGTCTCCAATATGGTACCCACTAGCCACATGAGGCTATTGAATTTCAATTTTAAATTAATTTAAATTAAATTAAAAATTCAGTTCCTGAGTTGCAACTAACCACATTTCAAGTGCTAAACAGCCACATGGGACTAGTGGCCACCATACTTAATAGTGTAATCGTAAAACATTCCCATCAACGTGGGCCATTCTATTGGACAGCGCTGCTCTAGAGATAGTGGAACAAATATGGAAATTTTTGAGCCTATTCAAAATTTAAAATATGTCTTAGGACAGCATGATTCCCTAAATTAGAAGCTGGCCTAGGCCCAAATTGCCAAAAAGGTAGTAGTAACTAGGTTGATTCTTTGACCCAAACTAGTATTAACAACAACAACAAAAAAAAAATCCCAGGATGACACAGGTATATGGAATTCTTCTGAATTACACAGCATAAGTACCTGTATGCCTGTCCTACTTATGCCCACTTAAAGGATACTTTTGGGTTTGGGACAACTTTCTTTTTTTTCTTTTTTTTGAGACGGAGTCTTGCTCTGTCACCCAGGCTGGAGTGCAGTGGCACAATCTCGGCTCACTGCAAGCTCTGCCTCCCGGGTTCATGCCATTCTCCTGCCTCAGCCTCCTGAGTAGCTGGGACTACAGGCGCCCGCCACCACGCCCGGCTAATTTTTTTTTTGTATTTTTAGTAGAAACGGGTTTTCACTGCATTAGCCAGGATGGTCTTGATCTCCTGACCTCGTGATCCACCCGCCTTGGCCTCCCAAAGTGCTGAGATTATAGGCGTGAGCCACCGCGCCCTGCCAGGGTTTTGGGCAGCTTTCTAAATAACCTGCAAAAAACACTGTTCCCCTTTTAAAAACAAGTTTTTAAGACACACCTAATAGAAGGAAATGTTGTAACTCGTAATCTGTGCTGACCCATCCCTCATTTTATTTACTAAACATTTATACTGTAACACTAGACTAGAGATTGTCAAATACAGATTCTAAGCTCTCACAGAGCACGGACAAGCTTTTCCTGAGTTCTGGAGCCCTCCTAATTGCTAGCCTCTCACTTTGTAACATTCTAATTTAATTTGTACCAAGGTTCTGCAAATATTTAGTGAATGTTGATTGATGGTCTGCACTCATCTGTTCTAACTTGTGTGTGTGTGTGTGTGTGTGTGTGTGTGTGTGTGTTTTTCCATTCAGTCTTCCTGATCTATATTTTCTCTTTACTTAACAGACAGTGTGGAGCATTCATTATTAAGACAATTGGGCAGCTCTAGTCCAGCTCAACTGATTTCTTGTCCAATGATCCTTGTGTGGCCGAGATCCAGCTTCAACGAACCAGCTAGAAGCTGCGCGTTGTGAAACTTAGTGTTAGTTAATACCTCACCATACTCAGTTATTCCACTATAAGCTGTCTAAATTTGATGAAATTTGCTTTTTCAGCTGTTCTACAAAATTATTTAGGTAGATGTGGCATGTTGGTTTTTTATGTGCTAATCTAACTGTAATGACCTTTTCTACAACATGTTTTATCCATTCCATAAATAATAACCACATTGGGAATAGTGAGGTGTCTTTTATTTTCTCTGCTTTGTGTTATTTTTTCTTAACAAACTATTAGATGTTATGTTTCATATTATTTGATATTTATTTTCATATTTAGGATAAGAATCATTTTTAATTATAATACTTTTAATACTTTCATATATTTTACAACAGTATACTATTTAATCTTAATGACTTAATTCTATTTTTGCTTTGCTGTTTTGTCATTTAATATGCTTTTGTCTAATTTTTCATTCATTTGTTACTGTTACTCCTTATTTAATTTTGCGTCTGCCATGGTTTTCAGAATCTGAATAGTATTTATACTTCTTTTTTTAATAACATTTTCCAAATATTAGAAATACCATCAACATGATCAATATTCTTGCCTTTTCATGTAATTTGACCATATTAAATTTTTTCAATGTTTGAGACAACATTGAAATATTCCTATAACATAACTTATTTGGTATCAAATTTTATAAAATATGGATCCACCTTTGGAATTTTGATAAAAGAAGGGTTCATCTCTGACATGATCCCATAACATTGACTGAAATTCCACCAAATTAATGTTCTTTGAATGCTTTAATCCTTAAACCCTTTCTTCTTATATGCAACCAATATATTCAATTATATATGTGATTAATTTTTAAAAGGACAATTGTTTTCATAAAACGCAAAACTATTTTTTACACCAAAGGAAAATTTTAGATCCTGATTCTAAATAAAATTTTATAGTAAAAATTGGAAAATAGATGGGAGGGGGAGTCATTCATTGTTCAAAAGGTACAGAACAAATCATAGGGGTTTTTAATCTCTAAAATTTCTACAGTAGTACAGGAAATATTCCTCTTTACATTCATTTGCAGTTCTTTCACTGACCTCCTAATTTTAGGTGGAGGGGGCAGGGGAGCCATAAAAGTTGATATTCCCCTAATAAATCTATCTCTTTCCTCCCCTGTTTCAACCCCAAATGTATTTCATGCTCAGCAGCAGAAGAAGAAATAATAGGATATAGATCACAAAGGTTTTTCCGGTGAGTCAAATAGGGTGTTTTCTTTTGAAACCGTAATGAATATGTTTGCCATCAAATGGTTTCATGAGAACAGTAGAACCTTATGAATGTATACTAGCATACAAGGATCTCAAGTACATTAATTATTCTCAGTTTTAGGAATGTAAATAGATTAAGTCCCACAATGAAATTTCAGAAGTTTTTGTTCTGTAAGTAAAAAATTACTAACCACTGATGTTCGAGATTTTCTTTTAATAGCACTATCCTTGAGAACCAAAAAGTTTATGTTTTGATTTTCAAATGTTAAACAAGATGCTAAACAAATCCTGGACTGTTAATAAAAATTAATGATGTATTATTGGATAAGGAATTTTGATAATAATTGATGCCCAAGTTTGTTTCTTCCACAGCTATATAGATTATATGCATACACATTTATACGTTTATATACATATATAAACACATATATAATTTATACATATGCACTTTCTTAGAATTTAGCTTTGAGAAGCTAATAAAAATTTTGAAGTTTGACAATTGAATAAATGGAGGATATCATTCAGCCTTCTTCATGGCCTAGCTTAATAGCCCAAACATGTTACTTTTTTTTTTAAGAGACAGTCTTGCTCTGGGGCCCAGGTTGGAATGCAGTTATGTGATCATGGCTCACTGTGACCTCAAACTCCTGGGCTCAAGCCATCCTTTCACCTCAGCCTCCCTAGTAGCTAGGATTACAGGTATGTACCACCACACCCAGGTAATGTTTTATTTTTTGTAGAGACAGGGTCTTACTAGGTTCCCCAAGCTGGTCTCAAACTCCTGGGTTCAAGTGATCCTCCTACTTTGGCCATCCAAAGTGCTGAGATTACAGGTGTGAGCCATTGTACCCGGCCCCACACATGTTACTTCTAAAAACAGATAGATTGAGAGAACAAAAATTCTCCTTACATATACTAAGTAAAGCCCATTTTATTTCTTTCTGTTTTGTAGTATATCTATAATAGATAATTTTGAAAATTAAGGTTTTACTTAGGACCCATTTCGAAAGGCCAATCTGAAGAAATTATCTGAAATTCACTGGATGTTAAAATAAAATGGATAATACAGATATTAGTACATGTACCAAAATCACACGGTAATAACTTCGCAGCCTGTTTTCCAAAAGTCTCTAATACAATCAGAGATAGGAGATGGTACCATGTCAAAAGACAAAGAATCTTGGGAAATTAGACTTTAACTTCTTTTGTCAGCTGATTTCAGAAGGATGGCTTGGAAAGAGGTATGATTTAGTTTATAACAGATTGCTTTATAAATTTCTACTGACAAGAACAGTACAATTATTTTCAAACACATTTATACATGATAACCCCCATATGTAAGAGTGTGTTTCCTGGATTTATGCTACACTTAACTATAAAATAATGATTTGAGGTCACACACAAAAATTCTTTGTATCTTTCCCAGAAATTGCACTTCAATAGAATTAAAATACAGAATCAAAGGACTTTAGAAGGGCATCCGATACAACTTCAATATCATGCTTCAACATGCTCTTTGTTACTGTAATAAATCGTTGGCCTCTAGACCTATAGTTTGACTCCAATTTATACTGAAATCACTATAGACTTAAAAGTGGCAAAGAGGAAAATTATACTCAAAGAATTAACATAAATAATATTCATAATTGGTGCTGTTTCTTTCAACTTTATTCAGTGTTTTTATCCCTGTGCATAAGTCGTTAAAAATATGGCATCAGCTTTGTCCTTCCATGTTGAATACCACTCTCTGATTAGCAACTACAGTGGCTGCTGTTTGTTGGACTTACTCTTCCCTTTGAAATACAGGAGTGTGAGAAGCGGCCTCTCTATACTTAGATACCAAGGCCCCTCACTTCCTCCCCTGCTAAGAGTCTTCTCACTTCAGGAGATAAGCAACAGTTGGTGGTGGTTCATCAGAGAAAATTTGGGGGACCTAGATCCTCACACTTCTTGGAATGTACCCATAAGATTCTGGTATACCCTTAGGCCTGAAAAGAGAATGTCTAAGAAGAAAGTTCTTTAATTAGACTCCTACTTTTTTCTTCTCCATTGCTTCCTTCATGAGATGGTGAAGATAAAACACATCTCTAAGAGTTTTTGTTTCCTGGGAAAAAATATCATTTTAAAAGATGGTAGTTTTGTGTTGTTATTTTGTTCTATAATGAGTCAGGTTTCTTTCCAGAGGTATAAAGCCTTCAGAGTAACTGCCCCTAACGTCTTAATATTTATTTTCTCCCTTTACTAACCACTAACAAGTTCTGTGGCATTCTCTCTATACCTTTGTCTTTGATAGGTTTTATTCCTTTAAAAAGTATCATATAATCTATGTGTTATCTCAGTAAAGTATTTTCTTCATCAAATGGGACTTGTGGTATTTAATAGTGGCTTTACTTTCACTCATGAAGCATTTGAGATAAAAAGCATTTCTAAGTTCATCCTTCAATATCTCATAGTATTTGAATTTCAGATGCCCGTTGGGGTAAAATTGCTCATGTCATCATTCATTCTGTTTTTCTAATTAATCTAATGGAATATAATCATCTGAAACTTGAGGCTTTGTGATAATCTATAGTGAAGTCCTTTTATAGAAATATCTTGGTGACTGGAGCTTTTATATAACTATATTATATATATTATATATATCCACAAATATGTGTATGCATACATGTATACATATAAAGAAGTATAACAGAGAAAACATATATTATTTAGAACAGACAATATTATTGTAACATTACTTATTAACAAGTAGTGTGGCACCTATTTTAGGTGTCTGGACTGGGAATCTGAGGCTAGAGACAGGTTGTAATTTTTTAACAGGTGAGTTTTTGCAGCTTTAACAGCTATCATTCCATCCCTTTGTAGAGGATATCAAAAAAGCAACTGATAAATCCCATCTAATTAATGGATCAAAATTCTGTGGACTTATTTCTAGTTTTGGGGGGAACTGACCAACATCTGATTTTTGAGAATATAAAAGTCTGAATTCCTTGTTAAGATTTAGTTCTTGGTCAGGCGCAGTGGCTCACCTCTGTAATCCCAGCACTTTGGGAGGCTGAGGTGGGCGGATCATGAGGTCAGGAGATTGAGACCATCCCGGCCAACATGGTGAAACCCTGTCTCTACTAAAATACAAAAAATTAACCAAGTGTGGTGGTATGCGCCTGTAGTCCCAGCTACTCGGGAGGCTGAGGCAGGAGAATAGCTTGAAACCAGGAGGCAGAGATTGCAGTGAGCCGAGATCACGCCACTGCACTCCAGCCTGGTGACAGAGCAAGATTCCGTCTCAAAAAAAAAAAAAAAAAAAAGATTTAGTTCTTCTTGCATCAAATGTTTAACTGACAGTTTCCTACAGAACTGGAGTATATATATTTGTTTGTATTGGCAGTCTAAAGCATTATTTATTTTTTCCCCTACTCCCCAGTGAATAAATGACTTTGTTATCTTAGTAACCATATTAAAAACAACAAGGGAGAATTCAGAACATCTTTTCACATCACCTTCAGTGTGCACAGGCTCCTTTGTTAGCCCCACTACGCCATGTGAATATTATGGTTATGCCATGATATGGGAAAAGTTTAGAAAGCAGAAGAAAAGATAATGTGTTTGTTTTTTTATGGGACTTTTTGAAATTAAACACTTTTTTTAAAGATTCAAACTTTGAATTGGGCTGTAAACCTAACACTGTACAACTCATTCAATACAACTCATTAATTCACTTGCTTCTTGAAAATTACTTTCTAAATCACTGTCACCTTTGCTTAAATTTTATATATC
Source organism: Theropithecus gelada (assembly GCF_003255815.1). NCBI lineage: Eukaryota > Metazoa > Chordata > Mammalia > Primates > Cercopithecidae > Theropithecus > Theropithecus gelada. The sequence goes on along the minus strand of NC_037680.1, from coordinate 74,138,494 downwards.
CATTACAGAGAATTCAGCTTTCCTTATTTTCTTCTAAATGATGAATTATTTGGAGAAACATCCAGAATTCATCCTAAATGTCATTTCTTCATATAAATCATCCAGTTGGCCTTTCCTTATTAAACATCCTTCAAACCAAACATCTTCATACATGCTAGCTAAAGGTAAGTGACAGTACAGTTTTTACTGACATGATTTAATCTCAGGTCATGCAGTTTCAAAAGAAATCTCATCTTTATTTAAATAAAGTACAGTTAGTTCTATTAAAGTAAGACAGACTTACAATTACAGTCTGCCTGAAAAAGGTCATGTGTATAACGTAACTACATCTCTTCTCAGAACTGATTACATCCTTAGACACATGTCAAGTTCCAATGTAATTATTAGTTTAACCTTCTCTGAAACAACATTATATGGACTCAGAATTAGGAGTCCTTGTTCTCCAACACATATTTCCTCTGGAATCTCACCCCCACCTGCATTGATGAGCAGCAGACTTGATTTTTATTATCTATATAGAAATCAAGGTGATTCACCTATAGACAAGGTCCTCTGATGTTTCATCAGTCATATCAAATTCTGCTTTATCTTCTGCTCCTTGTAATAGTCAGACAGTTCTTGACTTTGCTGATCTCTGCTCAGAGGCCTTATATGGGGTAATCATCTACTTATCATCCAAATATGAATACTTAAGAGGGAAACGGGGCACCAAAAAGAATTAAAATTATATATGTTTTGAAATATGTGTTTATTGGCCAACAGAGAAGTTTGCCATGTTAATAAGCCTATAAAATCATCCTATTCAAAAACTGTTTTTCAAAACTAAAATTCTAGTAATACAGTAAGTGTAAGCCTAGACTGTCTCAGGGAAATTAGAATATAACTAATATTCCTATTAATATATTACACAATAAATGTAACATTAAATCAGGATCAAAAAGTGTGGCCTAAAAAGGGATTAAGCTGTAGAGGCTAGGCCTGGACTGCTTTATTACTTTAACCCTTGAAGCCTTATGGTTTCCACTTTAGCCAGTGACTTATACAGCTATATAAACAGATTGACTTATGTTTAGATATAAGCCTATTTTGCTATGTTATAAATATGAAATCATAGAATTATATAATTTAAGGACTCAAATAAATCCCAGAGATCCTATTATCCCTTACTTTATATATGAAGAAACAGAGTCTATAACTATGGAATAGTCTTAAGATACTAGTCTTGAAATTTTGGTAACTTAACCTGTGTTCACTCTTCTACAGAAAAGCTTTGCTTAAATCATTGAAGATTGTTCAAAGTCTACGATAATATTTGAAGTGAAAATGGTATTAACTTTGTTGATGATGTGCTATAAAGTCCTGCTTAAAATATCACATTTTTTCACACTATATTATTTCAAAACAAGAGTAATACCTTATGTAGCACCTTACAATTTACAAGCACTTCACTCACATGCATTATCTCATTTTATCCACTCAATATTCTTTTAGATAATCAGGCACTTTTTTAGGAAAGAAGTGAAGCTCAGAAAGGTTAAGAGAATTTCCCAAGGTGACATTACTATTAAGTGTTAGAACTCAGAACTTTCTTTTACTAATAAATGGTCACCTTCGAGGAAGCAAGTGATTTCTGGGGAGTGGCGGCGGGAGGAGGGTAGGAGGAGTGAGAGGGAAGTTCCTTAACACAATGCTTTTCAAAAATAATTTTTGTCCCATGTAAGAATTATGCACCATCTTTCCTTGAATCACCAAAATTAAATCTAATTCGAATAAAAGTGTACTCTAATCCCTTTAGCATCTGTGAATCTGAATCAGAAAATATTTCATTTCTAAAGAAAGAAACAAATTGTGATAAACATAAAACTGTTTAATCATGCTTTTATCAAGTAACCTAAATATGAACCAGTTTTCTAACCAAAATAGTGGAAATAAATTACCCCAGAATTTAATTTTCTTTAGAAGCGTGCAAGTCAGCATTCTGGGAAATATAAGAATGAACACAGCGTGAGAAGAAAGAACTTCTAAGGTATCCCAGAAAAACTTTAATCCCTGCCATAGCAAAAGATACCTAGAGGCTGTGCCATGTCCTCTTTGTGTATTGGGAACATGGCACATTTCCACTGCTTATGAAAGAATAAAATTCACCAAAAATAAATGTTATTTTTCTTCTTTCTTCCTTTCCATTTTTCTTGCTAATTGCCACAATGTAGGCATGTATCAGTCTTAGTACAGGCCCTCCATGTAGAATTTGCTATTTTGGGAAAGGGTTATTCTAGTTTAGTGTTCCTTTTTACATCCTAATGACAGGTACCAGACTTTTTATACTGATAAAACTTGATGTGGCTCTAAGGTAAATGGGTCATTATCATAATTGCCCACTGAAGTATTTTTAGCTCAAAAATTATAACAGTGCCTAAGGTTAAATACAGTCTGTCATTGCAGTGAATTTTTTTCACAACACTGATTTTGATAAACCACCTTTAACTTATTATTAAAATACACCATAAATGTGTTTCTTTTCTAGTTGAAAGACTATCTTATGACTTCACAAGTGATAATTGTGCATTTACACAGAGCTTATTCATATTGCTTTAAGATACTTGATAAGAATAAACTCTCTGTGTAATTGCACAATTTAAAACACTTGACCCTAGAGTTATCTAGGTCTTATATGCCATAAGAAATTATCCATTATTTTTATTACTTGCTCCTGATACTTACCTATTCCAGCAGTGGCAAATTGTTTGATTGTTGGTAGACATGCTCAATGTTTTGGTAAGTCAGCAGAGTGGCCTATGTACCCAAATCATGAAAATTACGATATATAATCAAACATACCTCTTTACAAAAAATTTGCCTTTTACCTTAGAATCTTTAGCTAATTTCCCTTAACTCAATAAGTCCCTAGTTAAGTTTTTGGAAAAACTAACAGAACACTTAGTATTAAATTTCTGTTGTTAGATGCAGGCTGAGCAGCTGATTTGGCCTAAGTGCTACTTCAAAAGTTGTGTTCATCTTTATGAGGTTAACCCCACCTCCTTGATACTTGCATTCTTCTTCAATCACAACTCAAATCACTTAAAGCAGGCAGAGAAAATTACAAGATTTTTAGGTAAAAGGATTTGGTTATATCCTGACTCCTGAAGTAGGCATTTACTCATTATGGATGCCTTAACTGAAATTTCCTTATCTCAGTTTCTTGAACAAAACAATATCTCAAAGGATCCTTATGTTCAGCAGTGGATCGAATAAAAATCATTTGTTGGAACACAGAGTCTATTCATTGCATGTTTTAACAGGATGTTACTCTATTAACATGAAGTAGTATATTAATTATTCTCTGATTTTCTTTGGATAGTTGCTTTATTACCTATCAGATCTGCTCTTAATTTTGTATATCATAAGTTCATAAATCTTTTTTTCAACAAATCTTTACCAAAGTTCAGGGATGATACAAAGAAAGCATAATCTAATAATTTAGAAATACCATTGGATGTGGCCTCAGATCCCTTGAAGTGAGTCTCTTTTTATAGCCCTAGAATGCCTCCTTGTGCAGCAGCAGGTTATAAGGTCACCTACTTTTTCTAGTGGGAATTTCCTAAAACACACCTTCTCTCCACAGAATCCAGGCCCAGTTAATCTGATTTTTTAAATCTTTCCCTGAAGTAATTATAAAATTAGAGCCATTTAAAATGCATTAAAACCTTAATTTTCTTTAAATCTCTTAATAGGAACCAAGGTTAGATTCTGTGAGAAGCTTTTCTCAGCCGTCTTCTGTAGGTTTGAAACCTTGATATTCTCAAAGCCCACACTTTCATCCTAGAAAAGATTTCAGAGCAGAGGATTCAATTCTTACTCCACCTTCATCTACTGATTCTGTTAAGTAGAATCTTGGGTAACTATTTTGTCCAATAATAAAAAACAACTAGCTCCAAATGTGATCTGGTAACAAATATGAGGGTTTGGATGTGCTTAAGGTTAAATGTTTTTGCTTTTATAAGAGAATTAAAGAAATCTTAGTAACCAGAACATTGGAGGTGCAGGATAAACTAAATGTTTCCTTTTTCATTCACACACTTAAGTAACATAGACTTATAATCTGTAACAAATAGAACAAAGGTTACACTATAAGACAACAAAAATCTTGAGTTTGAAAAATTTAGTTATTATCTGGCTATTTTGTCAACATGATAATTTCATATACAACCACATAAAAACATCTTTGGTGTTTAGATTTTTCCATTTTATTCCAGCTGTTTCATATTTGTAGACATAGCCATGGCATGTACAGAATATGCATGCGTAGCAACAGACCATTTGTATAATATATTACAGTTAAAAAAAAAAAAAAAACTATCTTGCTAGGGAGATATGTCAAGTAGATTCTAGTTTCTACATTATTTTGATTTTACTGCATTTAACTTTGTGTATATTTTACATGTATTAAATGTTTTGATGAAACATTTCAAACTCTTAAGTTTATATTAGAAATGTTGGCAAACTATCTATAAAATATAATCTGTATATATATAAAATATCCAGAAATCTGTCATATTTTTATTTTATACCAATTACAATGGCCAAAATTGACACTATTCTTAAATATACTTAATGATTATCTGGATCATCTCCATATCTATTTTTGGCCCTCTTTGGCCATCCATACATGAAGTATAAAGATCCTTATTCCTTATGGCATCTTTATTTATTTATTTATTTATTTATTTTGAGATGGAGTCTGGCTCTGTAGCCCAGACCAGAGTGCAATGCCACAATCTCGGCTCACTGCGAGCTCCACCTCCCGGGTTCATGCCATTCTCCTGCCTCAGCCTCCCGAGTAGCTGGGACTACAGGCGCCCCCCCACCACGCCTGGCTAATTTTTTCTATTTTTGCTAGAGACAGGGTTTCAGCGTGTTAACCAGGATGGTCTCGATTTCCGACCTCGTGATCTGCCCGCCTCAGCCTCCCAAAGTGCTGGGATTACAGGCGTGAGCCACCACGTCCGGCCCCTTAAGGTATCTTAATAAGTATAAGCATTCACTGCATATATCATGTTAGACTCAATACATATTTCTTCCTATAACATAGTGACACTGTCAATATTCCTTTTTATCTTTCATTCAGATCTTAGTTTGTGAGGTTTCCAGGCTTTTAAAACATTAACCTTAACTGAATCAAATTTACATGTTTCACCTTTTTTTTTTTTTTTTGACACACTCTCGCTTTGTTCCCCAGGCTGGAGTGCAGTGGCGCGATCTCTGCTCACTGCAAGCTCCGCCTCCCGGGTTCATGCCATTCTCCTGCCTCAGCCTCCGGAGTAGCTGGGACTACAGGCGCCCACCACCACGCCTGGCTAATTTGTGTGTGTGTGTGTGTGTGTGTGTGTGTATTTTTAGTAGAGACGGGGTTTCACCGTGTTAGCCACGATGGACAGGCATGAGCCACCACGCATATTTCACCTTTTAAACACAAAGAAGCTATGATTGCCTGCTTTTACAGAATTAGAGAAACTTTTTACAATTAAAAAATGCCACTGTAACTAGAACATTTTAAAATTAAATAATTGCCACAGTAACTTTTCTTTAAATATTGCCTGTTTAATATATATCCCAACTTTCTTCTCTAAAAACACTATACGCCTTTTATAGAAGATTAGATTAATAAAACAATAAAAATGTTACATAAATAAGCAATATTTACATTGACTACATGGAAATTTATTCTGGCCTTTAATAAAATTCGATTGCACAATACTAGGAAATACTAGGATTTTACTATTTTAATTTCACATCCATTATAACATCTAAAGTTGATTTGTCCTTCTGTTGGGCAAGAATAAGAATTATACATAAAAAATCTTCTCATATTAGGAAGATAACCCAATAATAACTTTAGGTAATTTTATTTTACCTTGTCTCATAAAAGATAATGTACTAATGTTTCTGAGCTCAAATATTTAGATTAAGGAATAAAATGTAATGGCATAGTTATATGAAAGAATATTTTGGCACACCCTAAGGCCACTCCATCTATTTAATTTTTTTTTTCTGCAGTTTTTTTGTTCTGTTTTGGTTTTTTGTTTTGTTTTGTTCTGATACGAAGTCTCACTCTTGTCCCCCAGGCTGAATTGCCATGCCACAATCTCGGCTCACTGCAACCTCTGCCTCCTGGGTTCAAGCGATTTTCCTGCCTCAGCCTCCTGAGTAGCTGGGATTACAGGCGCCTGCCCTCACGCCCTACTAATTTTGTATTTTTAATAGACACGGTTTCACCATGTTGGCAAGGCTAGTCTCAAACTCCTGATCTCAGATGATCCGCCTGCCTCAGCCTCCCAAAGTGCTGGGATTACAGGCCTGAGTTCTGCAGCTTTTACTATTTTATTTATTTTATTTTATTATTTTATTTTTTTGAGACAAGAGTCTCGCTCTGTTACCCAGGCTAGAGTGCAGTGGCGCCCTCTCGGCTCACTGCAAGCCCCACCTCCCAGGTTCATGCCATCCTCCTGCCCCAGCCTCCAGAATAGCTGGGACTACAGGCACCTGCCACCACGCCCAGCTAATTTTTTTGTATATTTAATAGAGACAGGGTTTCACCGTGTTAGCCAGGATGGTCTTGATCTCCTGACCTCGTGATCTGCCTGCCTCACCCTCCCAAAAGTGCTGGGATTACATGCGTGAGCCACCGCACCCAGCCAGTTATTTTTAAAGTAACATGCTGTGTAGAACAAGCCCAGTAGAGTGTTATTAGAGCCCTAGTCAAAATACCATGAAACAATCTATTTCATATTCAGCTTGTCTGATGTTTTTGGCATACATGTTAATCCTATATTATTCAGGCTTATTCAAGTGTACAGCAAAGCATTTTTGTTCCACACGGCAAATTTTGAGAGTCATTATATATTCAAAAAACACTGATATTGAAGTGTTTTTCTTAGCTTATTTTAGGCAATTGGCTCTTTACCATAAACGTATTGATGTGCTTCCACATTACTTTCGTTCAGTTCTACAAAGATTATATGTTACTTTCTCACTCCAAATACAAAGTACAGAAGAACAGAGGTGGTAGGAAAATTAATGTATTCCCCCAAAAAAACTTACTCGGCTTAAATTGTGATATTTGGCTCTTATTTTGTAATGTAACATATCCATGATAGCAAAAATAGCTTTAATAACTATAAAAGATCAATGCTTTAACTTTTAATTATCAACATTTTTATAAATCATGCTATAAAAAAGAAGAGAGAGACAAAACTCTCTTTAACCTCATATAGTTGTGAAACACAATGATAGTATATAAACGTTTCCTAAATATTAAAAGTATAACTAAAAAGCATATTTTTTTCCTTTGATGTTTTGGAGAAAACATCTAAAGGATAATTTTATTCATTAACAATTTGAGATGGTTTTAGTACAGTATGTATTAATTGCTAATCATACTCAGCATCTTTGCTTTTAACATGTCTAATTTGGTACCAAAATGCTACACAATATTCATTTATATATTTGTAGCAACACATAAATTTCCTAAAATCCTTTAGTATCTACACTATTATGCAAAATATTTTAAAAGATACTAATACACATAAATCTTTTCTGCCCCATATAGGTACCCACATACTGACTTCAGTTAACCTGTTAGCATTATTTTATTTAGACTATTTCCAACTGTCTGTGAGAATAGCTTTCAATTACAGTAACATATTTAATATCCTAATGTTGTCTATTTCCTTATGTCCAAGGAAAAATTAAAATAAACGCAGCAACGCTCCTATTGTGTCCGGAATTCATGGGTTCTTGGTCTCACTGACTTCAAGAATTAAGTCACAGACCCTCATGGTGAGTGTTACAGTTCTTAAAGATGGTGTGTATGGAGTTTGTTCCTTCACATGTTCACATGTGTCCAGAGTTTCTTTCTTCTGGTGGTTACCTGGTCTTGCTGACTTCAGGAGTGAAGCCTCAGACGTTCGCGGTGAGTGTTACCGCTCATAAAAGCAGTACGTCTGGAATAGTTCGTTCTTTTTGGTGGGTTCCTGGTCTTCCTAACCTCAGGAGTAAAACTGCAGACCTTCTCACTGAGTGTTACAGCTCATAAAGGCAGCACGAAACCAATCAACCAACAGTAGAAAAATTCATTGCAAACAAATAAAACCCCAAACCTTCCACCGCCTGAAATTGGACCAGAGCTGGTTTCTCCTGCTGGCATACATTGCCTCTTTTTATTCCCTTTTCTGGCCCCACCCACATTCTGCTGATTGGTCCATTTCACAGAGAGCTGATTGGTCCATTTTGAAAGAGTGCTGATTGGTGCGTTTACAAACCTTGAGCTAGACACAGAGTGCTGATTGGTTCATTTACAATCCTTCAGCTAGACACCAAAGTTCTCCAAGTCCCCACTAGATTAGCTAGACACAGAGCACTCATTGGTGCATTTACAATCTTTGAGCAAGACACAAAGTGCTGATTGGTGCATTTACAATACTCCAGGTACACATAAAAGTTCTCCCAGTCCCCACGTGACTCAGCAGCCCAGCTGGCTTCACCTACTGGGTCCCGTGCTGTGCCCAGGGGCAGAGTTGCCCGCTAGTCCTGCCCTGCGCTCCTGCACTCCTTAGTTCTTGGGCCGTCAATGGCACTTGACCGCGGAGCCAGGGGCGGCCCCCGTAGGGGAGGCTGGGCTATGCGGGAGCCCACGGTGGGGGTGCGGGCTCCAGCATGGCAGGCTGCAGGTCCCAAACCCTGCCCCGCAGGGAGGCGGCCGAGGCCCACCGAGTTTTCCAACCTGGTGCGGGCGGCCGGCCGCAGTGCTGGGGGACCCAGCGCACCCTCTGCAGCTGCTGGCCCGGGTGCTAAGCCCCTCTGCCTGGGGCGGGCGGCGCCATCCGGCCGCTCCGGAGTGCGGGGCCTGCCGAGTCCGTGAGCACCGCGCACAGCCTGGGTTCCTGTGCGAGCCTCTCCCTCCACACCTCCCCACAAGTAGAGGGAGCCGGCCCGGCCTCGGCCAGCCCAGAGGGGCTCCCACAGTGCAGTGGCAGGCTGAAGGGCTGCTCAAGAGCGGCCGGAGTGGACGCCGAAGCCGAGGAGGCGCCGAGAGCGAGCGAGGACTGCTAGCACGTTGTCACTTCTCACTGTGTTTACCAAAAAGATTTTCATGCTTGTGCCCTAGCTGTTTAGACAGTTTGTTTAAAACTCTTGAGCTCAGACTCACCTTCCTACCTGCCTTCACATACTGAATATTTAAACATCTACCTCAGCCAACTTACCAATGATGTGGTTTCAGTAACTTGGTTCAACTTGGCTAGTCCCCTTCTCTCTGTGTTAAGCAATAAAATTTCACTACTTTTCCTCTTTTTCGATATCATACTGATTTAGGTTTTTAGAATGGCTACACAGTTATACATTTATATTGGTTTTATGCCCCAGTGCTGATAGCTCCACTTTTACATCATCTCCATGGATTATGGAAAAAGAAGTGCTACATATTCTCCTTAAGCTAAAAAACTAATTTTAGGACATCAATTACAACCAAAAGTGTTTTATTTAAAATTTGTTATGAATTAACTACCTTCTAGAGGCTGATGGTTATGTACGTAACATTTAAATAAAGAATTTACTACTTGGAGGGCTATTATTTTTTGTAGTAGGTCAAACAATATCACAATGAATGTTAAAAATATTTCCTTTATAGCCAAGCCAAAAAAAACTTTTTTCAACTCTTAAAATGGCATGAAAATGCAATCATCAGCTTTCATGCAATTAACCATATACATATTTTCAAAAATTTGCTTATGTTAGTACTTACAATTTTCTTCTATAAATAGGTTGCTTAAACATTTTAACTTGATATAATATTCCAGTAATTACTTATAAAAATCAAACAGAACTCAGTACTGTTTTGCTTTTTACATAAAATATAGGATGTTTCTGTAACATAAACTTTATAGAAATTTAAATATAAAAAATTAATGCAGTAACTTCAATTTACCAAAATTGAAGACTCTTTATGAAAGTCTTTATAAGCCGGGCGCGGTGGCTCATGCCTGTAATCCCAGGACTTTGGGAGGCCTTGCTTACCTTACAAGGTCAGGAATCCAAGACCAGCCTGGCAAAGATGGTGAAACCCCACCTCTACTAAAAATACAAAAATTAGCCGGGCGGGGTGTAATCCCAACTACTCAGGAGGCAGAAGCAGGAGAATTGCTTGAACTGGGGGGCGGGGGCAGAGGGTGCAGTGAGCTGAGATCACACCACTGCACTCCAGCCTAGGCGACAGAGTGAGACTCCATCTCAAAAAAAAAAAAAAAGAAAGAGAAAGTCTTTATAAACTCCTTAAGTGAGCTTTAAAGGTCATCTAAATATGCCATCAGGACATTTTGTATGATCTATCAATCTGAGTCTGTCAAAAAGTCATAACCTGCCATACAAAAAAAAAAAAAATGAAAAAGCATGCATACATGCTTTGCTATGGGACTATACTGCTTGCATTTAGACAGAATCCTGAAAAAATTATTTAAACATAGAATAAAAATATAGGTCTTCCTGGCCTTCCAAGTTAGCAAGAACTTTAATGCCTGTTGATATTTTTAAAATACATTTTAGATGATAGCTAAGAGACATATATAAAAAGACTCAACACAGTTCTTCAAAGACACATCATGTCCAACAAAATAGAAAAAACAGAAAAAACTGTAAAATACAGCATTGTGTATTTATTATGCAATTCATAGTAAAGTCTCTTAGTTTGGGGGTATGAGAGCTTGTCTCAACTGTGATATGAGGTGTATAATTCACCAGGAATTATCCGATCTGTGGCATTTTAGCTAACGGGGTGGTATTTGCTTTGGTAATAACCACAGTCAAGGGTATTTAATCTGGTTTCTGCAGGCTTGTTAGGAAAGATATAAGAATATAGTAATAAATGTTTGATAAATTCATAGAACTTAAATTGTTAATAAATGGATGTCATATTAATAAGTTCATTTGTATTAAAACTATGTATGAAAAAGTTTCAGTGTTTGTGGCTTCTAGTAAAATTCTCTGGCTTTGTTACTATAATAGTTAATTCAGATAAAACTTATGAATACTGATGCTTTCATGTTCAGAGATAAATGTGTATTTAAACAATTAGTAAAATATCATTAAAAAATACTTAGATTCATGAATTTATGACTATATACTTTCACTTAGAGAACTGCTGGATTCTAGAAATTGTAACATCGTTCTAAAATTAAGAAACAAGAAAATAAGGACAAACAAAAATAGGAACTATACAGTTATTTAAAATTTTAACAATTTGCACCAGCACACATAAGCAGGTTTAGGATATAAAAGAAAATACTAAAAGCAAAAGTGAAATATACCATATTTCATGATAAAGGTAAGTATATTTTTCTGAATTTCTATTTTGGCACTCATCAGTTTCATAATCTGGCTATCAAGAAACTGATTCCTCATCTTGAAACACTAACTGATGTATTTCAGTTCAAGGTTCTTATTTGGACTTTTCATCTTCAGATCTTTAAATCTCATTATACTACTTCCTCTTCCCCACGATACTTAAAACAATGCCCTCAGTATATACACATTGACTGATTGTGGTGTTGGTACTAAAGGTGGCGCTAAGGCTTTGGCATTAACACAAGATTGAGTCCCAGGGTCTTCTCTTTTTTTTTTTTTTTTGAGACGGAGTCTCGCTCTGTCGCCCAGGCTGGAGTGCAGTGGCCGGATCTCGGCTCACTGCAAGCTCCGCCTCCCGGGTTCACGCCATTCTCCTGCCTCAGCCTCCCGAGTAGCCGGAACTACAGGCGCCCGCCACCGCGCCCGGCTAGTTTTTTGTATTTTTTTAGTAGAGACGGGGTTTCACCTTGTTAGCCAGGATGGTCTCGATCTCCTGACCTCGTGATCCGCCCGTCTCGGCCTCCCAAAGTGCAGGGATTACAGGCTTGAGCCACCGCGCCCGGCCAGGGTCTTCTCTTTTACAAGCTGTATAACCCTAGCCAAGTTGCTTAATCACTGTACCTCAGTTTCTCATTAGCCTACTTATGCCTAGTGTTCCAATATTGGAACGCCAAGCATGTGGGGGTTATTTTATATCCTACAGATCAAGATCATCACCAAGGTCTGACTGCAAAAATTCAAAAAATTGCAACCTCAGGCATAAAATGGGTTAAACACAGGAAGAGTACCTCAAGGCGCTAATGGGAAAAATAAATGAGAGAACACAAGTAAGGAATACAGAACTGTTGGTTCTGTCCCCTCAACTTATTACTGAACTAACAGAAAATTTGGCAAAATTATGGCCATGTGATTCCCCCCTTTTAATAACCCACTGAAAGGACCTACTGAATAGGTATATTTGGCTGACAGTTATATTCAAAAAGCAAGCTGTTATTTTCACACAGGTATAGATGGAAAAAGACAAAGTTTTAGAGTCACAAAACCTTGACTGCCTTAATTTTTTTTTCCGACATTTAGCAGTGATGATACACTTAGTAGTAAGCATTAAAGACTGAAATGCTAATGTCTAGTATGAGTTACACTTTTACCGTGTGGGCCTTTTTTTTAATAGACTTGAACATTTCTTGTAATTTTCAATCTTCGCTTTTTACATTTTGAGGCTATGTGGTTAGGTAATACAAGTTTATAATTGTAACTTGGTGCATTATTACTTTTACATTAAATTCTACTTTTTTAGTAATGGTTTCTCCCTCGTATAGATTATGTAATATTAATATTGCTATACCAGCTTTCTTTTAATATATGCCTAGTGTTTCTTCATATGTCTTAGTTTCTTCTATGTTTAAGTATATCCCTTTTAACTACATATATTGCTTTTTAAATTTAATTTTGAATAGTTTTGTCTTTTGACAAAAGACTCATGAAGTTTTATTTTATTACAATTACTGACATATTTGTATTTATTTCTGCCATTTTATTTTGGGCTATTTACAATATTTTTCCTATTTCTTTGCCTCTTTTTTCTCCTCCCTGCCTTCTATTGCATTGTTCTTTCCTGGCTTCTGTTGTTTTCTTTCACATCTCTTTTCATCTGGCTTGAAAGAAATACATTCTATGTGTATTATTTTGTGATTAACCTAAGATGTATACCATGTTTATTAACTTTATATTTTTAATATCTATAGCTTTTTAACCAATAGAAGCTTCTGGACTGGTTTCAAAGGAAGCCAAACTACTGAAGTTGTTTTATTTAATGTGTTCCAAAAATATACAATCAGGAAAAAATGTGTAATTGGTCATATTTTTATGGAATGTATTAAGAGAATAGTATGATACCAAGCTATAACAATCATTATCTAGTTTTTGAAGCTTCATCATCATGTTAAATCCCATAAACAATTGATTCTCAACTAATGAGGAGTACATGTACAAGACATGGCCTTAATAGCAGTAGCACAGAGGTGTTAGTACCATTTCTCCCACACCATAATCTAAGAAAGGTGGCATCCTCCATTTCCATAGTTACTCCTGGGTCTGTCCCTTCAGCTAACCCAGTGAGTCAGGCCCTCTGCAGATGTTTCATCCAGAAGTGACTCAACGGCAGGGCTCATCTCTCCTTGGAGCTATAATTTTCTTCTTGTAGATGGTACACTTGGTTTCCTGAAACATCTTGACACCTCACACCATCCTGTTCTTAAGTGAGGAGCAGTGGACTTTAAAATCCGTGGTGAGTATACTGTGCCATTAGCTAAGGGAGTGAAATTCAGCTCAAGGCCAAGGATGAAACATATGTACTATGCTTTGCTTACCTTGGTGAACATCCAGGTATGGCTGAACCTCCCAAGTGGTACTCATCAGAAGAGGCACGGTAGAGGATATATTATTTCTAGTTGTCGGGGCCATAGGAAGATCCTCTTGGTGTGTAGTTCCTTCCAGTTTCCATCCCTCATCATGAAAAGTAGAAACTAATGGTGATACAATCCTAAACAAAGTATTTAAATATGGACAACTGTTTCCTGCTAGGTAGTTCCTTTAATTCACAGGATCTATTCTGGGTAACCCAAGACTACCTACTAAAGAGAAGCTAATTTCACCTCTAAACTGGTTAGTCCCTTCCCCTCTGCTCAAAGTAGTTATTGGTGACATAGGAAGGAAGCTTAACCTGGGCTTCTCCTATCCTGTCTCCAGAAAGAATAAGATACTCTTCTTAAAAGGTTAAAATTCCCATTAACCTAGGTTATTGCCGTTATTAACCTCCAAAGTTGGTGTGTTCCTCTTGATAAGTTAACCAATCCTCTCCAAAATTCCTGCAAGAGGAAGGGGCAGGACGAGTTTTGTTGTGCTGAAATTACATATATTATACTATCTTAGTTATACAAGAGACTCAAGGACTTTCTTCTAGAATCTGTGCTCTTGGTTACCCCTGTGTCCTAGCTCCTCCCAAGCTCCCTGAACTAGTAAATCATTGCTGCAAAAATAGACAAATGGCTGTCAATATGTCCACACCCTTTTAGGTCCATTGATATTCACTTTCTGACAAAAGACAAGGCAAGGACCCACCAGCACCCAGGTCTCACTTCATGATGATGTCATCCTCAATGAGGGCTCACAACCTGACCAACTACTGGTTTCACTTCAGTTTTGACATTTCCCAGAGCTATAGAGCTCAGTCCCAATCACAGGAACAACCACCTTGAGGGGTGGGGGGAAAGGGGAAGACCAGTGTCCCAGGGCCCATGTTCCAGCCTAGGCCCTTCTTAAGTACTCTGACATCAACTTAGTATTCAATTTATTGGGCTCTTCATAGCCCCTACAAGTCCACAGATTCTTAAGACAAATAATGAGGTCTACATGCAGAATAAACTGAGGTTTCAATAAAATCAGAGATTATATATATTTCTTATGATCCTTCCTATAGCCACAGGTCTTCTGACTTCTGAGGTGTCTAATCTATGAGTTCACTTGTGAAACAGCCCTCCAATATATAATGGTGCCACTTAAAATATGCATTGCCCACTTCTCACATGACTTTGCAGAGGATTACAGTCTGCTGAGTGAGTTGACGTCTTTTTATTACTCTCCTAATGTGACATCCATGAATACCTGATCTAGGCAGTGCTCTATCACCTCCTGCAATACTGCTTCCAGGAACATACCAAAATGAGTATCTGAGAACTTCAAGGGTAGTATTTGGAAGACACTTACTTTCTGGTGAAGGAATCCAGAAAATGCCAGATAAAGTATTAACAGTGCTGGAGTAGGGAATTCTACAAGTGTATCATCTTCTACCAAAAGTGGTTAGCATGCCCCCTCTTGGAAGTACATCTCCTCCAGTTTTCACCTATTCTCCATTTGCTATTCTTAAACTGCTGGATCAACTCAAACACATCACTGAATACTCAAAGAATATTTGCTGTATCTATTGTGTCTCCTACAGAGAATCCAACTGGTTCATCTTCAGTATCACCACAGAAGTCAGATCCAATTTACCACACATTCCTCCATTTAAAATATCCTGTCTTTGTAATAATTACGCCGTGTCCTATCTGGTTCCCCTATGTTCTTCTGTCCTCCAGTATCACAAATATCCAGGTAGCCAGCTAAGTGCCTGCACAAATGACAGACTGCACTAAAAGAACTCCACTGACACCTTCCAGCAAGCAAAGGTCCATGTATTGACCAGCACTAGGCTATAGGAAAGATCATTCAAGTGGAAGACACTGTCTCCATCCATGGTAGGAATTGTAACACTGCTATAAGAGCACTTCAAAGGCAGAGGTTATCATCTCACTGGTTTTCAAATATGTTTTCCTTCATCCATGTAAATACATGTTATCTTTTTCCACTCTCTGCTCTATCCACCTATAGGAGATACTACACTCCTACATCCTATGCCCTAGTAGTCTGTGCTAATAACCCCAGCAGTTAACTTGAACATGTCATGTGGAAAGCCCAGACTTAATAAGAAGAAGGGTCTCAAGGAACATTTGTGGAAACAGTCCTTCCACCTTTAGAAAGCCTTCAAGCATTGTCTTCTAAACAACATTCCACCAACAAAAAATTCCTCATTTTGCTGATTAATAAATGGAAACTGGAACTGAATGGTGGCACCTAGAATAAATCCAGGGGAACTACCAGTACAATAGTTTACTTCACTGTGGGCCCTCTCTACTTGCCACCATACTTAGAATGTATTCCAAGGCAAGTTCTCCTTTTGAACTTTGGCCCAGCTGTCTAATCACCTATGAGACATAACTCTGGCTTACTATGTTGGAGTCACTGTATAAATTGCTAACATCTTCTCTGCGATGTTCTCTGATGGAGCCTTAGAGAGATTCCTAAATCCAGTTTGAGATTCCTGAAGCATTGGTCAGTTCCTCCTTTCACCATCACCTTCAACGAATGCAACAGAACAGATCTGAATAAGGTACTTACAAACTTTTAAACTTTAATAACTTAAAAGAGCAAAAGAAATAATCAGTTAAAATTACTTGAAAGTTAAGTGTATTAACATTTATAATAATTATTACACAATTTCTATATTGTGTTATAGATCCTGATTGGTCAAAAGAAATCATGAGGTAAATTATGTATATGGATAACAAACTTAAGACTATAAGAAATTTAAAGAAAACATTGCCCTTTGGAACTATTTACAAATTTTTAAATCATATTAAATCTTAAAATTTTTTTTTTTTTTTTTTTGGAGACAGAGTCTCACTCTGTCGCCCAGGCTGGAGTGCAGTGGCGCGATCGGCTCACTGCAAGCTCCGCCTCCCGGGTTCACGCCATTCTCCGGCCTCAGCCTCCCGAGTAGCTGGGACTACAGGCGCCGCCACCTCGCCCGGCTAATGATTTTTTTGTATTTTTAGTAGAGACGAGGTTTCACCTCGTTAGCCAGGATGGTCTCGATCTCCTGACCTCGTGATCCGCCCGTCTCGGCCTCCCAAAGTGCTGGGATTACAGGCTTGAGCCACCGCGCCCGGCCAAATCTTAAAATTTTTTAACGTACCAAATGCCTCAAGTTTTATAATTTATTATATAAACAACTTGATACATTTACTTATTCATTTATTAAACATTTAACAGAGTAAATGTCATTTTTCAGTAGTCTGAAAAAGAACGAGGATTCTGATGTTTGGGAGGTTTTTTGCTTTCCATTAAAACAATAGTGGTTGCAAAGCTATCCCTTATTTTAAGAAAAGCAATAAAAATGTAAAGATCTGCAAAATTAGAAAGCAGAAAACGAATTTATTCTAAATATTCTGAAACATCAATCTTTAGTAATTAAATGTGTGAAACTAGAGCCATCTACTGGTTGAAGTGTGATGTTACACAACCCAACTGCTGGACTATTAAAGCTGGGAGCCTTAGTTGTAGGGATTTAAATGGGGATGCACATGGGCAAAAATCATCTGGTCTAGGACACTGGTTCAAAGGTTTAATAAAATACTCTCTTTTTATCAGGAAACCCAACATGTGTAACAAGGTAGGATCCCCCTGTAAAAGCCCCGGTAAGGGGCCTCCAACCCTGACCCTCAATGAAAGGAGTGACTGAACTAATTAGCCTGAGAAGCAGAGACCAGGCCAATGAAAAACAAGCCATGAGAGGTAGCTTGGGCAAACAACTGTGGTTTGGAAGGAGGCACAAAGAAGGAACAGCATTAGCAACACTGTCTCTTACCCATCTTTCCCCTGAAGACATCTTAGACACACAATGCACAAAGGACAATGATCAATGGTCACAGAGAAATGAAGAATAGGAGTAGGCACCTGAAAGCCTACAAACCTCTTTTCACAGGGACAGAGCTTATGTGCTCATTTGATTCCAAACTTAAGAAAATACTAGTGTAAGTTCCCTGAAAATGAGAAATAAAAAAATAACACATCTGCTTTTTTACCACAAGCCGGTAAGAACTCAGTTTCTAGGTCCGGTGGGCTTTCACCAGCCAAGTCCTGGACGGTTCTAGTCTTGGAAACAAAAGCCCAGTTTCAGGTCCCAGCCTCCTCCCTTCAAAAGGGCATGGATGTCCATAGAATCGAGGCAAGAAATAGAGCTCTCCAAGATTCCTCTCTGAGGCAGAAACCCCCAGCCTGGACAGCAGCTTGTCAGCTAGGCTTGGGGTGACAGGCTGCAGCAAAGTCCCAAAGACTCGCAAACATTCCAAGGCCACATGAAGCACAGTACCCAGCCAGGGAGCATCCACTGGGCTCTCCCAGTTCAGCTTCCATGGTGCATGCCTTTGGACAAAACCATTAGTTTGCCGGACACAGCTGGACACGGCCTCTAGAGCCTTATATATCTGAAAGTTATCATAGTGGTCTGCTACCTGCTTTGGCAAAGTGGCCACTGAGCTCACCAGAGCATAATCCTCTGCCTGAGCACGAACTGATGGCCCCACCAACCCTGGCTCACTGGGGAAGCAGGTAGTGCAGAAGGCTGGGTAGGTCTCAGAAGGATTTATTCTTTTGGCAGTGCATCGGTTCAAGAGACCTCCCAAGGCATCTGCCAACTCGGAGTTCAGCAACTTAACCACCTTTTCATCATAGTAGTCACAGTCCCAGTTGGGGACGCCCTGCCGCAGGAGAAAGTAGCGGAAGCCATCCACAGTATAGCGGTTAAGGCAAGTCCTAGGATCCACCACGTTGCCCAAGCTCTTGGACATCTTTTGGCCACAGACTGTCCAGTGGGAATGGACATAGATGCGCTGTGGCGGGCTCATGCCGGCCCCTAAGAGGAAGGCAGGCCAATAGATGGCATGGAATTTGAGAATGTCCTTACCTATGATATGAGAGGTGGCCGGCCACCAAGATTTGAACTCAGCATTTGGGTAGCCAATTACAGTGAGGTAGTTGACCAGGGCATCCAGCCATACATAGATGGTCTGCGAATCATCCCCGGGCACCGGAATGCCCCAGTGCAAGTGGCTACTTCTGCGAGACACGGACAGGTCGGGCAGCTCCTCGTCCAGCCACTGAAGAACTACGTGATGAAATGGTTCGGGGGTGATCGCCTGAGGGTTGCCCCGTAGCCACCGCTGGAGTGGCTCCCGGAACTGGGAAAGCCTGAAAATGTAGTTTTCTTCCTTGGTCCAGGAGACTGGATGCCCGCTCTCAAGAGATACAGGAAACGAATCCCCCAATGGGCCCAGCTGCCGTGTGACCTTGGCCTCAGGCAGGAAGCACTCGTCGGAGGCGCAATACCAACCTTCATAGACGCCCTTGTAGAGCAGACCGCGGGACTTAAGCACCCCCCAGAAGTGCTGCACAGCCACCCGGTGCCGGGCCTCCGTGGTGCGGATGAAATCAGTGCAGGAGATACCGGCTTCCTGGAAAAGCTGCTGGAAATGCTTGGAGACTCGGTCGCATAGCTCGGTCGGGGCCAGGCCCGCAGTAGCTGCTGCCTGCTGAATCTTGAGCCCGTGCTCGTCGGTACCAGTAGAGAATCGCGTGGCGGCCGTGCTGGGACCTCGGAGGCGACGGTGGCGGCTTAGGGCGTCCGCCAGTAGTGCCGAGTACAGGTGCCCGATGTGCGGCGCCGCGTTGACGTAGAAAATGGGTGTAGTGAAGTAGGCGCGCGCATCACGAGCATCATCGCGGGCACTGAGGGAGCCCGAAGTGTAGTAGCGTGGGCCGAAGTCCTCCAGGAGAGAGACCCTACTAGCCCCCGTGCGTCCTAGCAGCCGGAGGACAGACTTTCGCAGCATGGTGCAAACCGGCCGCAAGCGGAGGAGGCGGTGTTTTGACAGCACGTGTGAGAGGCGCATGCGCAGCCGGGTCGCGCCGCAGCTTCCGACCGGAAAACCAGTGAAACTCGGCCCCGAGCGCGGGCCTTCAACGCCCTCCCCGCCCCGCCCCTCCCCGCCCCACCCGCGCCTGCGCCCTCCGCAGGCCCAAAGCCGCGGCGCCGAAGGGCCCCAACGGACTGCGGCTTGCCAGAAAAATAGCTCAGAGTCGCCGGGTTTAGGAGAGGCTATGAAAGAAGACGAACCTCTTTGCCTTTGCATAACATGCTGTGTTTCCTGCTTTGGATTGTAATTTTATATTTATGAATGTTTCCCCCTCTAGGCTCAGCTGCTTGTAGGCAAGAGTTTTTATTCAGCCGTTTGCCTAAACCCGGTCCGTGGATGGCATACTGCAAGACAGAGTATATGGCTCTGCACATGCCCAGTCAATATCACAAACGTCATCTAAATTTTATCTCAGAGCCTAAATCAATCTGGAAGGGAGGGAGAGAGAAAAAAGATGAAAAATCATTACCTACAGCACTTGAGAGAAGGATAAGAACTGAGAATGGAAGAGAAGTCTTTAAACAGTTTTTGTTGAATCAACAAAAATAGATTTGTGATCTGCCAAGTTCTTGCCAAAGTTTATTGAGATCCAGGAAAGTGGAGTGCAATATGCTGTCACTGTTCACATAAAGAATAATTTTCGAATTTATTTCTCAAAAATAGCTAATTTTTCTAATGGTCTTTAAGTTCTTCTAAAATAGTGTTTCTCAAGTTTGCTTTTAGTAATGGAACCCTAGAATTTTTTTTAGGGAAGGAAACCTCAGGAGCCCAGAATTGAATTAATGTTAATCCCTGGTTCATAACACACTCTCATTTTTTATCTTTTTTTTTTCCTTTAATTTAAGTAGCATATACATTTAATAATAAAATGGAGCAGCTGTGAACCTACAACCCACTCTAAGAACAACAAATGGTTTCAGAGTGTGGTCCCCAGAGCAGCAGAACTAGCAGCACCTGGAACTTCTTTCGGTATGTATATGCTTAGGCCCCATCCCCCACCTACTGAATCAGAAAACTCTGAGGGTAGGGCCCAGTAATTTAGATATTAAGGTGATTCTGAGGCACATTAAAGTTTGAGAAACACTGAACTAGAAAATTACCAGTGATTTAGATCTGTCTGCTCCCTTCTCGTACTGTCCTCCTCCCTGAGGTGGTCATTGTTCTGAATTTTGTTCCTGCACATGCGTGTTATCACATACATAGTATGTCTAAGTAACATTGTTTAATTTTTCTTATTTTTATTTAAATATTCTAAAAAGGATATAATACTACATGTAGTCTTCAACTTGCCTTTTTGTTCAACATTTTGTTGCTATATTAATCCATGTTGTTGCATGTAACTGCATTCATATGTTCTTAATACATGTAATTCATTTTGCTGTATAATAACCTTTGAACACATATAGTAACTTGGATCTGATTTCTGTAGTGATATGGTGAAACGTGGGCCAATCGAATTCTGTATAAGAGATACAAAAAGTAACTTTGGACACTCAGTTGATGTGCTCTTATTTAATCCAGCAGTTTAAGAATGACCTACAACCATCTGGTCTTCAACAAAGTTGATAAAAATAAGCAATGGGCAAAAGACTCCCTATTCAATAAATGGTGCTTGGATAACTAGCTAGCCATATACAGAAAATGAAACAGGACCCCTTTCCTATACCATATACAAAAATCAACTCAAAATGGATTAAAGACTTAAATGTAAAACCTAAAACTAAAAACCTTGGAAGGCAACCTAGGAAATACCATTCTGGACATAGGACCTGGCAGAAGGTCCTATGCAATTGCTTTTGAGGATGCCAACAGCAATTGCAACAAAAACAAAAATTGACAAATGGGACCTAATTAAACTAAAGAGTTTCCACATTGCAAAATAAACTATCAATGGAGTAAGCAGACAATCTACAGAATGGGAGAAAATATTTTCAAACTATGAATCCAAGACAGCTCTAATACCCAGAATCTATAAGGAATTTAAACAAATCGATAAGCAGAAAACAACCTCATCAAAAAGGCAAAGGACATAAATAGACACTTCTCAAAAGAATATATACATGTGGCCAACACGTATATAAAAAATGCTTAACATCACTCATCATTACAGAAATGCAAATCAAAACCACACTGCGATACCATCTCACACCAGGCAGAATGAATATTATTAAAAAGTCAAGAAACAACAGATGCTGGCAAGTTTGCAGAGAAAAGGAACATATATACACTGCTGGTGGGAATGTAAATTACTTCAGCCATTATAGAAAGCAGTTTGGTGATTTCTCAAAGAACACAAACCATAATTATGATTTGACTCGGCAATCCCATTATTGAGTATATATCCAAAGGAGTATAAATCATTCTACTGTAAAAAAAAAAAAAAAAAAAAAATTCCACTCCCATGTTTATTGCAGCACTGTTCACAATAGCAAAGACACGGAATCTTCCCTAAATGCCCATCAACAGTAGACTAAATAAAGAAAAGGTGGTACATATACACCATGGAATACTATGCAACCATAAAAAAGAACAAGATCATGTCCTTTACAGCAACGTGGGTGGAGCTGGACGCCATTATCCTAAGTTAACCAACACAGGAACAGAAAACCAAATATCATATGTTCTCACTTATAAGTAGGAGCAAAACATTGAGTACATATGGACACAAAGAAGGAAACAGCAGACTCTGGGGCCTACTTGAGGGTGGAGGAAGAAAGGAGAGTGAGGACTGAAAAACCGCCTATCAGGTACTATGCTTTTTACCTGGGTGGAGAAATAATCTGTACACCAAACTGCCATGACACACAATTTACCTATGTAACAAACAGGCACATGTACCCTGAACCTAATACAAGTTTTTTTAAAAAATGGCAAGTGAGGCCGGGCGCGGTGGCTCAAGCCTGTAATCCCAGCACTTTGGGAGGCCGAGACGGGCGGATCACGAGGTCAGGAGATCGAGACCATCCTGGCTAACATGGTGAAACCCCGTCTCTACTAAAAAATACAAAAAACTAGCCGGGCGCGGTGGCGGGCGCCTGTAGTCCCAGCTACTCGGAAGGCTGAGGCAGGAGAATGGCGTGAACCCGGGAGGCGGAGCTTGCAGTGAGCTGAGATCCGGCCACTGCACTCCAGCCTGGGCAGCAAAGCGAGACTCCGTCTCAAAAAAAAAAAAAAAAATGGCAAGTGAACATAGGTAAAACCTGAAACTGAAAGGTATATACAGCGCCCTCCAGAACAGGCAGATAAATTGAAGCTAAGTGTCTGAGAAACCAGGTTATTCAGAAATTCTTGCTATTTTTTTTTCCTTTTCCATTGAAGTAGTGCCTCAGCATACAAGTGTGCTATTTTTCCTCCCATTAAAAAAAAAAAAAAAAAAAAAAACTCAACCTCCATTACTGCACCATTTCTTTCCTTCCCTTTAGAGCAGAATGCCTTAAAAGAAATGGCCATTGATACACACTTCAGTGATTCAAGTTTTGGCTCTTAGAAACAATACTACTATTAACACTGTTGTATATGTCTCCTGGTGCCTATATGCTAACGTTTCTGTTGGATATATACATGGGAATGAAATTGCTGGATCATAGAGAGTATGAGTGTTCCATTTTTCAAAATAATGCCAAGTTATTTTCCAATGGTTAAACAAATTTACACTCTGCTCAGCAATATACCCTTGAATAGATCTCTCCAATACTTGGTATTGTCTGTGTTAATTGTTGTCAGATAGGTGTAAAGTATCGTCTCACTAGTGTTTATTTATAACAACAGTATTCACAATAGACAAAAGGTGGAAATAGCCCACATGTCCATCATCTGATGAATGGATAAACAAATGTGATATATCTATACGATGGACTATTACTCAGCAATAAAAAAGAATAAAGTGGGAGAGGGAAGATGGTGGTCAGGAGACAGGGCTGATGTGCAGCTCCCACTTGGGTGAACAGAACAGTTTGGGGAGATTCATACCATGAACTTTTGCTCCAGCAACCACTTCAGGAGCATATCAGGAAAACCAAAACAAATCACAGATCCTTTAAAATAACTGGCAGGCCACTACAAATTCCCACAAGACAGGTGAAAAACTCTGGTGCTGTCTCAAAAACACCAACTCCCGGCTAGAGGTCAACCAACTCAGGACATTACAGCAACTCATGGCAGAACAACCCTGTTCCAAGGAAGGAGAAAACAACAGCTAATTCCACTGCCTGCAACATCCTGGCTAACCAGTGGTTCTGAATCTGTTCAGGTGACAGCTTCACTGCTGGCATAACCAGCATTTGAGAAAGCAGGCACACGAAACATATCTACAACCAAGGACTCACAGAGTCTATGTCACTCCCCTACCATCTCTACCAGAACAGGTGCTGGTATCCACAACTGGGAGACCTAAAGATGAATTGCATCACAGGACTCTTCACAGACATTCCGCAGCACCAGCCTAGAGCCTAGTAGCACCACTGGATGGCTAGACCCAGAAGAGCAATAACAATCAGTCTGCAGTATGGCTCACCAGACCCCCATCTTTAGGGAAAGGGGGAGTGCACCACATCAAGGGATCACCCCATGGGACAAAAGAAT
This sequence comes from Theropithecus gelada, assembly GCF_003255815.1. Classification (NCBI taxonomy): domain Eukaryota; kingdom Metazoa; phylum Chordata; class Mammalia; order Primates; family Cercopithecidae; genus Theropithecus; species Theropithecus gelada. The sequence goes on along the minus strand of NC_037680.1, from coordinate 74,114,168 downwards.
CTGAGCAGCAGCCCTTGAGTTTCAGATTGTTCCACTGAAATAGTCTACCCAAATGAGCAAGAATCAGAAAAGTAATTCTGGTGTTATGACAAAACAAGTTTCCATAACACCCCCAAAAGACCACACTAGCTCCCAGCAATGGATCCAAACCAAGAGGAAATCTCTGAATTGCCAGATGAAAAATTCAGAAGGATGATTATTAAGCTACTCGAAAACATACTAGAGAAAGAAAATTTAAAAAACAATACAGAGTGTGGATGAAAAATGCTCCAGAGAAATAGATATCATAAAGAAAAACTATCACAACATCTGAAAATGAAAGACACATTTAGAGAAATACAAAATGCACTTGAAAGTTTCAACAATAGAATCAAACAAGTAGAAGAAGAACTTCAGAGCTCAAAGACAACGCTTTTGAATTAACCCAATCAGACAAGGACAAAGAAAAAAGAATTTTTAAAAAAATGAACAGGCCTGACACAGCTGGGATTACTCAGCACTTTGGGAGGCCGAGGCAGGCAGATTGCCTGAGGTCAGGAGTTCGAGGCCAGTCTGGCCAATATGGTGAAACCCCGTCTCTACCAAAAATACAAAAAAATTAGCCGGGTGTGGTGGCGTGCACCTGTAATCCCAGCTACTCGGAAAGGTGAGGCAGGGGAATTGCTTGAACCAGGGAGGAGGAGGTTGTGGTGAGCCGAGATCGGGCACTGCACTCCAGCCTAGGTGACAGAGCGAGACTCCGTCTCTAAAAAAAAAAAAAGAACAAGACCTCCAAGAAAGTTGGGACTATGTTAAGCAGCCAAATCTAAGAATAATTGGTGTTCCTGAGGAAGAAGAGAAATCTAAGAGTTTGGAAAACATATTTGAGGGAATAGTCAAGGAAAACTTCCCTGACCTCACTAGAGATCTAGACATCCAAATACAAGAAACTCTAAGAACATCTGGGAAATTCATCACAAAAAGATCATCACCCAGGCACGTAGTCATCAGGTTATCTAAAGTCAAGACAAAAGAAAGAATGTTAAGAGCTATGAGGCAAAAGCATTAGGTAACCTATAAAGGAAAACCTATGAGATTAACAACAGGTTTTTCAGCAGAAACCTTACAAGCCAGAAGGGACCGGGTTTGTCTTTAGCCTCCTGAAACAAAATAATTACCAGCCAAGCATTTTGTATCTAGCAAAACAAAGCTTCATAAATGAAGGAAAAATAAAGTATTTTTTAGCAAAAAAAAAAAAAATGCCGAGAGAATTCACCACTACCAAGTCAGCACTACAAGAATTGCTAAAAGGAGTTCTAAATCTTGAAACACAACTTTGAAATACACCAAAATAGAAACTCCTTAAAGCATAAATCTCACAGGGCCTATAAACCAATAACACAATGGAAAACAAAAAACAAGGTATGTAGGCAACAACTAGCACTATGAATAAAACAGCACCTCACATCTCAGTACTAACGTTGAATGTAAATGGCCTAAACACGCTACTTAAAATTTACAGAATGGCTCAAGGATCTAGAACTAGAAATACCATTTGACCCAGCCATCTATTACTGGGTATATACCCAAAGGATTATAAATCATGCTGCTATAAAGACACATGCACATGTATGTTTATTGTGGCACTATTCACAATAGCAAAGACTTGGAACCAACCCAAATGTTCATCAACGATAGACTGGATTAAGAAAATGGGGCACATATACACCATGGAATACTATGCAGCCATAAAAAAGGATGAGTTCCTGTCCTTTGTAGGGACATGGATGAAGCTGGAAACCATCATTCTGAGCAAACTATCGTAAGGACAGAAAACCAAACACCACATGTTCTCACTCATAGGTGAGAATTGAACAAGGAGAACACTTGGACACAGAGCAGGGAACATCACACACCGGGGCCTGTCATGGTGTGGGGGAAGGGGGAAGGGATAGCATTAGGAGACATACCTAATGTAAATGACAAGTTAATGGGTGCAGCACACCAACATGGCACATGTATACATATGTGAAAAACCTGCACATTGTGCACATGTACCCTAGAACTTAAAGTATATTAACTTTTTTAAACTATTTTAAATAATTTTTAACAGCTTTAAATAATCTAGTATATGCCAATACATAAATAATAATATTTCAAGTTTTTTTGTTTTTTTTTTTTTGAGACGGAGTCTCGCTCTGTTGCCCAGGCTAGGGTGCAGTGGCCGGATCTCAGCTCACTGCAAGCTCCGCCTCCCAGGTTTACGCCATTCTCCTGCCTCAGCCTCCCGAGTAGCTGGGACTACAGGCACCTGCCACCTCACCCGGCAAGTTTTTTGTTTTGTTTTGTTTTTTTACTAGCGACAGGGTTTCACCATGTTAGCCAGGATGGTCTCGATAACATTTCAAGTTTAAAAAAATTTGCAGAATGGCAGAATGGATAAAAATCCACCAAACAAGTGTCTACTGTCTTCAAGATATTCACCTAATGCATGAGGACTCACAAACATCTAAGAGAAAGTAGTGGAAAAAGATATTCCATGTAAAGGGAAACTAAAAGTGAGTAGGAGTAGTTATTCTTACATCAGACAAAACAAATTTTAAAGCAGCAACAGTTTAAAAAGATAAAGAAGGACGTTATATAATGATTTAAAAAATCAGTCCAACAGGAAAATAGCACAATCCTAAATATATATGTACCTAACATGGGAGGTCCCAAATTTATAAAACAATTATTACTAGACGTACAAAATGAATAGATGGCAACACAATAATAGTGGGGATTTCAGTACTCCACTAACAGCACTATACAGGTCATCAAGACAGAAAATCAACAAAGAAACAATGGACTTAAGCTGTACCCTAGAACAAATGCACTTATCAGATATTTATAGAACATTCTACCCAACAACTGCAGAATATACACTCTTTTCATCAGCACATAGAACATTCTCCAAGATAGACCATATGATAGGCCACAAAACAAATATCAATAAATTTTTAAAAATTGAAATTATATCAAGTACCCTCTCAGACCACAGTGGAATAAAACTGGAAATCACTGAATGGTAATAGGGACACAACTTATCAAAGCCTCTGGGATACAGTAAAAGTGGTAGGAGGAAAGTTCATAGCATTAAATGCCTACATCAAAAAAACAGAAGAGCACAAATAATCTAAGGCCACACTTTAAGAAACTAGAAAAACAAGAACAAACCAAACCCAAACCCAGCAGAAGAAAAGAAACAACAAAGATCACAGCAGAACCAAATGAAATTGAAACCATAAAACAATACAAAAGATAAATGAAGCAAAAAGTTGGTTCTTTGAAAAGATAAAAAAAAATTAATAGACCATCAGCAAAGTTAACCAAGAAAAGAAAGATAATAATAAGCTTAATTAGAAATGAAACAGGAGATATTACAACTGATACCACAGAAATACAAAAGATCACTCAAGGCTACTATGAACACCTTTACACACACAAACTAGAAAATCTAGAGGAGACAGACAAACTCCTGGAAATATACAACCCTCCTAGATTAAACTAGGAAGAAATAGAAACTGAACAGACCAATAACAAGTAGCAAGATTGAAATAGTAATTTTTAAAATTGCCAACAAAAAAAAAATGTCCAAGAGCAGATGGATTCACAGCTGAATTCTCTCAGGCATTCAAAAAGAATATACCAACCTTACTTAAACTATTCCAAAAGATAAAGAGGGAATTCTCCCTAAATAGTTCTGTGAAGCCAGTATCACCCGAACACCAAAACCAGGAAAGGACATAATAAAAGAATAGAACATTACCGACCAATATCCTTGAAGTACATAGACGCAAAAATCCTCAACAAAATACTAGCTAACCAAATCCAACAAATACTAGCTAACCAAATCCAACACTAGCTAGCCGAATATCAAAAAGATGATCCACCATGATCAAGTGGGTTTCATACCAGGGATGCAGGAATGGTTTAACATATGCAAGTCAATAAATGTGATACATCACATAAATGGAATTAAAAACAAACATCATATGATCATCTTAATAGATGCATAAAAAGCATTTGACAAAATCCAGCATTGCCTTATCATTAAAACCCTCAGCAAAATCAGCATACCGCAAGGTAATAAAAGGTATCTATGACAAACCCTGTAATCCCAGCACTTTGAGAAGCTAAGGCAGGTGGATCACTTGCAGCCAGGAGTTCGAGACCAGCCTGGCCAACGTGGCGAAACCCCATCTCTACTAAAAATACGAAAAAAATTAGCTGAGCATGGTGGCTCCTGCCTGTAGTCCCAGCTACTCAGGAGGCAGAGGCACGAGAATTGCTTGAACCTAGGAGGCAGAGGTTCAGCGAACTGAGATCGCACCACTGCACTCCAACCTGGGCCACAGAGTGAGTCTCAGCCAAAAAATAAAAATAAAATAAAATAAAAAACAATAAAAAAGAACCAAGACACAAAAAGCCACATACTGTATGATTCCATTATATGAAATATCCAGAACAGGCAAATGTATAGAGACGGGAAGTGGGTAAGTGGTTCCCAGGGGCTCTGGGAAAATTGGAATGGAGAGTGAATGCTTAATTGGTAATGGGGTTTCTTCTTGGGATGATGAAAAGTTCTGGAGCTAGATGGTGGCGTTCATTGTACAACATTGTGAATGCACTTAATGCCATTGAATTGTACACTTCAAAATGCGCAAGGTGGTAAGTTTTATACAGTATTATTTATACTTTGCCATAACTTTTTAAAATGTTACCTTACTATGGTTTGGATTTACATTTCTCCAAATACAATTGAAGTTGCGCATCTCCTCATATATACTTGAACTATATATGTTACTTTGCCTGTGACATGCCTATTTATATTTTGTGCCTGTTTTTCTATTGGCTTGTCTTTTTCTTTACTTATTTGCAGGAGTTCTTTACATACTTTTTCTCTCTGCATTTTTTAGATTTATTTTTTAAATTGGCACAACTGTACATAATTATGAGGTACATAGTCATGTTTCAATACATATAATTTATAGTGATAAGATCAGAGTATTTAGCATACGTCATCCCAAACATTTATCATCTATTTGTGTTGGGAACATTCAGTGTCTTCTCTTCCAGTTACTTGAAAAATATATATAATGTGTCATTGTTAACTAAAGTAACACTACAGTGCTATAGAATACTGGAACTTATTCCCCCTATCTAGCTGAAATTTTGTATCTTTTAACTAATCTCTCTTTATCACCCCCACTTCCTTCTACCCTTCTCAACCTCTAGTAACCTCTGTTCCACTCTTCTATGAGATCAACTACACTGGATTCCACATATGAGCGAGCTCATATGGTATTTGTCTTTCTGTGTCTGGTTTATTTCACTTAACATAATGTCCTCCAGATTCTTATGTGTTGCCACAAATAACAGGATTTCATTCTCTTTTATGACTGAATAGTATTCGCGTGTGTGTGTGAGCACGCTCACACATTTTCTTTATCGATTCATCCACTGAAAGACACTTAAATTGCTTCCATGTCTTGTCTATTGTGATTACTGCTACAATATACATGGGGGTGCCAATATTTCTTTGACACACTGACATTCTTTCTTCTGGATAAATATCTAGTAATGGGATTGCTGGATACAATTCCTTTATTAGTTGATAATTTGCAAGTATCACCCACCAATTTGTATCTTGCCTTTTCACATTAAGGAGTCTTAATGAATAGAAGCCTTAATTATATTTATTAAATTTTATTTTATGGTTATCATTTTTACCTTAAAAGCACTCTTGTACTCTAAGCCAGAATAAATAACCACATTTGCACATAAAAGTGTAAAATTTTTGCTTTTTATCCTAAGCAAAAAGAACAAAGTTGGAGGCATCATGCTACCTGACTTCAAACTATACTACAAGACTACAGTAACCAAAACAGCATGATACTGGTACCAAAACTGAGATATAGACCACTGGAACAGAACAGAGACCTCAGAAATAACACCACACATCTACAACCATCAGATCTTCAACAAACCTGACAAAAACAAGCAATGGGGAAAGGATTCCATGTTTAATAAATGGTGCTGGGAAAACTGGCTAGCCATATGCAGAAAACATAAACTGGACCCCTTCCTTACACCTTACACAAAAATTAACTCAAGGTGGATTAAAGACTTAAATGTAAAACTCAAAACCATAAAAACCCTAGAAGAAAACCTAGGCAATACCATTCAGGACATAGGCATGGGCAAATACTTCATGACTAAAACACCAAAAGCAATTGCAACAAAAGCCAAAATTGACAAATGGGATCTAATTAAACTAGAGAACTTCTGCACATCAAAAGCATGAACAGGCAACCTATAGAATGGGAGAAAATTTTTGCAATCTATCCATCTGGCAAAGGTCTAATATCCAAAATCTACAAGAAACTTAAACAAATTTGCTAGAAAAAAACAAACATCCCCATCAAAAAGTGGGTGAAGGATATGAACAGACACTTCTCGAAAGAAGACATTTATGCAGCCAACAAACATATGAAGAAAAGCTCATTATCACTGCTCATTAGAGAAAGGCAAGTCAAAACCACAATGAGATACTATCTCACACCAGTTAGAAAGGCAATGATTAAAAAGTCAGGAAACAACAGATGCTGGCAACGCTGTGGAGAAATAGGAACGCCTTTACACTGTTGGTAGAAGTGTAAATTAGTTCAACCATTGTGGAATACAGTGTGGCGATTCCTCCAGGTTCTAGAACCAGAAATACCAGTTGACTCAGCAATCCCATTACCGGGTATATACCCAAAGGATTATAAATCATTCTACTAAAGACACATGCACACGTATGTCTATTGCAGCACTATTTACAATAGCAAAGACTTGGAACCAACCCAAATGCCTATCAATGATAGACTGGATAAAGAAAATGTGGCACATATTAGGCAGCTATACAAAAGAATGTGTTCATGTCCTTTGCAGGGACGTGGATGAAGCTGGAAACCATCATTCTCAGCAAACTAGCACAGGAACAGAAAACCAAGCACTGCATTTTCTCACTCATAAGTGTGAGTTGAACAATGAGAACACTTGGACACAGAGGGGGAACATCACACACCAGGGCCTGTCGGGGGATGGGGGCAAGAAGAGGGAGAGCATTAGGAGAAATACCTAAGGCACGTGGGGCTTAAAACCTAGAAGACAGGTTGGTAGGTGCAGCAAACTACCATGGCACATGTATACCTGTGTAACAAACCTGCACAGTCCACATGCATCCCAGAACTTAAAGTAAAATTTTAAAAAGTAAAGAAAAAAAGAAAAAGAAATTTTTTTAAATTGCTTTCGATGTTTAAGTTCTTTATATATAACTGAAACTTTTTTATATAACAGGAGGTAGGGATCCAATATTTCCTCATATGGATAACTAGTTGTCTCAGTTCCATTTCTCCACTGACCTACCACGCCACCTTCATCATATATTACATTTTCATGTGCCACATCTATTTCTAGGCTCTTTGTTGTATTGGCTAATTTATCTATGCATTGCTAAAAACACTATTTTAATTAATGTAGTTTTATACTAAATTTTAACATATGAAAAACTTGTCTGTCCTCCTTATCCTTCTTCAGAAGAATCTTAGCCATTTTTTGCCCTTTTATCTTCCACATAACTGTTAAAATCAACTTGACAAGTTCCCTGCAAAAGACCTGATGGGTTTAGGTCACCATTGCATTAAACGTATAGCTCAATGATAGGTGTCAAGGGCTGGGGGAGGTTGACATATTTACTATGTTAAGGGTTCCTAAAAATGACTATGAATATATACCCATTTACTTAAATCTCCTTTAATGCTGGTCAGTAAGGCTTTATGATTGTCTACATATAAGTCTGGCTTAGTATTTTGATGGATTTATTCCTAGTTTATTTCTAATGTAAATGGTGTCATGTTCTGATAGTTAGGGCTTTTACATTCTTTGTTACTGGTGTATAACACTGATCAAAACTAGGCTGTTCTGTTTGAAGAAAGGATGGAGGGAAACCCAGAGCCTGCCTGCTTGGCCTCCCCTCATGATCAAACCCCCTCTCTTCACCAAAGCTGGCACCTCTTTGGAACCAAAGAGTTCTGCCATACACAGTTTGAAAACACTGCTCCAGAAGACTAAATAGTTAAGAATAGTCAGTAACTTTTTAAAATATATATATTTTTTTTGTAACTTCTGGACATTGAAAAATTATAAACCCATAAACATTTTGAAGTGTGTATTGCTGAAAAGCCAGATTATAGAACAAAATTAAAAGTCAAAATACAAATCATAGTTTATCTAAACCATAAAGTATGTGATAAATGTATCATTTCTAAACATTAAACAAAGAATGGCTTTTTCAATAAGTGATGTTTTTCAATAAGTCATTAACATCTTGGGACACTTGACTACATGATGAAACAGTAAGTAGTTAAAACTCAGCATTGGTCTGCTAGCTTGTGAATTCTGCAGAGCATAAAATGTGGCTTTTTCATCTTTGTGTCCAGGTAGTGCCTTACATATACAGTAGACACTCCATAAATACTTGAGTTGTTGAATTTACTTCTTTGAGAAGGGATATCCAAGATAGACTACATTTAAAAGTTACTATTGTGCAAGTTTTCTCTGTAGGGAATGGGTTGGATGATACATAATTAACTCTTAGAAGCACTGTGCCTTTGGTAAACTCAGGTGATCCAAAGTTGCCTAGAAGCTATCAGAATATTATGCTATGTTTTCTTTTCTCTTCTTTTTTTTTTGTTTGAGATGGTGTTTCCCTCTTGTTGCCCAAGCTGGAGTGCAATAGCGCGCTCTCAGCTTACCACAACCTCCGCCTCCCAGGTTCAAGCGATTTTCCTGCCTCAGCCTCCTGAGTAGCTGGGATTACAGGCATGTGCCACCATGCCCGGCACTGGTACATTTTGTATTTTTAATAGAGACGGTTTCTCCATGTTGGTCAGGCTGGTCTGAAACTCCCGACCTCAGATGATCCGCCCACCTTGGCCTCCCAAAGTGCAGGGATTACAGGTGTGAGCCACCATGCCTGGCCTATGCTACATTTTCATAAATTTCCTTCATTCATTCAAGGACTAAGGGAGTCCATACTAGAGCACAGGCAAGAATTGATAATACATCTCCATCATACCTAGCCACGTACAAACCTGCACTTGGGGAAACCCTATTTACAATACAGAACTGAAAGCTGTCCCTGAAATCTGCCATTGGCAGCAAACAAATATAATTCATTACAGAAAATATGACCAGAATTAGAAGACATTTATTCCAAAATTGTATCCTAATTATTGTTAGTATTTAATATATGATAAGCCTGAGGAAACATCATTGATAAAAGGTTCTCTATGGAAACAAATGTGGTTGTGACAGTTGGATATCAGGCTGGAAGAGAAATGACTTGGATCTATAGCTTATCCTTTATATTACCATTGCCAGATGAATCAGAGTTAAAGCAGTAAGGAGGAATGAATAAGTGGACCATAGAGTTTTTAGGACAGTGAAACTACTCTGTGTAGCACTACAATGATGAATACATGTCATTATACATTTGTCAAAACTCATAGAATGTATACCTGGAGTGAACCCTAATGTCAGCTATGGACTTTGGGAGATAATGATGTGCCAATGTAAGTTCATCGATTGTAACAAACATGCCACTCTGGTGGGATGGTGATAGTGGGGGAAGCTGTGCACGTAGGAAAATGGAGCAGATGGGAATTATCTGCTTTCTGTTCAATTTTGCTGTGAACCTAAAACTGCTCTAAAAAAATTAAGTGTATTAATTTTTAAAAAACTAACAAAAAACAGAAAACAATATTTGTTCCAGAAAGAGAAACATACTACTGAAGAGCTGTAGATTATTCTTTAGGACACAAAGGAGAGGCAGAAAAAAAAATTTGTGTGTGTGAGAAACAGAGCCTCACTCTGTTGCCCAGGCTGGAGTGCAGTGGCGCCATCTCGGTTCACTGCAACCTCCGCTTCCCAGGTTCAAGCAATTCTCATGCCTCAGCCTCCTGAGTAGCTGAGACTATAAGCATGCACCACCACACCTGACTAATTTTTGTATTTTTTTTAGCGCAGATGGGGTTTTACCATGTTGGCCAGGATGGTCTGGAACTCCTGACCTCAAGTGATCTGCCCACCTCGGCCTCCCAAAGTACTGGATTATAGGCGTGAGCCACCACACCCATCAGAGAAAAATTTTTGAATGAAAGTGTTTTTATGTAAATATATAGGCATAAAAGATATAGGCAAAATATGTAGTAACAACTGATAAAAGCTTAAAATATATAAGATTGATACCTTAAACAGTTTTATGGCCAACCACAAATTTAGGTAAGTAAAACACGTGAGTTATTTAGTCATTAGAATGCATTTTCTCTGCTTATTGCTTCCTAATTGATTTTCTTGTCTTGAACTCCTAGCCTCAAGTGATCCCCCTGCCTTGGCCTCCCAAAGTGCTGGGATTACAGGTATGAACGACTGCACCCATTCTCTAACTGGTTTCTTGTATGTAAACTACTTGACCATTTATGAAGTAGAATCTAAGTATTTAGAAAATAATCCAAAGTGAGGAAAAAAGTAACCCTTACAAAAATCCTCACAGTAAAAGTTTGAAAATGACCAAAATGTTACTTGGTAAGCATTGTATTAATGCAGTGAAATCCCATATAATTGTTATAATAGCAGGAATGTGTGCCATATTGATAAATGAAAATGTTTTTAAAATATCATTAAGTCTAATAAAATTTTATTTTGTTAGAATTTGGAGGAGAAAATTACTTAAGTGATTGTTCAATTATGAACTTAAGGAACTATAGTTCTTTTTTACTAAAGGTAAAAATAATTCCTTAAGGACCTACTGATGTACCACATTCGTTCAGTCATCAGCTCTCTACTGGACTATTGCATTGACCCTCTTGACTGGTTTTCATTCTTGCTCTAAGTAAAACCATCTTCCTGAAATCAGCCACAGTAACCAATCTAAAAGGCAAACTGATGTCACTTGCCTGCTTCGGACTCCTCACTTGATTATTTGACTCATCTTTGTTGCCTACAAAATAAAGTCCAAATTCCCTTTTGTATGGTATACAAAGTTCATTACAGCTTACCCCTTGCCTCCCTTACAGCTTAGTCTTTTCTCACATTTTATGTTCTAGTAATTGTCAACTGTTTCATCTTCCTTCGACATGCCATACTCTTTCATGATTCCATGATTTTGCTCATGCTTTTCTCTTCTCCTGGCACAGGCTACCCACCTTCCTTTATCATCTTAAAAATATTTATCCTTGATGACAACTCAGACATCATCCTCCAGGCTGAGTTAGAGGCCCCATCTTGAGTTTCTGTAGCATCTTTTACATACTTTTATTGCAGCATCTACCAAATTACACTGAAATCATCTGCATATAAGTCTGTATTCCCCATTACACTATAAGTTTCTTTAGGGCAGAGGCCATGTTTAATTATCTTGTGTACCAGCACCTAGTTCAGTGGCTGGAATATAGCATGCATTTAATAAATATAATGGGTACTTAAATAATCTTCCAGGCACTTCAGGAGATGCTAGTGACCTTCAAAGATACCATTTCTGCCATACAGGACCTCACAGCCCACCATACCAAAGAGGATATGGAAAATGACAGGCATGTACTGTGAACAGTCAGATGAGTCACACTGGGTCAGAGTTGGCTGTCTTTTTAGTCAAAGTCATCCAGAAATTGCTTACCACTGACAGTGCTCATCCTGGAGCATGAAAGACTATGGAATTTTTCTCTAAGACATTTCTGAGAAATGAAACATTTAAAGGCAAGTAGGCAGTAGGAAAAGAAAAAAAGGTAATAGTGATCTATAAAATAAATAATCCATCCCCCTTTTGAGAGTTTTCATGCTCAGGCTTCAATGTGATTGAAAAAATTTTTCAGGCTTGTACTCTCTAGAATCTCAACTGTGATAAGGGTTTATTTTGTAAATAATGGAAGCAGTGACAGAATCACTTCCTTCCTATTCCTACTCCTAACACTGTTTTATAATGTGCACACATCAACAAATATATTTTGTGCCATTAGCCAGGCCTAGTGTTAAGATATGAGATAAGATTATCTCATTCAGCCTTCATAACAAGCCTATGAAGTAAGTACCGTATACAGGGGAGGAAACTGAAACTTGAAGAGGTCAAGTAACTTGCCCAAGATTACATCTCTAGTAGGCCTAAGAAGCAGGATTTGAACCCAGGCAGCCTGATTCCAGGGCTCGCCGTTTTGATGAGTGCACCATACTTCCTGACCTATACAGGGTAAAACACAATAAACATTCATTACAATTGGTCCATTATAAATTGTTCTTGACCTTGGCTAAATGGCAATTTATAAGACTGAATGGAATTGGTAGTGGCTCACGCCTGTAATCCCAGCACTTTGGGAAGCCGATCCAGAAGGATCACTTTAGCTGAGGATTTCAAAACCAGCCTGGGCGACATAGTGAGACCTTATCTTCACCAAAAATACAAAAAAGAGCCAGATGTGGTGACATGTCCCTGTGGTGTCAGTGACTTGGGAAGCTGAGGTGGAAAGATCGCTTGAGCCCGGGAGGTCAGGCTGCAATGAACCATGATTGGGCCACTGCACTCCAGTCTAGGTGACAGGCAAGACCACATCTCCAAAAAAATAAAATAAATAAATGAATCAAGTTGTCAGTTTTGTTTTATTTTTTAATGATGGATACTTTGAGATCTATAGAAGTATTATAGTTGCTATCATAAGCCTTCTAATAGTAGAGTGTTTTAAACTCTTTAAGGATGTTGGGGAAACTAATTACACACGTAACTGTCTCTCCTTTGCAATTAAGTAAAGTCTTTTTATGACAACATTTTAATATAAATTTTTTACACTTTGCTCTTTTAATTAGCATATGATTTTTCCAACAGAAAGAAACTTCATGTGGAAAGAAATTCTCAAAAGTACTATCTCAAGACTAAAGTGCTGTTTTTTTAACTTTACTTTTCTCCTTTTAGACTCCAGAAATAGTTTCCTCATAAAACTGACTTCCTTTCTGGAAATGATTTTTGTTTCTAAATATGTTGAGAATCCATTCTTTTCATTTTCTCTTTCTCTCCCTCTCTCTCTCTCTCTCTTTCTCTCTCTCTCTCCACCCCCCTACTGCCTCTCTCTCCCTCTCTCTCTCCTTTTGCTTTCTTGGTAGTAGTTGAGAGGAAGGAGGGTAGCAGGACAGAGAGAAGAGGGAAAACAGAAAAAGAATTGTATGCCACTATGTCTGAATATATCTTCTACTTGTAGATAATTACATCCAAGTTGCCCTTTTGCCTTTTTATTTCCGTTTTTGGACACCTCTTTTTATCATCCAGCCAACTGGGATAGACAAAGCACCGCTGGTGCCCTGAGCGACAGAACTCTGGTAGGGGGCTGGCTGTAAATTGACGTGGCATGGAAATTCTCCGCTAAGTTGTAGCAGCTTGCATGTTTCTCTAAGATCAAGCCCAGCCTCCTGGAGCTGTAGCTTAATCATGGGTTCAATGACTTTACAGAAAAATGGATAGAAAAATTCTTCAACTCCTTTCTTTGGACCCAGATGTTTTCTTTTTGGTTATCTATGGTTTAGCTGAAAACAAAATCAAAGCAGTTAAGTCTATAAGTTTCTTTTTGCAGCTTAAACAACAGAATTTGCTGCTCTCCCTCCCCTTTCCTGCAATTTAATTCCTTGCAGATTTTGCCATGGGGTGCGGACTTAGAAAGCTAGAAGACCCTGATGATAGCAGCCCTGGAAAAATATTTTCTACCCTGAAGAGACCGCAAGTGGAAACAAAGACAGAATTTGCTTACGAATATGTATTGCTGGATTTTACTCTACAAGGTACTTTTTGCTTCTATTTTGTTTGTTAAATGTTTCAGAGATAAGAGACTACTAGGTGTTTTTAAGTGTGGACTTACAAATTTTTAAACTGTTCTTCATAATGAGATTGTATATTCAAACAATAATGCTTTGCTTCTTAATTATACTTTGTAAGATTTTTGTTTTGCTGTTTGCTTTGTTTTTTTGGTAACATGGCTCTTATGTACCTTCTAAAATTAGGAAAATTGCCTGGAAATACTTCTTTCGTTTTTAAATCAAATACTTATTATAGAAGGATTTATGAAAAATGCTTGATTTCCAGGACAAATAGCTATATAGCCTCAGTGACGGTTTGTATTGTGAAAAAGATTTGAAAATCACAAGAAGGTATTATGTAGGAAATATTACTTGCATCATATCGTGGAAGAGTGTTTGCTAAGACAATTCTGAGGCTTCCAGTTGTGTTAGACTCTGTGATTATGGTAGTCATTTGATATTTTTGACCAAACTAAACTGTAAGTTTTGAATATGTAGTTAAAAAAAAAAAAAGATAGCCTTCTGTAAGACACTTCCTTTACTCAGTGCCCTGTCCCCAACAGAGAAACTCTCTGTTCCCGAAAGTTGGAAACACAAATAAACAAGCCCAGATGGCAGCTCTGTGGAAGGAATCGAGGTGGCTCGATTTCACAAATACTTTGCCTCGTTTCTTGTGGAAACTTTAGAGTACTGTACAACTGCATAGACAAAGCAGCTTTTAAAAAGAGCTACATCTTTAATGATGAGGTACTGAAAATGAATTTTAGGGTGCCTTGCTTGCTGTTAAAGTTATCAGATATTAGTATTTAAAGTTCTTATTATAGTTATATTTTTAATTCTAATGAGCCACACATTTTATCCATTCTCAAAAAGTTTATACTAAATTATCATGTTGAATATTATCTTAATTTTTTCCAAATGTATTGTTTACACACATCCTCCTTTTTTTTTTTTCCTTTGCTCTAGAAACAGTGCATCTTTGTGCAAGAAGCAAGAGCAGCCCATTTTTCTTTGTCAAAAATTAAGCTGGCCAGCAAACAGACTCCCTTCCAGGGACATACACAAAATCTGTACATAGACTTTTAATATGTTCACATCCTATTTTTGTTTAAAGCTAAGGCTACCAAAGGAAAAAAATTAATATTCTTAATTTCTTAATTTTCTTTTTAATTATGAATGTTAAAAATGGATTAAGATAATGACGATTATCAGAGAAGTATCCAAACAACCGTTTGAATTTTTTCTACACTTTTTCAAAAACCTTCATTTGAGAAAATATTTGTAATGTGGTGCTATGTTCACACCACTGATTTTCCTTGTCAATTTTTTTTTAGGACTAGTTTCTGTAAATCCATAGGAGACGGACACATACTTTCCTTAATCTTGAAACACTGTCTATTCATGAATTTAGGTCAGAACCATTTTGATCTGTACTTTAGGATTCTCTGCACAATCCATCCTAGGATCATAGGGTTTAAAGTAACTTGAAAAGTTTTTCTGATTCATTTCCTTGCAACAATGTTAACATCTCAAACAAATTTGTATAAATGCAGTCATCCTTGAATCAGAAAGATCTGCAGCTTTATTCAAAAGTCATGTGGGTTTTGTTATTCTCAGAAGCCCTTCTCTCTGTGAAAGGAGTATAATTTCTACCTTCCACTCTAGGTGCTTAGAAGAGATAACAGAGTATTACACTGTAAAAGTTTAAGTACGGGCAGAGTGTGCAAATGTTAACACATAAAGCAGGCACATACTTTAAAGCTGCACCTGGTTCCTATTTGGTACAGGCGCCTAGTCTCCTGGTGCCCCATTGCTCTCCCATTTTTCCACATGTTTTTGTTTTAGTTTTTCTTTGTTTCTGTCTTCCCCATTGCCTTTGCTTCAGAAGCCAGGACTCAGCATCAGCCCAGCTCCACAAACCACCTTCCAGGTCATAGTTTCCCTGCTGCTCTTCTGTTGTCTCTGACCTCCGGCTGCCACTCCAGTGTATATAGGAGCGGGTCATGGGTGGGTTAAAACATGCCAGCCTTCTGTTTGGCACTGGTAATTCTGTCCTGGGGTTGCCGGGAGGAGTCTTGAATAGTGGCACCTCCTGCCTGTCAGAGGCCACCATGGAATGAGCAACCTTTCAGGAAATAAAACGGCCTGGTGACGGCCGTGTGTGCTCATGATGAGCCTGTCTCTTACGTTATTTTCCTCTGTTTTTTCCAAATAGAGGCCATGGCACAGAAAGTAGATCCAATGGGGGCAGGAGGAGGAGACCCTCTGAAAATTCACAGTGCCTTGTCCTGCATTATGGTGGTTGTAACTTTCTTGAACAACTTACTTATTTTCCATTCAATTATATATCACTTTCAAAGCTCCACCCAGAAAACAAAACAACTTACACCTCCCATTCTCTCCTTATCTCTCTGTCTCTGTCTCTCTTCCTCTCCCTTCCCCACACTTTTCTTTTTCTTTTTGGCCCTTGAATCATTATTTGCATCTCTATAGGAGAAATCATAGTGTAGACTTGAAGCATACAAAGCTCTGGAGTCATGGTTTTGGGGTCCTAATCTAGGCTGAAAACTGTGGCAAATTTGTAAATGTTGCTCTATGTCAGTTTCTCCTCATCTATAAAATGGGTGTTCTCATGGTGCTGACATCACAGAGTTGTTTTAAGGATCAAAGGAACTAACATAAGATGATCTACTTGGAAAGGTATCTGGCACTTAGTAAGCACTTGATAAAAGTTAACTGGTACGATGCTTCCTCTGAGAATACCCTCTGTCTCCACATTCCTCCTTAAACCCAGCTCCTGCAAGATGCTTTTTGACCAACCTATTGAGGTCATTAAAATAATTCCTACATTTCCCCTCTGATACGTAATCATCAAGTATTGGTTACTTATATGTTCTTTGCAAAGGTTCATACACATTTTTCTTATTCTGGCCATAAAATTATTAGTTTGTGCAACTGCAACTAGACAAATGTTTTTGGAGTAGTTCCTGATTGCGTTGCCATGCTGGGTATCTTAGGTACTATGAAAGAAATAAAACACATAGCCCCTTCTTTCAAGAAATTTAAAGTCTCATCCAAGTAGGCAGAATTTTTCTGGAACTTTATGCCAAGTCTACCAATTGCACTAATGAGCCTTCAGTAAAATGTTTTTGATATGTTTTCTGGATTATTGTATAGTAATGACTTCTTTCACTGTATTATGATAAAGTAACAATTCATTATTCCTGCTTATTAGTGAGAATTTGAAGTCATCTAGAGATTTCTTGTAGTATATCTATCTATATGTGTTTATGAAAGTATATGATGTATGTATATGAGTGTGTTATAGGGTTTCTTAACAAAAAGTTAAAATAACTCTACAAGTGATCCAAAAGGGTTAATTTACCTCCTTGTACAATTCCAGGAAACAACCTGAATAATAACAGCCTTAAGAATTTTTAGAGCATTTATAGCTTTGTGAGTAAAAAGAGGTTCTACAATACTAAAACCCAACAGAAAATTGGATGGTAGCTTCCTTATCTGAATTTCTGCTAGAATTACATAAAATATGAGTGAAATTTTGCTAGCCTCTAGCTTGCTTCATTATTATTAGAACAAGAAATTATATTTGCCTTTCATCATCACCATTAACAGGAATAGATATATATTATACATGTACTCTGTGGAAAATGCTGATTAGCATTGGAAATATAAAAAAGAGTAAGACAGTTTCAGCCCTCGAATATTTTGTATTCAACTTGGTCAAACTGGACAAGATCATGAACTCATCAAGGTTAGGAATTATATCATCTACATCTTTATACACCCTGTGTCCAGCACGATGTTTGGAATATGAGTGATGATCAATATTCTTTGTCGAATGAGTGAATGAACAAAAAATTATAATACAAGGTACATGTGGAGGAAATAGTGTGCTACAACAAGTATCAGACAAAGGAGAAATCAATTTTGAATAGGATCAGTTGGAACTAGAGTTAGGACTTTAACTGACCCTTGAAGAAAGTGGCTTAAACAGAAAAAGATTCAGAGGTTGGAGTAAGTTCAAGGGCTAGTGAACAGAGCAGTGAGCTAAAGGAGGTTTTCTAGAGAGGAAGCAAAAAGTAAGATTCTAAACTAATGGGATATGGGAAGGTTCTGGCTTAGCTAGAGAGTTAAGACCTAATTCTATGGAAGATAAATGGCAGTAAAGGCTGTTTGAACAAGTAGTTGATAGGGGCAGAAAAGTGTTTTAAGAAGATTCATGTGGAATTGCAGTGAGAAGGGATGGAGGCAAGAAGTCAAGGCCAATGATGAAGAAGACCTGTGGGTGAAGGTCAGTAATAGGGATAGGATACAAGGGGTAGATATAACAGATGTTATGAAGGAGGAACTTGGCCTGTGACTGGCTGGATATGAAGGGATGGAAAGAATGAGGAATCCAGGATGACTTCCCAGTTTCAAGCCTGAGTGACTATGGAAATAATGAGTCCTCTTACAGAAGGAGGGGCACCCCGAAGGGAGTCTGTCTGTAGTCAAAGAGCAATTTCATTGCAGTCATGTTGCATTTGAGGTGGCAGTGGAAGATCTTAGTTGAGGCAGTTATGGATGCACAGCTGACTGAAAATTTCAGGAAGGAATTGAAATAGATATTTTTTTTTGAGACAGGATCTCACTCTGTCATCCAGGTGGAAGTGCAGTGACTCAGTCACAGCTCACTATAAACATGACTTCCCAAGCTCAAGCAATCCTCCTGCCTCAGCTGCTGGAGCAGCTGAGACTACACATGTGCCACCTTGCCTGGCTTATTTTTTAATTTTTTGTAGAGATGGAGGTCGGTCTTGCTCTGTTGCCCAGACTGGTCTCAAACACCAGTGTTGGTAAATTGTTAGAATCATTTAGGAAAAAAAATGTGTGGCATTATCTACTTAGCTAAAGATATACCCAACAGAAATGAGTGTACATGTGCACCATGAGGCACTACAAGAATGTTCACAGAAGTGTTGTTTGTAATAACTCAAAAGTGTAAACAACCCAGAACTCCAAAAAACAAAAGAATGGAAAAAATAAATTGTGGTGTACTCACACAATACTGCAGAAATCAGCAAATACTCTGTAAAGGGTTGGATGGTAAATATGAGATCTCCGACATAACTATTCAACTCTGCTGTTGTAGCGCAAAAGCAGCCGTAGACAACATATAACAAAACAGACCACAGGCCACAGTTTGCCAACTCTTACCACACTGCAGTGAAAACAGAGGAACTCCAATTACACAAGATGAATTCCACAAGCATGATATTGTGTGAAGACAGACACATAAGTCCATGCTATATGATTCCCTTTGATGGCTCAAACGGAAGTATAGTGTTTAGGGCTGCATTCTGGGAAGTAAACTAAGAAGAAAGGCAAAAAAGTCATTATCATGAAAATCAAGGTATTGCAGAGAGGACAGGAGCATTGTGATTGGAAAGGGTAAAGGCTTCTGAAGTGCTGGCTATTTTCTAATTTTTGAATGAATAGTGGTTACCCTAGTGCAGGGGTCCCCAACCCCCAGGCTGCAGACTGGTACTGGTCTGTGGCCTGTCAGGAACAGGGCCACACAGCCAGAGGTGAGCAGCAGGCCAGCAAGCATTACCGCCTGATTAGCAATGGCATTAGATTCTCATAGGAGCATGTATTGTGAACTGCGTGTGCAAGGGATCTAGGTTGCACACTTCTTATGAGAATCTAACTAATGCCTGATGATCTGAAATGGAACAATTTCATACTGAAACCATCCACTCCCTGCCTCCATCCATAGGAAAACTGCTTTCAATGAAACCAGTCCGTGGTGCCGAAAAGGTTGGGGACTGCTGCCCTAGTGTTGGTAGTCTTAAGCATGTTTTGTGTCTTTTTCTTTTGTATGTTACATTTCCACTCACCCCAACCCAAAAAAAAAAGTTGAAAAAAAGAAAAGACTGAATAGGAAGTGAGTAGGGATAAGGCAAATATGGCTGAAAGACAAAATGTACAAATACTCAGAAGGGACAGAAAACTCTGTGGTCTGTCTGGAAACTGAAAATAAAACAGAATGGTAGGAATGTAGCATATTAAGGAGATAGCAGTAAACATAAGACTTCAGGAGTTTGGTCATAATTTGGTCCTTCATATATCTGCCTATAATAATGAACTACATAGCTCAATAGAGTTGTATTGTATTTTAAAATTGCAGTTAGGAAGAACCAAAACAGTGAGTAGATAGTCACACATTGAGTAGATCATCCAAGATAAAACACTGGAATTCCACAGAAAGTGACAAGAAATACCTAAAACAAGGAAGGAGAAGGAAGTGAGGCAACTTGTTCGGTTGGGATCAGCTGAGGGCTGAGAGAGACTCCCCAGTATGAGGAAAGGTTAAGGGAGAGACCCTCAGTACTTCACCTTCCCACTGTGGACCCCTGCAGTTCTAACCATGGGAGAGCTCCTCAACCCTTGAGGCCCTGAAACTAACAGGGAGCTGCCAAGAGATTGTGCCACAGGACTGTCCCAGGGAGGAAGGGCATACTGGGTCCCAAACACCCCCGGAGACTTAGGCAGCTACAGCAAGGCACCATTTTAGAGCCCCACCCCCAATGGACTGAGTACTGTCGTAGATCTCAGTGATGCTAGGGCTGAGCCACAAGAGATATGTGGACTATTGCCCTGTGACTGAGGCACAAGCAACTGCATGCAGGCTACTGCAGCCAGGCCTCAGGTACAATCCAGGTGCAGGCTACTGCCAGGTGCAGGTACATGCGTCTGGGCTGAGGCATCAATGACCACAGGCTACCATGCCCAGAGCTGAAGTGCTACCAAGGCATAGGCTATCACGGCAGAGGCCAAGGCACAAGCATCACATGTGTTCCCCACCTGTCCAGGCTGCCACCGCTGAAGGCAGCACCTCCCACCCCAGTGACAGGACAGCAGCATGGCCACTGCTGCCCCCAACCTGAGCATTCCACTGGTGGCCTGGGGAACATCCCACTCCTGCTTACCATGACTGGTGCCTGCACATGCTATCAGAGGACTGAGGACAGCCCCTCTAGCCTAGCTTCACTCCTCTCAACATGCCAGAGCACACAGCCCAGAGGTCAGGGGATTGTTCAGCCAAGTTCACCACCACTGGCACCTGAACACTCCTTCCAGAAATCTACCCATCTGGCTGCTGCCACCATAGCTGGCACCTATCTGCATGCACCCACCTGCAGGTCTAGGGACTGGCCTACTCAGCCCACCACAGACACTGCCAACACCAGGTTGCACTGCTTGCAACCCAAAGGTTGCCCCATCACTGTCACTGCAATCACCCATGCCACCCTGGCTCTCCAGGGGGCCAAGGACCCTCCCACCCTCCCAACCCACTGCTACCACTACTGGCAAAATTAAGCTTCCTGGAAGTCCAAGAATTGGCCCACCTGGACCTGCTAACACCCCTGCCAACAAGTGCCTTACTGGGTCCCAAAGACAGGCATGCTCAACCCTCTGCTGCCACCACTGGGGCCCAAAGACTGGCCTACCTGGCATCCCAGTCCCCAACAAAACCTCACCACAGCATCCACTAATAACCACACCCTAAGCCTCCATGGAAATCACAGCTACAACTGATGTTGTTTACAGCCAAATAAATCATACAGAGACTACACTATTCCACACACCTAGAATCAAAGCCAAAGCATCCTACCCAACCAACACCATAGATACATCCTCAGGAAAAACCTTTCCACAAAAGAAAATTCAAAAAACTGGAAGAAGTGGCTGTTACACCAGATGCATAGATATCAACATATGAATGCAGGACACATGAAAGTACAAGGAAATGTGACACCTCCACAGAAATGCAATAATCCTCAGGCAACAGATCATAAACAAAAAGAAATTCATGAAATTCCAGAAAGAATTCAAATTATTAACTCTAAAGAAGCTCAGTGAAATACAAGAGAATTCTGAAAAATAATACAAATAAATCAGAAAAGCAATTCAGGACATGATGACAAGTTTACCAGAGAGATAGATATAAAAATAAACCCAGCCAGGCACGGTGGCTCAGGCCTGTAATCCCAGCACTTTGGGAGGCTGAGGCAGGCAGATCACTTGAGGTCAGGAGTTTGAGACCAGCCTGGCCAACATGGTGAAACCTCGTCTCTACTGGAAAAAATAAAATAAAATTAGCTGGGCATGGTGGCACATGCCTGTATTCCCAGCTACTCAGCAGGCTGAGAAAGGAGAGTCACTTGAACCCAGGAAGCAGTGAGCCAAGTACCACTGCACTGCAGCCTGGTAGCCTGGACAAGTAAGACCTTGTCTCAAAAAATAAAAATAAAAATGAACCAAACAGGAATTCTGGAACTGAAGAATTCCTTGAATTAAATATAAAATACATTCAAGAGCTTCAACAATAGACTAAATCAAACAGTAGAATGAATCTCAGAACTCAAAGACAAGTCTTCTGAAATAATCCAGTCAGACAAAAGTAAAGAAAAAAAAAAGAATTTGAAAGGATAAACAAAGTCTTCATGTCATATGGAACACCATGAAGTTACCAAATACTCAAATTATTGGAATCCCAGAAGGCAAAACAAGAATGAAAGGGTTAGAAGACCTATTTAATGAAATAATAGATGAAAACTTCCCAAGATTTAGACATTCAGGTACAGGAGACTCTGAGATCCCCAAACACATACAATGCAAAAAGATCTTCTCCACAGCACATTATAGTCAAACTGTCTAATGCTAAAGACAAAGAGAGAATTCTAAAAACAGCAAGAGAAAAGTATCTAGTCACCTATAAAAGAACCCCTATCAGACTAACAGCAGATTTCTCAGCAGAAACTTTACAGGCCAGGAGAGAATGGAATGACATGTTCAAAGTGCTCAAAGAAAAAAACTGCCAGCCAAGGATACTACATCCAGCAAAATTTGCCTTCATAAATTGAGAAATAGGGCTGGGCGCAGTGGCTCACGCCTGTAGTCCCAACACTTTGGGAGGCCGAGGCACTTAAGGTTAGGAGTTCAAGACCAGCCGGGCCAACATGGTGAAGCCCTGTTTCTACTAAAAATACAAAACTTAGCTGGGCGTGGTGGCAGGCACCTGTAGTCCCCACTACTCAGGAGGCTGAGGCAAGAGAAATGCTTGAAGCTGGAAGGCAGAGGTTGCAGTGAGCCGAGATTGCACCACTGCACTCCAGCCTGGGTAACAAAGTGAGACTCCATCTCGAATAAAAAATAGAAAAAGGAGAAATAAAGTCTTTCCCAGACAAGCAACAGCTGAGAGAATTCACAACCACTAGTACAGCCTTACAAGAAATGTTCAAGGGAGTTCTAAACCTGGAAAGTGAAAGGACAACATTTACCATCATGAAAACTATACAAAAGTATAAAACTCACTGGTAAAGTAAACACACAAATGAGGAAGAGAAAGGACTAAATGGCACCACTGCATAAAACCACCAAGCTACAATGATAAACAGGAAGAGCAAAATAAAGGAACAAAGAACATACAGAAAACAATTAACAATATGATAGGAACAAAAACTCACATTTCAGTAATAACTTTGAATGTAAGTAGATTAAATTCTCCACTTAAAAGATATAGACTGGCTGAATGAATTTTAAAACATGATCCAATTACGTCTTGCCTATAAGAAATGCACTTTACCTATAGAGACACATATAGACTGAAAGTAAAGGGATAGAAAATGATATTCCATGTAAATGGAAACCAGAAGTAAATAGATATAGCTATACCTATATCAGCTAAAAGAGTCAAAACAGTAAGTCAAAAACAGTAAAAAAAAAAAAAAAAAAAAAAAGAAGACAAGGCACATAATGAATGATAAAGGAATAAATCCAGCAAGAGGATATAACAATTCTAAACATATATGCACCCAACACTGGAGCACCCAGATTCGTAAAGCAAATATTGCTAGATCTAAAGAGAGAGATGGACTTCAATGCGAGATTAGTGGAGTACTTCAACCCACTTTCAGCATTAGACAGATCATCCATACAGTAAATAACAAAGAAACATTGGACTTATTTCTTATAAACCAATAGATTTTAATTTTGAGCAGTTTTAGTTTCACATAAAAATTGAGCAGAGAGCATAGAGGGTTCCCTCATATCTCTTCACTGCTCCCCCCCACCACCATTTTCCTGATTATTAACTTTTTTAAATAATGTCAATTTTTATTTTAGATTCAGGACGTACATGTGCAGGTTTGTTACATGGGTATATTGCATGATGCTGAGGTTTGGGGTTCAACCGATCCTGTCACCCAGGTAGTGAGCGTAGTGCCCAATAGTTAATTTTTCGATCTCTGCCCCATTCCCTCTCTCTAGTAGTCCCAGTGTCTATTGTTGCCATCTTTGGGTCCATGAGTACCCAATGAAACACTGGATTTAAAACAGACATTAGATCACATGAACCTAACAGACATTTACAGAGCATTTATTCAACAACTTCAGATTACACATTCTTATTAGCACATGGAACATTCTCTAGAATAAATCATATATTAGGCCAGAAAATGAGTCTCAACAAAAAAAATTTTTGAGATAAGTTCTCTCTCTGTTGCCTAGGCTGGAGTGCAGTGGCACAATCATGGATTGCTGCAACCTTGACCTCCCAGGCTCAAGTGATCCTCCCACCTCAGCCTCCCAAGTAGCTGGGACCACAACCATGTACCACCACACCTAGCTAATTTTTTTTTTTTTTGTAATTTTTGTAAGTTTTGTAGAGCTAGGGGTCTCACTCTGTTGCCCAGGCTGGTCTCAAACACCTGAGACAAGCAATCCTCCTGCCTCAGCCTCCCAAATTGCCAGGGGTACAGGCATAAGCCACTGCACCTAGCCAACTTGTTTTTTCTTTGAGATGGGGTCTCCCTTTGTCTCCCAGGCTGGAGTGCAGTGGCACAATCATGAATCACTGCAGCATCAACTTCCTGGGCTCAAGCAATCCTTCCACCTGAGCCTCCTGAGTAACTGGGACTACAGGCACACACCACCACATCTGGTTGATTTTTGTATTTTTTGTAGAGACTGGGTTTTGCCATGTTACCCAGGCTGGTCTTGAACTCCTGACCTCAAGCAATCTGCCCACCTCAGCCTCCCAAAATGGTGGTATTACAGTCATGAGCCACCATACCCAGACACAATTTTTTAAAAAATGGAATCATATCAAGTATCTTCTCAGACCACAATGGAATAAAACTAGAAATCAATACCAAGAGGAACTTCGTAAACTATACAAATAGATAAAAATTAAACAGCATACTACTGAATAACTATTGGGTCAATGAAGAAATGAAGAAGGAAATTTTAAAATGTCTTGATATTAATGAAGATGAAAATATAACATATCAAAAACTGTGGGATACAACAAAAGCAATACTATGAGAGTAGTATATAGCAATAAATGCCTACATCAAAAAAGTAGAAAGATTTCAAATAAACAGTCTAATAATGTACCTGAAAGAACTAGAAAAGCAAAACAAACCAAACCCAAAATTAGTAAAAGGAAAAAAATAAGAAACAGTAGAACTAAACAAAATACAGACAAAAACAATACAAAGGATCAATAAAACAAAAAGCAGATTCTTCAAAAAGATAAACAAAATTAATACACTGCTAGCTCGACTAACCAAGAAAAGACCAAAATTAGAAATGAAAAAGGAGTCATTATAACTGATACCACAGAAATACAAAAGATCATTACAGACTATTACAACTATACACTAACAAACTGTAAAACCTAGAGAAAAATAGATAAATTCCTGCACACATGCAACCTACCAAAATTGCATCAGGAAGAAATGGAAAACCTGAACAGATCAGTAATGAATAACAAGATTAAATCAGTAATGGAAAGTGTCCCAACAAAGAAACTGGACAGATTCACCACCTCAAAACTGGACAGATTCACTACCACATTCTACCAAACATACAAAGATGATCTAATAGCAATCCTCCTCAAGCCATTTCAAGAAATTGGAAAGGAGAGAATTCTCCCTAATTCATTCTATAAGGCCAACACAATAAAAAAAGAAAACTACAGGCCAATATCCCTGATGAATATAAATGCAAAAATGCTCAACAAAATACTAGCAAACCAAACTCAATAGCACATCAAAAAGATAATACACCATGATCAAATGGAATTTATACCAGTGATGCAAACATGGTTTAACATACGCAAATCAATAAACATGACACATCACATCAACAGAATGAAGGCTAAAAAACATATGATCATCTCAATAGATGCAGAAAAAACATTTAAAAAAATTCAACATCCCTTCTTGACCAAAACTCTCAACAAACTAGGCATAGAAGGAACATACCACAAAATAATCAACGCCATATATGACAAACCCACAACTACAAGAAAACTACAAAACACTAAGGAAAGAAATTGAAGGCGGCCAGGTGCACTGGTTCACGCCTGTAATCCCAGCACTTTAGGAGGTCGTGGGAGGATCGCTTGACTCAAGGAGTTTGAGACCAGCCTAAGCAACATAGTGAGAACTCATCTCTAGGAAAATTTTAAATTTTTATTAAAAAATTTTAAAGAAAGAAATTGAAGAGGACACCAAACAAATGAAGACATCTCCTGCTCATGGATTGGAAGAATTAATTCTGTTAAAATACTGCCCAAGGCAATCTACATATTCAATTCAACCCCTATCAAAATACCAATGTCATTTTCACAAAAATAGAAAAAAAATACTAAAATTTTTATGGAACCACAAAAGAGCCAGAATAACCAAAAAAAATTTAGGAAAAAAAGAACAAAGCTGGAAGCATCATACTACCTTACTTCAAAATATATTACAAGGCTATAGTAACCAAACAGTATGGTATTGGTATTGACCAATGGAACAGAATACAGAACCCAGAAATAAATTCTCATGTTTACTGCCAACTGATTTTCAACAAAAGCGTCAAGAGCATACTCTGGGGAAAGGGCATCCTCTTCAATAAATGGATATCCATATGCAGAAGAGTGAAACCAAACCACTATCTATCTGTCACCACTACAAAATCAACTCCAAATGGACTAAAGACTTAAACATAAGACCCAAAACTATAAAACTACTAGAGAAAAACATAGGAAAAACACTTCAGGACATTGGCCTAGGGAAGATTTTATAGCTAAGACGTCAAAAGCACAGACACCTAAAATAAAAATAGACAAATAGAATTATATTAAACTGAAAAGCTTCACAGCAAAGGAAGCAATCAACAGAATGAAGAGAAAACTTACAGAATAAGAGAAAATATTTGCAAACTATTCATCCAACAAGGGACTGATATCCAGAATATACACAAGGAACTCAAACACCTCAACAATTTTAAAAAATCACATTGAAAAGTGGGCAAATGACACGAATAGACAATTCTCAAGAGAAGACATACAAATGGCCAACTGGTATATGAAAGAATGTTGAATATCACTAATCACCAGGGAAATGCAAATGAAAAACCACAATGAGATGTTATCTTACCCCAGTTAGAATGGCTGTTACTACAGACAAAAAGAGATCCTGTGGAGATGAGGAGGTAGACAAAAGGCAACTCTTCTACACTGTTGGTGGGAATGTAAATTAGTACAACCACTGTGGAAAACAGTGTAGAGATTTCTCAAAAAACTAAAAATAGAACTACTATATGATCCAGCAATTCCACTGCTAGGTATCTATCCAAAGGAAAAGAAATCAGTATATCAAAGGGATGCTTGCACTCACCTGTTTATCAGAGCACTATTCACAAAAGCAAAGGTATGGAGTCAACCTAAGTGTACACCAACAGAAGAATGCATAAAGAAGATAATACATATGTACATGGTGGAATACTTTCAGCCATAAAAAAAGAATGAAATCGCAGCCTGGGCACCATTGTGAGACCTCATCTCTACAAAAAAATACATATATATATTTTAAAATTACCAAAACATGGTAGCATGCACCTGTAGTTCTGACTACTCTGGAAGCTGAGGTGGAAGGATCACTTGAGCCTAGGAGGCAGAGGTTGCTGAGAGCCTTGATTGCACCACTGCGCTGCAGCCTGGGCAACAGAGCTGGAGTCATGTCTCAAAAAAAGAAAAAAAGAAAAAAATGAAATGAAATCACGTCATTTGCAGCAACATGGATGGAGCTGGAGGATATTATGTTAAGTGAAATAATCCAGGCACAGAAAGACAAATATGGCATGTTCTCACTCATATATGGGAGCTAAAAAAGTTGATCTCACACAGGTAGAGAGTTAAATGATGATGACCAAAGGCTGGGAAGGGTGAGTGGGTGTGAGCAGGGGATGAAGAAATGTAGGTTATCAGGTACAAACATACAATTAGATAAAAAATGTAAGTTATATTGTTCAACAGTGGAGTAAAGTGACTCTAATTAACAACAATATATCGTATATTTTAAAATAGTAATAAGAGAGGACTTGAAATTGTTCCCAACACATAGAAATAATAAATACTTGCCCGGGCGCAGTGGTTCACACCTGTAATCCCAGCACTTTGGGAGGCCAAGGCAGGCAGATCACTTTAGGTCAGGAGTTCAAAACCAGCCTGGCCAACATGGGGAAACCCCATCTCTACAAAAAATACAAAAATTAGCCAGGCGTGGTGGTGGCACACGCCTGTAATCCCAGCTACTCGGGTGGCTGAGACACGAGACTCACTTGAACCTGGGAGGCACCACTGCATCTTGTCGCCTGGGCGACACAGTAAGACTGCCTCAAAAAACAAAAATTTAAAAAAAGAAATGATAAATACTCAAAGCAATGAATACCTCAGATACCCTGACCTCGTTATTACACATTCTATGATTGTAACAAAATATCAATGTACTTCATAAATATGTAAAAAACTGAGTCAATTTTTAAAACTGCAGTTATATTACTTCAATTAATACATAAATGAGTGACAGAAGGGATGGAAGCTTTCATTGAAAACATAAGCAATAACAATTCAGATGTTATTTATTTGTTTTTTTTTTTTTTTTTTTTTTGAGGCGGAGTCTCGCTCTGTCGCCCAGGCTGGAGTGCAGTGGCCGGATCTCGGCTCACTGCAAGCTCTGCCTCCCGGATTTACGCCATTCTCCTGCCTCAGCCTCCTGAGTAGCTGGGACTACAGGCGCCCGCCACCTCGCCCGGCTAGTTTTTTTGTATTTTTTAGTAGAGACGGGGTTTCACTGTGTTAGCCAGGATGGTCTCGATCTCCTGAACTCGTGATCCGCCCGTCTCGGCCTCCCAAAGTGCTGGGATTACAGGCTTGAGCCACCGCGCCCGGCCCTCAGATGTTATTTATATAGTAGTGTATATTTCTAAGTTATTGAAAACATTTTGATAAATAACATAAATCAGAAACTCCTTCTAATAGCCATGCATTACATCGGTTAACAATTTATTATGGTTTAAAAGCTTTAACCCAGCTCATGTCTGAATTTTATTTTCACAAATTCTGAATTAATATGATCCAGATCAATGAAGTTTTGCTTCTCTGTAGGCACTAGAGTACACTGGCTCTGGACTCACTCTGTCTGGAGTCAATCACAGCCTCACCACTTAGTAGCAATTTGGGCCAGTAACCTAGTCCCTTTCTTCCTGAGTTTCCTCATCTGAAAATAATGATAATACTTATCTTATAGGATTTTTGCAAAAATTAAGAATTGGCACATAAAACACTTCACATATTGGCTGGCACAAAATATGTACTTGGTATGTTACTTGTTATTTTTTAGTATAATTGCTAGATAAAATATGGAGATTGACAGTCTATTCCCTTTTGAAAATGTAGACTTGCTAGTGTTTGTACATAGTTTTTGTTGTTGTTGTTGTTGTTGTTGTTTTTTGAGACAGAGTTTTGCTCTTTTTTGCCCAGGCTGGAGTGCAATGGTGCCACCTCAGCTCACTTGCAATCTCTGTCTCCCGGGTTCAAGCAATTCCCCTGCCTCAACCTCCCAAGTAGCTGGAATTACAGGCACACGCCACCACGCCAGGTTTATTTTGTATTTTTAGCAGAGGTGGAATTTTACCATGTTGGCCAGGATAGTCTTGATCTCCTGACCTGCGGTAATCCACCCGCCTCAGCCTCCCAAAATGCTGGGATTACAGGCATGAGCCACTGCACCAAGCCTGTACATTGTATTTTTCTCTGAGGAAATAATATCTTTTTTTTTTTTTTTTTTTTGAGACGGAGTCTTGCTCTGTTGCCAGGCTGGAGTGCAGCAGCACGATCTCTGCTCACTGCAACCTCTGCCTCCTGGTTTCAAGTGATTCTCCTGCCTCAGCCTCCCAAGTAGCTGGGACTACAGGAGAACACCACCATGCCAGGCTAATTTTTGTATTTTTAGTAGAGACGGGGTTTCACCATGTTAGCCAGGATGGTCTCGATCTCCTGACCACCTGATCTGCCTGCCTCAGCCTCCCAAAGTGCTGGGATTACAGGCGTGAGCCACTGTGCCCAGTCCTAATATTTCACAAGTATTTCAAAAATACACACCAATCATCACAAGTAAATTGGTGGAAAGAAAATATGTATGTCTTGGACTATTTTCATAGAGTTACATCATCAGAGCAAAACTTTTAGCACTGAACAAAGTCAGCTTTAATATATGACTTTATGTTAAAAGTCATAGTATATGACTTTTTCTATTTTTAAAATTCAATGTTTGTCTATGAAGCTTTTAAGCAAAAGAGTATAAAAAGTCTTTGATGTTTTATTTTAGAAACTGTAAGAATAAATGAAAAATGTTACTTAACCTTCAGCGTGTTTTAATTTTAATAATAACATTCATTTTGCAGTTTTCAAAGTAATTGCAAAATGCTTTCTTTCATGAATTCCTCATGATAGCCTTACAAGATATATAAAGCTCTTACAAATAATGTAGCATCAATTTAACAGTAACCAACCACACCCATTAAAGCTGTAAACAACCCCATTTGTTTCTTACCCCAAAGAACTGAGAAAGAACTGCTGGTGGTTGGGGAGCTAAGAAGAGAAGGCTTGCAGCTACTCCTAACCACCTGTGCTGTTCAAATTCTAACTAAACTACCATTACCTCCTCCTTAATTTCCTCTGTTTAAAAAGTAATAGGGGCCAGGTGCAGTGGTTCATGCCTGTAATCCCAGAACTTTGGAAAGTCTAGGTAGGAGGATAGCCTGAGTCCAGGAGTTCAAGACCAGCCTGGGCAACACGGAGAAACCGCATCTCTGCAAAAAAAAAAACTACAAAAAATTAGCATGATGTAGTGGCATGCACCTGTGGTCCCAGCTACTCAGGAAGCTGAGGTGGGAGGATCACCTGAGCCCAGGAGGTCAAGACTGCAGTGAGCCAAGATGACGCCATTGCACTCCAACCTGGGCAGCAGAGAGAGACACTGTCAAAAAAAAAAAAAAAAAAAAGACGACTATGTGCATGCTTAGGGGTCACACACCCCACATAAGTAAGGTTTATGAAGACCAGGCATTGGAAGGAAGTCAAATCCAAGTCCTTAAAGGATACTCATTTTTTTTCTAAAACATTTATATTTTTAAGAAATAGGTCTTAGACAAGGTAGCACGAGGGGTGAAAAAACATAATAAAGGCTCTGATATTACTGCCCCAGCATAAGGACATCAAATCAAAGACTTGGCCCCAAACACTGAGCCTATCGTGGAAACATAATTATTCACTCTGGTAAGTACTGATGAAAATTCCTCACTCTACAGGCACAGCTCTCCCCTTCTTCACATCTCTAAACTGAAGCAGGTTTGAACACCTAGCAAGTTCCTAACAGCCCTCCTATCTCATTTCTGCACGGTTTTAAACATTATTAAGAACCAGAGAAATTACGTGAATGAAAGTTCTCAACAAAATTCCTACATTTATTGTTCCTCTTCTTGCTCCTGAATTTACCTTCCTTGAATGATGGCATGTTTACAGCAACTCCCAGTGTTTACATTACAACTCCCAATGTTTACACTCCTTTTGTTTACATCAGGTCTCAATAATAAGGACAACTTTCTTATAGAGTGAACCTCAGCCCCCCATCACCATGATTCTCCCATCCCTACAAATGAGGAAAATGAGAAAAATGTTTAAATAACATGATGTTTAAAACCATGCGGAAATGAGATGGGAGGGCTGTTAGGAACTTGCTGGGTGTTCAAACGTGCTTCAGTTCAGAGATGTGAAGAAGGGGAGAGCTGTGCCTGTAGAGTGAGGAATTTTCATCAGCGCTCACCAGAGTGAATAATTATGTTTCCACAATAGGCTCAGTGCTTGAGGCCAAGTCTAGGAAAACTAGATCACTTTTTCTGTATCCTAGAAGGCTGAACATTGTCTCAAATGGTCTAGGTGGCCTGACCTGGACCTGGGCAAGCTCTGGTCTACAGAATCCCTGGGGTGACCCAGGGCAGAAGTTACAATCTAATGAGACTCAGGCTGTATTTAGCCTTCAGACAGGTCTCCTTTCTGGTGGACAGTATTAAATATTTTAATTAATTATCACTTTTTT
Source organism: Theropithecus gelada (assembly GCF_003255815.1). Classification (NCBI taxonomy): domain Eukaryota; kingdom Metazoa; phylum Chordata; class Mammalia; order Primates; family Cercopithecidae; genus Theropithecus; species Theropithecus gelada. The sequence continues at coordinate 74,081,772 of NC_037680.1, read as the reverse complement.
AAATTGGGAAATATTATATAAGAATTGGATTTAGGGGTTTTTTTAAAAATTAGATGATCCTTGGCCAGGAATAGCAGCTCATGCCTGTAACCCCAGCCCTTTGGGAGGCCAAGGCAGGAAGATCACTTTAGGCCAGGAGTTCAGTACCAGCCTGGCCAAATAGCAAGACCCCATCTCTACCAAAAAAATATGTATATATTTTTATTTTTTTAACTGAGAAGATCCAGTGACCTGGGCCCACAATTCCACATGGCAGCACTGGGCCCAGGGATGGTGCAGTCTTTGGATGAAGCTTTGAGTGTTCTCCTCCAGGTCCTGCAGGCTCCTCCTGTGTAGCTCCTTTCTTTGTTTTATCAGCCTAGTACATATAGGGCATTTGAGTCAAGGACTCTATGTAGTAGATGAGTTTGAGCTAGAGGCCACTGATCTTAGATCTAGGGACTCCTGATCTAAGTCTGAGTTAGGGACGCAAGATCTAGAGCATGAGTTCAAGATTTCTGCTGTGGAGTGTGAGTTAGAGACCTCTAATCCAGAGTTCTGTAGTTTGGGAACCAGGCCATGTTTTTGGAATATATTCAAATCCCTACCATGATCTTCCTGGAGATTTTTTAAACCAATAATGACTTATCTCCAAGGGCAGCTTCATTTGAAACTATCTTCTCAGAGCTGGACCATCAACAAATGGGCAAATCACTGATGTTTGAGTGTTTACTTTGCGCCAGGCCCTGGACTCATGTTTTACAATTATTTTCACAATAACTCTGTGAAGTTAATACTATTCTTTATTCTTGTTTCAGAAAGGAGAGGTAACTTGTTCTAGATCACATACTTAGTAAATGGCATAATCAGGATTCGAACCCAGGTGAATTGCTTCCAACGCCTAATGCTCTTAAAGAGAATAGTGTACCGCCTCTCTTTCCACAGAAGAGGACCTTATTACAAAGCAACCAGTGGTTGTAGAGCACTTACTATGTGCCAGACACTCTCTAGTAACAAAGGTTAATGTATTAGTCCTCCTAACAACCATATAAGGAGGATTCTGATTATTCTCATTTTGCAAATGAGGAAACTAAGGCACATGGAAGGGAAATACCTTACTAAGTGTGGCAGAGCTAGGATTTGGATCCAGGAAGTCTGGTGCTAGAATCTATGGCCTAAACCACTGCTCCATGAGTACCCTGGAGCTCTGTTAGTGAAATATATTAATAGTACGCCCAAGCTTTCATTCAGTCAGTCTTTTAATAAGTATTTTTAGGTACTTACCATAATGTCATCTCTGTGCTAGGTGCTACAGTTTATGAAAAGACATTGACCTCCAGATAGGAGAACATGCACACTTGAAACAGTTGAATATTAATGTAAAGCAGTGGGCCCAAAACAAATAGGGTGTGTTTTTTTGTTTGTTTGTTTGTTTGAGATGGAGTCTCTCTCTGTTTCCAGGCTGGAGTGCAGTGGCGTGGTATCGGCTCACTTCAACCTCCACCTCCTAGATTCAAGCAATTCTCCTGCCTCAGCCTCCCGAGTAGCTGGGACTATAGGCACACACCACCACGCCTGGCTAATTTTTGTATTTTTAGTAGAGACGGGGTTTCACCATGTTAGCCAGGATGGTCTCTATCTCTTGACCTCGTGATCTACCTGCCTCGGCCTCCCAAAGTGCTGGGATTACAGGCATGAGCCACCGAGCCCAGCCCCATGATCTTTACATAAGCTTATGTTCAAATGTGTTTATTAGCACCGATGTACAATATTTGTTCTCCCGTTCTAACTTTTCTGGATTTCTCAGTTTGTAATTCCTCCTGAAACTTTTATGTGTGTGTGTGTGTTTCTTGCATTAACATTTCTACTATGGTAAGACTCAAGACAATATCCTTACTTTATTGAGAATACAAGAAGATGTGGATTAGACCAGAAAAGCAGAACTTATTCCAATGATGCAAAATTTTTCTGACATCACCAGAGACGAGGTATTTCTTGGGAACACATTCTGCACCTAAACAGGAGCCTCTTTAAGCATCAGTTTTATCCTATTATAGCTATCTTCTTGGTGATTATTTTAACATGTTATATAATTCTGCTTTTAAGAACTGTGTTCTGACACAACAGAATGAAAGGGGGATGATTTCATTATTGTTATCAGTTTAAATGAATGACGTGTGTAAAAGCCCTTTATGTTGTGGCCCCAGACCAATGTTTGTATAGTTACTTTTTTTTTTTTTTTTTTTAGACAGAGTATTGCTCTGTGGCCCAGGCTGGGGTGCAGTTGCCCCATCTTGGCTCACTGCAACCTCCGTCTCCCGGGTTCAAGCAATTCTCATATCTCAGCCTCCAGAGTAAGTGGGATTACAGGAGGGCACCACCACTCCAGGCTAATTTTATATTTTTAGTAGAGATGGGGTTTCACCATGCTGGCCAGGCTGGTCTCGAACTCCTGACCTCAAGTGATCCTCCCACCACGGTCTCCCAAAGTGCTGGGATTACAGGCGTGAGTCACCATGCCCAGCCTATATTTGTGTAGTTATTTTATCCAGTTTTGTAATTCATTTTATTCCCTCTGGTGTCGTCTGTCTCTTTTGCTATTATCATTGTGTCCTTGCTACTTCTAACCCAGTGGATCTCCAAGCCTCCACCAAAAGACTTGGCACTGGACATGAGATGCTCTTAGATTGTGTACACAGACACAGAATTAAACAATGGATCACTTAAACAGAAGAGTATGCCCTTTTCAACTTCATTTAAGCCACCCCATCAGTTTGGAGTTAATATGTCTTTAACACCCCTCTAATGGCTAATTTTTCTCCTTTTTTTTTTTTTTTTTTAAGACAGAGGCTCACTATTGCCCAGGCTGGAGTGCAGTGGTGTGATCATGGCTTACTCAAGAAGTTGCAGCTTCAAACTCCTGGGCTTACGCGATCCTCCCACCTCAGCCCCCACATAGCTGGGCCTTATAAGCACGTGCCACCATGCTCAGCTAATTTTTAAACTTTTTGTAGAGACAGAGTCTCATTATAGCCCAGTTTCATCTCAAACTCCTGGCCTCAAGTGATCTGCCCACCTCAGCCTCCTGAAGTGATGGAAATTACAGACATGAGCCACCATGCCCAGCCTAATTTTCCTTGGCCAGCCCTGTGGCTCAGTCTTTGGCAAATAACATTATCTAGCTAGAATGTAATAAGTTTTCTTTTCATTGTATTTATTTGTATGACAGCTTTCTACTTAAGATAAATGATTCTGGTGTTATGGTTATATGAGTGATACAAATTCTTTTTGAAATAAATTTTTTGCTTAAAATTAAAATTAAAAGAAAAATTTAAGGATATGATGAAAATTGTGAAAGTGTACTCAGACAACTAAAGTTTGGGAAGCACCACCCCAGTTCAGTGAGCAGTTGGTTGAGAGAGTTGTTAAGGGAAGGTGGCTCCATGCCTTTCTTATGGAAAAAGTAGATGGACTTTCTGAGAACTTTTTCTGGTAAACTGAGGTTATTTCTACTGTTCTGTTATTGCAAAAGTAATTGCTTTGCCATTGAAAGCAACGGCAAACACCATAATTATTTTTGCACCAACCTAATATATTTTTGAAGTTGCTGGCAGTCTGCTTTCTAGTAAAGTTGAACAAAAATCTCTTTCACCTCTATTGGTTTAGCCTTTTTTTTTTTTTTTTACTAACCAGATAGATATTTTTTAATGAGCATGTCAGAGTCCCACTCCGCCCTGCCACATGCAGTTTGGGGTAGTATTCCCATGTGTAACTGAATCTTCCATTGCTTCGTCAGTGTTCTACCTGCCAGCCTCTTCTGTGTGACAGCCCTTCAGATATATCCAGATGGTGCCTGTTCCTCACATATTATTTTGCACAGAGTTGAAGGACACCGTCAGGGTCTCCAGACCCCTCATTATCCTGAGCACTTTCTTTTGAATGTACTCCAGCTTGTTATTGAATGTCTCTAATTTCACCTGTAAATTGAACACAGTTTACTTATCCATTTGACAGATATTAATTGAACATCTGTCTGCTAGGCAATACTCTAGGTATAGAGATATGGCACTGAACAAAGCATGAATATCCTTGCCCTCGCAGAGCTTTCATCCTGGAAGGCAGATATTAAATAACATAATTAGGTAAATAGTGTATTCTGGTTATTATTATTTGGATAGTGATTAATGCTAAAGCAAGGAATATACTAATGAGATGGTCTGCTCAATACAGAATTTAGTGAGCCTCCTGTCTTTGGAGGTAGTCTTTTTCCAGATAGCCAAAGATCACATTAGATTAACTCTTGGCTTATCATTAGTTTGCAGTCAGCTACAGACCACAGGATTTCCCCTTCTCCCTTAAGTGAAAATATATTAAATCAGAGTTCTGTCACTCCGTGTTTTGAACTTAGACTTTATCCCTGTTAGATATTTTTGTTTGGGGACCTTTGTACCACCAAACCAAGAGCTCTTCAAATCTTCACGCTCTTAGCCAATGTATATACCACCACTTCTTTGCTATATAATTGACTCTAAGACACTGTTGATTATAAAACACACTATTATTTGATGTACCATTAAGAAAGAAAGATGCACCAATTAAACTATAACTATCAGTAATTTTAGTTTTTACCCATGGCAAAAGCTATTTTAGACATTTTAAACATAAGTATTTCATTATATATCTCTCTTACATACATAAGAAAAGGAAATTAAATGAAATGAAGATATTTCTAAAAGTTCCTCACACTTAAGATCTGACTCTTGTGAATCACTTTTACAACTTAGAGCCCTCATTTCCCCATTTTTCCACATAACCTTCCTATGAGCAGTCAAGAGAATTGGTAATGCCGCATTTCTTAAGCAAGTGCTAGGGTTTTCTTCCACGTAGCTGACACCCAGTCTGCCAAGTTTGAGACTGGGGCTTTCCTCATATTGCCAGAGGTTACCAATGGAAAGTTTTCAAGCAGCCACCAGGACTCATATTCTTTTCTTAAGTGATCCTTGAACAGTTTGTTGACTGAAACCTCAAGCACTCTGGGTTGTCCAGCCATGCCACATGGAAAAACAACCAACTTTGTGCAGGTAATGATAAGCACATAACAATCACCACCTGGCCCACAGCACTGAAAGATCCCGGGAGGATTTCCAAGGCTTGTTATTGGGTTCAATTGTATAATTTATAAAGACACCTTCACACAAATGAAATGCTCACCTCTACTCATATTTGTAATCAACCACAACCTATGGATTTTTGTGTTTCACTTTAGTCATGTAAATATTATTTTTTGAATAAGCCTTAAAATTCCTTACACCGTCATTAATTTTTAGGTTTTCATTTTGCAAACTACGTTGCTGGATAATGAAGTAAAACTGCTGGGAAAGTATCAAAGTTCTTTATTTTTCTTGCATTATTTTTGAGAAAGAAAGCATATGCCCTTTTAACCAATAAAATAGATGCCATTGTACTTTTTAAAAATTGTTGATTTAAACATAAGAAATAAACCTATAAAACTTCTAGAAAAAAAAACAGAAGGAAAGCTTCATGACCCTGCACTTGGCAATGATTTCTTCCTTTTTGTTGTTGTTGTTGTTGTTGTTGTTGTTGTTTTGAGATGGAGTTTCACTCTTATCGCCCAGGCTGGAATGCAGTGACACGATGGCTCACTGCAACCTCTGCCTCCAGGGTTCAAGCAATCCTCCTGCCTCAGCCTCCCAAGTAGCTGAGATTACAGGCATCCGCCACCATGCCTGGCTAATTTTTGTATTTTTAGTAGAAATGGGGTTTCACCATGTTGGCCAGGCTGGTCTCAAACTCCTGACCTCAGGTGATCCACCTGCTTCAGCCAGGTGATCCACCCGCTTTGGCCACTGAAAGTGCTGGGATTACAGGCGTGAGCCACTCTGCCTGGCCTGACAATGATTTATTGGATATGACACCAAAGCACAGGCACCAAAAGTAAAAATAGATAAATGGGACTATATCAAACTTAAAAGCTTTGGTGCATCAAAGGACACAGTCAACAGAGTGAAAAGTCAATATGTGGAATGGGAGAAAATAATTTCAAATCATACATCTGATAAGGGGTTAATGTCCAGAACATATAAATAACTCCTACAACTCAACAACAAAGAAACAACCCAGTTTTTAAATGAGCAAAGGGTTTGAACAGACATTTCTCCAAATGGCCAAGAAGATGTGAAAACATTCTCAATATCACTAATAATTAGGGGAATACAAATCAAAACCACAATAAATTATCACCTTATGCCTGTTAGAATAGCTACTATCATCAAAAAAAAAAAGCGTTAGTGAGAATGCGGAGAATTAGAGCCCTTGTGCACTGTTGGTGGGAATGTAAAATAGTTCAGCCAGTATAGGAAACAATATGGAGTTTTCTCAAAAAATTATAAACAGAATTACTATATGATCCAGCAATCCCACTTCTGGGCATATATTTAAAATAATCAAAAGCAGGATCTCAAAGATATATTTACACACCCATGTTAACAACATTATTCACAATAGTCAAGAGGTGAAAAAAACCCACACGTTCATGACAGATGGATAAACAAAATGTGGTATATATATTCAATGGAATATTATTCAATCTTAAAAAGCAAGGAAATCTTGTAACATGCTACAGCATGGATGAACCTTGAGGACATTACACTAAGTGAAATGAGCCAGTCACAAAAAGGCCTACAGTGCTGTAAAGATACAAGGAGGATTCCCAAGCCAAGGCACATCCCTTATTCTTAGAGTGAATTTTACAATTTACGAAGACACACTTTCACAAAAATGAAGTGCTCACCTCTACTCATATTTTTTAAGTTATCAACCACAATCTATGGACTTTTGTGTCCATATGATTTTGCGTCAATATGATTCCTCTTATATGAGGTGTCTAACGCAGTCAAATTCATAGCAAAAGAAAGTGGAATGATGGTTACCAGGGTCTGAGGACAGGAAGTAATGGAGAGTTGTTTAATGGGTATAGGGTTTTATTTTTTCAAGCTGAAAAAGTTCTGGAGATTTGTTTCACAATAATGCATGTATACTTAACACTACTGAACTGTACACTAAAAAATGGTTAAAATGACAAAATTTTGTTTTTACTACAATTTTTATACCTGTTAACATATATTATGTATCTTTTTATTATAGTAAAACATACATGACATGAAATTCACCATTTTAACTATCAGTAAGTGTACAGTTTAGTGACGTTACATACATTCACTTTGTTGTGCAGCCATTACTACAATCCGACTCCAAATGACATTTAATTGGGTGGTGAAGGGGTTACTATGGAACTAAAATAATGATATAAAATTAATTACTAACTGCTGAGTATCTGGTAAAAATACAGAACAATTGAAATACTTTCAAATAATCAATATGTAGTAGCATCTTAAGTGCCTCTTTGAACTGCGTAAGTGCCTTTTTTGTGTGGGCTTTTGCAGTTCTTCACTATCTGGGATGACGGTAAGATTGCGAAGAACAGAGTGTTGACCTGCCTAAATTTCCCTGAAGTCTAACCCAAAAGTAACCCAAAGCTCCGGGAGGGTGGACTTTTCCTAACCCTGAGTTCTTGATTTCTGGAGTTTCCTTCCAACCAGTGATGCCAAGGTAGATGAGGTGAGGCAACATGAGGCATATGCCCTGACAGTGACTTCAATCAAGTCAGCAAGAGCAGCAAGACCAGCAGTATGCAGAAGTTCTCCCAAGCCCACAAGCTCGTGTGAACTTTTCTGAATAAAAGCCACATTCTTCTCCTTCATTAAATCATTATTAGTGGTACAGCCTTCTCCCAAATTTCTTTCCGGATTTCATTCAAAGATGGAGCTAATTAATTCCCATGTAGTTCCACCTCTCAGTATTTTTTCTTCATTTGCAACATGGCTTTTTCTCATTGTAATATCATTAAAATGAGGAACATGCAGTGGAGCCTTATGCTAGAGACTCCTGAAGTGAATATGACCTTTAACTCTATTTGGATTCTCACTATGTTCTTAACCATCCCCACTTCCATGATGAAAAGAATTTTTACAAATTCCACGTCACTGCCTATGTTTTTCTCTGTTCTGTCTCTCTTCTCCAAAGCCTAGATAATGTGAAAGATTGTTCCTGAAATTGCTAGCCTAACTTTTTTTATTTCCACTAGCTAATCTCAATTGCTTGCCTCTTTTTATGCAATAACTTCATTTCTTAATTCCCCTTATGAGCAGTATTTCCAATTTAACATAGTGACCTAAGGAACATGCTAGACACAGAAAGGCATGAATACGATAGGTTCCTTACCTTAAGAAATTCTCAGTCTAACAACCAAGACACATAAACAAATAACTATAATACAATCTGATAAGGGCACTAGTAGAAGGACATGCAGCTCAGAGGAAGGAATAATTAACTCAGGCTGGGAGAACAGGGAAGGAAATGAAGTTCTGGTGGCATGAAACAGAGTGGCAGGTTCAGAAATTCCAAGTCCTTCCAGCATCCCAAAGCAAGACATGTAAGAGAAAGACTAACATGAGTGGAGGCTGAATCAAGAGGCAGAGGCCAGACTATGAAGATTCTTTTGTATCACGCTAAGGCATTTCCACTTCCTGCAGTAAATAATTTTCTTTAAATTTTTTAAGGATTAGTATATAGTTCTAAAAATAAGTTTAGGTTATGTTTCATTCCTTAGTCTTAAGAGTTGCTTCCATTTTGTTACAGTTTTTCAGTTCCTTTGTTTAGAAATCAGAGTTGATAGTCAAAATACTAAAGAGTAAAATCAAATGAATCACAGAATTGCCACACCAACAAGCAGAGCTGGGCTGTTTACAAGGAAGTCCAGCTGTTTCTTCAAAGTCCAGGATCATTCTCTTTGTTTTCATTCCTATTCAAAATGATGAAGAAAATATATTGTAAGTAAAATATTAATTTAAATCCAAAAGAGGCTGAAAATTGGAGGAAGTGGACCCTTCCTGGTTTATATAACTTTTCTGTTGAGCGCTTATTTTAGTTTTCGAAGTTGGCATGAATACCCACTGATGGTGGATTTGTTTCATCTCATGGATACTAATGTAAGGGGAGGAGGGGATTTCCTCTGGCCCTTCCTCCTCATCTGCTTCTTAGCCTCCTTCCTGTGCTCAGGCAATCAGCAGCAGTTCTTCGCTGGACACCACTCACCACACTGACAGAGGTCAACAGCCCACTAGGCCCATATCTAGAATTAATTTCATATGTCTTGTTACTTAAGAGCTAATCAAAATGCAAGTCTATTTCTGGATATTACTTCTTGATTGTTTTTCATACAATGAGAAATACTGTAACAAATAAAGTTGTTATTTAAATTAATACTGCTGGAACATTAAGAACATTTTCCCAGATAGCACACTCTTTTCCTTTTACTATTCTAAAGTCTGTACAGATAGTGCTATTCTATAGTTTCTACAGATTTGCTCTCCTTCAAGGAATGGTTTAATTGCAAATCAATTTTTCATCCAAATTTCCACTACGCTTAGAATTTTTATTTATCAAAGAGAACTACTGGATATTTTTACTTTTTCATTCACCTTTACTCAAGCATTTACATGAGTGCCATGAGAAATTATATGTTTAGCTTCCCAGATAAACTTAAAACACAGTGCTTTGAAAGAGTAATTAGAAATAAGAAAGCACTTGACAAGTGCTGCTTAATAAATGCCATTTCTCCCATTTTAAATTATTAGATTATTATGGATTTTATTTTTAAGAGATTATGCATCTTGGCTGGGAGCGGTGGCTCACACCTATAATCCCAACACTTTGGGAAGCCAAGGCAGGAGGCTTGCTTGAGCTCAGGAGTTTGAGATCAGCCTGGGCAACATGGTAAAACCTCGCCTCTACAAAAAATACAAAACTTAGCCAGGTGTGGTGGCACGCACCTATAGTTCCAGCTACGTGGAAGGATTGCGTGAGCCCAGGAGGTGGAGGCTACAGTGAGCTACGATCGTGTCACTACACTCCAGCCTGGGGGACAGAGTGAGACCCTCTCTCAAAAAAGAAATAAAGAAATGATGCATCTCATCTTGTTCAGTCATAAAAATGGCTGGCTCTTCAAATTATTGTATCTCCTATGTATGTCTTCAATATCTACTAATGGAAATAAAGTCACTCAAATGAAATCCTAAAAAATGAAACTGCCTTAATTGAAAAAACTCATTGTATTTCTGCTTTAGACATAGTGGTGATATTATGTATCTACTAATTTTTAAGGTCACTTTTCCTTTTTTCTGAAATGACTTTAAAAACGTAGAAATACATGTTAATGTAAATTTATCTGAGATTAAGCCATTGGAGATGTTTGTTTGTTTGTTTGTTTGTAGAGACAGGGTCCTACTATGTTCCTGCTATGTTGCCCAGGCTGGTCTCAAACTCCTGGGCTCAAACAGTCTTCCTGCCTCAGCCTTCCAAAGTGCTGGGATTACAGGCATGTGCCACTGCACCTGGCCAAGATCTTTTCCTGTTCATTAGCATTATCACACATAGGTAGAAATAATGTATAATTCAATTTTAAGAATGTGCAAATTTCTCTTTGCTTTTGATATTTCAGCTTCATCAAACCCAGAAGTCATCAAGATAAATTCAATTCTAGATATAGTAACAAAAGTGGAAGACTATTATCTTAAAGGATATATTGTCGGGGCTATTCATCCTGTTATACAACCTGTGGGGCAGCGAAAACACCTACCTGCAAGTTACCTATACAGAGTGGTGCTCTCGCGCTTGAAATTAAGGTAAGCATGCTGTTCAAAAAAGAGGCAGGTGTGGGTGACAGTTCTCTTTGTCTAAAAGAAAAACAAAATTTTTGAATCAAGTGACAGAGAATAAAGGACACATGGGGTTTTAATTTAAAGCACATTTTCCAGCAGTGGAACCTGGATTGAAGCAAGGAAATTTTATACCTCTTTCCTTAAAACTCCTGATTGATTTTTGCTTCTCGCAGACAAATGTGTCCTAAGTGAGAATGTCAGTGAACAAAGGGAAAGCAAAATAGATTCCAGAGGCACCTGGAAGCTCCTGTAGCCACTTCAGCAGACGCAGGAGTAGCAGTGAGCTACAGATACTAACACTAGGCTAAAGAGCTGAGCAGACCTACCAAGTCCACTTTCACTAAGCTTTCTGACTGTCCTACATTGTTTTATTAATAGTGGCAACATAAACTGTCTCTACATTCTAAAACTTTTTTTTTTTCAACACAGAGTTTCGCTCTTGTTACCCAAGCTGGAGTGCAATGGCACCATCTCAGCTCACTGCAACCTCTGCCTCCCAGGTTCAAACGATTCTCCTGCCTCAGCCTCCCCAGTAGTTGAGATTACAGGCTTCTGACACCACAGCCAGCTAATTTTTTGTATTTTTAGTAGAGATGGGGTTTCACCATGTTGGCCAGGCTAGTCTCGAACTCCTGACCTCAGGTGATTCACCCACCTCGGCCTCCCAAAGTCCTGGGATTCCAGGTGTGAGCCACTGTGCCCGGCCCATTCTAAAACTGTTAATAACAGAAAGGCCTACTATGACAAGTTCTCACAAATTGGACAGACCTCCTGTTAACCTTTCTCCAAAATCTAATTGAAAAGCTAACCATTGCAGTGTTTTTTATTTTAATAGCTACTTTTCCAAACAATACTGCAACCATTTTTGCCAGCCTAGATTGTGAATTTGATAGTTTTCATGGTCAAATACTGTTGTTCTTTCCAATGAAGAATAAAAATAACCAAATATCTTAGATTAACACATTTAATATTTTTTTTACACAGCCTTTCAACTAATATGTCACTTAATGACAGGGATGCATTCTAAGAAGTGTATCCTCAGGCTGTTTTGTCATTGTGTGAACATCATAGAGTGTACTTACACAAACCTGGATGGTACAGCCTACTATGCGCCTAGGCTAGATGGTCTAGCCTATTGCTCTGAGGATACAAACCTGTACAGTCTGTTACCGATTGAATACTGTAAGCAATGGTAACACAATAATAAGTATTTGTGTGGCTAAACATACCTAAAGATAGAAAAGGTACAGTAAAAATATGTTACTCTATAATCTTATGGGACCACCGCTGTATATGCAGTCCATTGTTGAGAGAAACATCATTATGCAGTGCATGACTGTATATCTAAACCATCCTAAAGACCAGGGGGAAAACTATGTTTTCTCTTTATCGTGATGGATCAACAACAATCACTTTAAGAGAGGGCTAAGCAGAGAAGGAAAAAATGAAATTAGAGGAAAACTAAGAAAATAGGAAAATTTCAAAAAACAAGAAAGGGCCTTAAAAAATTCCAGGTGTGATTTTAAGGAACACTATCTCCCATGGAGTAATTGCCTACTTTAACATGTCTGGCAGGGTGTGTACAGGCTTCAGCTTTCACTAGAATATGAAGCCTCATCAGATGTTTACTAGTTCAAGCATTACTAAGCAAACATGACATTTTTGCACAGTAGTAATGCTTATGTCCTAATTACAAATCTTTTCAACCATGTGTGAATTATCTTTTCTGCTTTTAAGATTACTTCAGACAGACTTAGCAGTACCCTGGCAAGGCTAAGAATAAGCAAAGAAAAAAGATCAGAAAAGAAGAAAAAGGGAAAAGGGCAATATTTATTGGCATTTAAATGGAATTTTTACTTCTGCTTTTGTTCGATAAGATATAACAACAATCTAAAATTATTTCTTATAACTTTTATTAAACCTACAGACATGAAGCTTTTCTTTCTAAATTACAATTTAAATTAATAGCGGTTTAAATTAAGGAAATTTGAGTTAGTAGAAGTTATTGTGTTTTTCTGGTATTTTTAATAAGAAGATAACCATCAGGCTTGAAATAACAAAAAATTATTACCTTGACCCTGTTGGTGAGTTGCTCACTCATTTTCACTGAGCATATTAGCTGAAAAACAACAATTGGCCTCCAACCATGAACACGTTTCCTCTGTTACAGCCCAAAGAATTCGGCAGCACCCAGTGGACAAAGACGCCCAAGGCTTGTGATTGAGGAATGTCCCCTAACTTCTGAGGCACAAACAAATGACACAGCAAAAGAACTGATAGAAAAGGTACTAAACATATGCATTTTTTCATGGGATATTGAGAAACATTTGGTATTTCATCTTCATCAATTTCCTTTTTCACCCTAAAAAGAATAAGGAAATGACAGGCAACTTTTCTACCAGAATTTAAAACATATCGAAGTACTTGTGCCAAATTGTAAAGAGTTTAAAACAGAAATACAGTCCAGCGAAACAAAATGGACAATCAGAACTAAATTTAACCAAATATAAGAAGTTTAGCCGGGCGCGGTGGCTCAAGCCTGTAATCCCAGCACTTTGGGAGGCCGAGACGGGTGGATCACCAGGTCAGGAGATCGAGACCATCCTGGCTAACACGGTGAAACCCCGTCTCTACTAAAAAATACAAAAAACTAGCCGGGCGAGGTGGCGGGCGCCTATAGTCCCAGCTACTCGGGAGGCTGAGGCAGGAGAATGGCGTGAACCCGGGAGGCGGAGCTTGCAGTGAGCCGAGATCCGGCCACTGCACTCCAGCCTGGGCGACAGAGCGAGACTCCGTCTCAAAAAAAAAAAAAAAAAAAAAAAAGAAGTTTAATGACAAACCTGATGAAATAAAATAGAGGAACAACCATTATTTAAGGAAGACTGTTGGGAAAGTAGGCAGTCGTTCTGCAGAGAATAAATTCCACAGTTCAGATGAGATAAAGAGGTAATTTTTTAATATAAAAAAAAGAAAACAGGAAGAGTAAATATATTCAATGAATAGATTAAGGAGTTTGAGTATATAAATATAAGTTAACTGTACTAGGAAAACTAAGCTTAAAAAAGAAGAATCAAAGAGAAATCAGCAACAGACATGTCCTATGGAGCTTCATTTTCAAAATATACATTACAGGAAAGGAATACAAATCCATGAAAGTAATATGCAGTCTTAAGTGGACAGAGACCATGGACAGCAAATGTAAAAGAAAGAAACATCAATAATTAGAAGACAGTTGGTAACAGGTTCAACCTAATAATGTTTAATGTTAATAAAACCTGAGAACCAATACCTCACCAGTATTAAACTGGGAAATTTAATTAAAATCCAGTATTGCAAAGCTTTAAGACAAGTTAAGGCCAGGTGTGGTGGCTCACACCTATAATCCCAACACTTTGGGAGGCCGAGGCAGGAGGATCACTTAAGGCCAGGAGTTCCAAGACCAGCCTAGGCAACATAGCAAGACCTCCAACTCTACAAAAACTGAAAGAAAAAAAAATCAGCTGGACGTGGTGGCACATGCCTGTAGTACCATGTACTCAGGAGGGTAAGACAGGAGGATCACCTGAGCCCAGAAGTGAGCCTGCAGTGAGCTGTGATCAAGTCACTAAAATCCAGCCTGGGTGACTGAGCAGGACTCTATCTCTAATAATAATAATAATAATAATAATAATAACAACAACAACAACAAAGAAAAGCTAACATTCATAGTACAACTGGCATTGTAACAAATTAATGCAGTATTCTTTAATATCTCTTTAGTAAGAAGAATCATAAATCCTGTTTTGCCTTTTGTTGTTGTTGTTGTTAAAGAAAATAGGCTGGAATATAGTGGCACAATCATAGCTCACTGCAGTCTCCGACTCTTGAACTCAAGCAATTCTCCTGCCTTAGCCACCCTGGTAGCTGGGATTGTAGGCATGGACACCATGCCCAACCAATTTTTTTATTTTGTAAAGACAGGAGTCTGTGTTGCCCAGGCTACTCTTAAACTCCTGGGCTCAAGCGATCCTACTGCCGTGGCCTCCCAAAGTGCCGGGATTATAGGTGTGAGCCACCACGCCTGGCCATAAATCCCATTTTATTTTTTAATCCCCTCCTTAGGAACTGATTGTAAGAAAATAATTGAAAAGGAGAAAAAAACATTTTTATACAAAGATATTTAATCAACAGTGAATAAGGGTCCAAATTCTCAATAACTGGAAGACTTTGAAAGAGACAACGATGGATTAATATAATAGAATATTTTATAGGCATTAAACATGACAACTATATTGACTGTCAAGAGAGAAAAGTCTATACAATATAACTTAATTGAAACTTAAATGAAAAGTTAAATGCTATATGTATATTGATTAAAACAAAAAAGTTGTACATTCATAAATACTCTAAATTGATGGGATTTTATGGTGAAAGGTGTTTCTTTTCCATTGCATTGACATATTTATAAGGTTTTACTTTTTATTTAAATACATACAGCTAAAATCTAAGGCATTTCTTTTCAGGTAAGAAACTGAAATGTGTTCACTTTTTTCTCTAGTTTTTTCCAAGCATTAAATACCATGTATGTAATATCTGTGGTTTGGGGATAGCCAGTTATAGTTGCTAATGATTATTTCCCATTTAGGTACAAAGTCACTAATCAATAAGGGTTTTTAGGAATAGTCTTTGAGACTAAATTTTATTAACAAACTACATATATTGTTTATTGGTACTATTCTGGGAAATTTTTTTCTGGTAATAAATCCACGCCAGCAAATTTCTTTTGAAAACAAAAATGTAGCTGCTAATTTAGTCTTAATAGATCACCATCAGAGCCCTTGTTTTGCATTTGACTTCCTGGACACAGTTAAAGATCTATTTAAACAGGAAAGTACTGTTATTTCAGCAATTCGAGTAACGGGGTTATTTCATTAAGAGAAAAGCTTCAGGAAACTAGCACATGAAATATTTGAGCATTGCTCCTGGTAAGAACAAGAGCCTGAGATGAATTGCCAAATATTTTTGAGCAGCTGCCTTGTGTAAAGAGTTGGTTGTTGAACAGCTAACTTTTAAGTCAAGTTCTAACATTATACCAGTGTTCACTCTAATTTTAAAATTAGGTTTACAAGTATTTTTCTCAGAATTTTAAACTAAAAATAACATTTTAAAAATATCAATCCTCCAACTTAAAAAATGGGGAAAAAAATACTATATTTCTTACCAGTCCTTTCCAGATAAAATTTCCTAGTAATAGAAAAAAGCTTTTCTGCATCTTTTCACTCAAATCGACTAATAAGACCTAGAGGAAGCACTGGCGACAAATTCACCCATTTCTACCTGCAGAATGCCATATCTCTATCCCTCCCTCTTCTTCTCTCCCAGGACAATTGATATAAAGGAAAACTAGTGGTTGTTTTAAATTGTTATAATCTCAATATGTTAATTCATAGGAACAAATGATATTTCACCAGCCCTAGTCCTTTGTCCTAGCTCCACACACCCACACTCTCCCCGCTCTCAGAATTCTCCTGCCTCACAAGCTGGAGCTGAGTGAACTAAGTTGCCCCCATTGACTGGGCATTGCTCTCTGTTCTGCCCCAGTTCTTCCTGGCTTTTCTCATTCCATTTCATTCTGATTCTAAATGTTTGCATTTGCAACCTCCATCATAATTCTTTCTTCTCCTCCCAGGTAGCATTTACAATATTTAATTTAAATGTTTAAAACAGTAGCCATATAAAAAAATTGCTATTTCTTCATTTAACTAATTTAACAAGTACTTATAGAGCACCTATGAATACAAAACACTGCAATACAAAGAAGAATAAGACATAGTCCCCTATGTCAGCCTTCAAAGGAGCTGCCAGTTGAACACATGAAGAAGACAAATAGAACAAAGAAACGAAGTAAAAGCAGAGAGGAACATGCCTTAGGTTTTTGGCTGTTACATTTAAACAAAAGCTAAATGTTACAGATATGTCAATGGGAAAAGTGCTAAATGTAAAAATAAGCATTCTTAAGTTCTCGAAATTATTTCACTGGTATTATATTATATTATATGCTTCAGAATCCTATTCTTTAATTGGTAGGATTAAATCTAATCCTATGTATTTGGCCCAGATGGGAGACAATAATATAAAGACGTAAGCCGATCAGAAAGCTTTGTAAGAGTAGTGGTATGAATTGGGCTTATGCTTTATACCTACACATTTGTCAAGCATCAGTCTTTTAACATTTTTCTTTGTTACCATCAAATAAACAAAACTAAAACCTATTCCAAGAAATCCCTAAAAATAACATTACCAAATACATCTTCATTAACAAAGAAAAGCTTTATTAATTTAAAAGCAAAATACATATAGTTTTATATACATATAGTTTATAGTTAACTAATTTAACAAGTACTTATAGAGCACCTGTGAGTACAAAACACTGCAATACAAAGAAGAATAAGACATAGTCCTCTATGTCAGCCTTCAAAGGAGCTGCCAGTTGAACACATGAAGAAGACAAATAGAACAAAGACTCTTTTAATTAATTTAATTAAATTTAAAAGCAAAATACATATAGTTTTGCTTTTAAACTAATAAAGCTCTTCTTTGTTAATGAAGATGTATTTGGTAATGTTATTTTTAGGGATTTCCTGGAATAGGTTTTAATTTTGCTCCAACTGGAGACATCATTGTTAAATGGTCTGCAAAAATCATGCTACAGAATTATTAGTTCTTCCCAAACAGTGGCCCTTCAGAGAAAAATAATTCCTGTTTTCATAATTTATAAAGTATGTTTGGTTCTGTTTGAAGGTCATGATGATCATGTGGCATGGTCTTGGGGGCAGTGCTATTTTACAGGTGATTCATTAGTTTATGAATGAGTCTTTTGTTACTGGTCAGGTTACTCCATCTTCTAGTGGATTTCCTCAATAAGCCTAAAAGTTAATTGATAAAGTAATCAATGAAAATAGAGTTTATATTTTGTTCTGCCATCTCTTTTTAAATATCAGATTAATGTCGCTGCTAAAAGAGGAATGAAATTTGTTGGATTCATATCACAGCATTATTCTCCATCTAAATTCTGCAATGGAGCCAACCATGGTGGAGATATAGAATCAATGCTACATGTGAGACACGGTTCAGATGAAAACTGCAGAAGTTGGAATGAAGGGACATTAAGTGGGCAATCATCTGAAAGTGGAATTGAGGAAGAACTTCATCATGAAAGTGGACACTATCAAATGGAACAAAATGGCAGCCCTAGTTCCTCTAAATCAAGAAAGGAAGAAGGTAATAGACAAGATTAGTAGAAAGAGAATATACTACAGTTTAGATTAAGCAAAATAAGTTTTTGAGGTTTTCTTTTAGAAATATGAGGCAAAGTAAATTGCTAAAGATTCTAATGACTAAATGAACTAATACAAACTTGTCATGATTTTTAAAAATTATTACAGCCAGCAATAAGGCATGGCAGTTTTTTAGACAGTTGTTTCTGGCAGCACATACAATGCCATCCACATAATGAAACTTTGTGTTGAAGATTGGTTTCTATTTAGTCATCCAAAACTCCCTTGTAAATTGGAGGCTGTACATGTGTACCAAATAAGTGAGTCTATTAAGTCTAAAAAGCTGTTCTGATTTATGTTTGTACTAATAAACAGCGTGTGAGAATTTTCATTTTGGCCTTTCCCATTTCATGGATGGTTTTCACCTTTGAAATTAATTGGCTTTCTTTGATCATCAACTAGAATGTGAAACTGGCACATCACGATGAAACAATTAATATAACAATAGTGCCTGCATCCTAAAATAACTTTGAACAACAGTTGTATTCTTCTGTGCCAGCTAGCAAGTCTTCCCAAGAAATTGAGAGTATTTTATTCACGCATTTGGGACTGTTCAAAATTTTCTGATACCTTTGTGGGCATGCTTTTAAAAAGCACTATCAGAGAAAAGCAAAGGCTACGTATACCTTAGCATTAACAACATGGGCTCTGGAATCAGATACCTCAATTTCTTTATAAAAAGGGGTAATAGTAAGAACTCCCTCATTGGGTTGTTGTGGGAAGTAAATAAGAAATATCTACAAAGTGTTTGACCCAGTGCCTGGTACAGAATAAGCTCTATATTAACTGCTATTAACTGATCCTTCAGTCGGTGTTGGCACTGGAGGAGCACGCCTTGGTGTCAGGCTTTCTGGGTTATGTTTTGATGTGCTTAGCATCCTATACATAGCAGAGATTCATTTAGCCACATAAGCTCCACCTCCTGAAGAAATAACTGGGAGCATTTACCAACTTAGATCTCACCCGTCTCCACCACCATCACCACTGCCCTCCTCTTTTCTCACTCATTCCCTAACTAACAATGTCCCTGAGTTTTTTGCAATGTAAAAATTATAGGAATGTGTATTAGTCTGTTCTCATGCTGCAAATAAATACCTGAGACTGGGTAATTTATAAAGGAAAGAGGTTTAATTGACTCATAGTCCAGCATGGCTGAAGAGGCCTTGGGAAACTGACAATCATGGCAGAAGGGAAAGCAAACATGTCCTTCTTCACGTGGTGGCAGGAGAGAGAAGAATGAAAGCCCAGCAAAGGGGGAAGCCCCTTATAAAACCGTCAGATTTATAGAACAGGATGGGGGAAACCACCCCCATAACTCAACTGTCACTATCTGATCCCTCCCACAACATGTGGGGATTATGGGAACTACAATTCAGGATGAGATTTGGGTGGGGACACAGCCAAACCATATCAGAATGTAATAGTGAACAAGAGGTATGGGAATTACGGTCAGAGAGGTATTCACTATCTTCCACCCATTCCTACCTTTACACTCCATGTGAGTTCCCACCCTTACTTTGAGCAAATCAGATGTCTATTTCTATTTCTTTAAGTTCTAAATCCAATATAGTACTTAATGTAACTGTAAATCTTTAGATTCTCTCTCTCAGTATTTTTAAACTACATACTTCTCAATAACTTTTCTGTAGTAGTGGTTCTTAATTAGAAGAGGGAGAATGGGGGTAGCAAGAATTCACAAAAGACCTCTTTGAGTATCTGGTGAAATCCATGAAATCCAGATACTTTTGTCTGTCATACAGGTGATGTTAAACTTCCTAAAACACAAACATAGGTGTGGATCCATTGACCCCACGTTAAGAATTTGCCAATTCCTAGTAAAGCAGAAGATATGATCCAGCATTTCCATGTCTGTTCTAGAGTCACTCTCACACGTGTCCAAGAAGATATAAAGTTTGTAATAACAAAAAAACTGGAAATAATGCATATGTCCACCAAAAGGAGACTAGACCATTGGCATACTATGTAGCAGTTAAAATAAATGAATAAGATCTATATGGTTATTTACATTTTAAAGGCATGTCGAACAAAAAGTCAATTCATATCTACAGTAGAATACCACTTTAAAAAAAATTTTCAAACTGTAAAATGTTACATATCATTTATGGGTTTATTAGTGTGTATTAAAAGATTAAAAGCTTGAATGAGAATGATAAACACCAACTTCATTATAGTACTTATTTCTAGAGAATAGAATTAGAGGATACTACATAGTAGCCTCAACTGTATCCAATTCTCATTTCTTTGAAAAAATACTCTGAAGCAAATATAGCATAATATTGACATTTGATTAAGCTGAGTGCTTGTTTGTATGCTTGGAATATCTCATGATTACTGAAAAAAATTAGGAATCTTTGATCAACAAAATTATAATTTTCCCTTTTTTTCTCCTTCTGAATGTCTAGCCTCAGACAACAAACTGTATACAGTCTTCAATGTTTTTGATGATGATTCAACCTCCTTGGCCTATCAGGAAGGCATCCTGTCAATGAAAGTAACAAGAAAAGGATCAGTCATTAGTACGCTTGATGCTGATTGGCTGGAGTTAACTACCTTTTATTATAAACAAGGCTTGTCTTTAATTGATTCTTTTGTATTCTGGGAAACATCTAAAGGTAAGTTTTATGTTAATGATATTTTATATCTGAAGAATTTGAACTTGTATCAAAATCAGTGAAAATGTTTTTACCTCTCAAGTTCTATGGCTGAAAGGACAGATATCATTCCTAAGGAAATAAATTCCAGCTGTTACACAGATATGTAGCTTTAATTTAAAAGCTTAAAGCTCCTTCAGCGCAATGGACACTTAAGGAGGGTGGGCAGAATTATAACATAAAATGTTAGCTGTTGGGTTGTAATTGGGAAACCACCGTGTGATTGACTAGGAGAATTTTCCAAATAAGATGTACTATAATAGTCCAAATGAGAAGTTTATGATGGCATTTCATGGTTACTATTCATATTTATTACATTATCCCAATTTTGAACGCTATCTACCATGTTTATAGTCAGTCTATACCTGATTCTTTCTATAATTTGTATAGAAAAGTCATCTTTGGTTTAGAAAGTGACGTTGGCTTTGTTCTTATTTCTGTTTTCACCTTGTCTTTCATCCCTCTCTAGCCTTTCTCATTTAGTTACAATGGAGTATGTAATTATTTGTGTCTATCACGAAAACAAAGAGAAACTATAACATATTATCAAAAATGACTTTCTAGGAAATTTTTTTCAGAGATGAGTGTTAAAAAAAGAAAAAGAAAAGGTAGTAATGACACTAGAAAAATGCATTAGGAAAGGTGAAGGTTATGAAATCCAGGATAATTAGGAACTCAACTCTGTGAGGTTAGAGGAAAGAATTAAGAGCCAATAAGATCTCCCTGTACCTTACTACTGTTAAATCAGCCTAGTATTACCTTAACTGCTCCAACTAAAGACTTTGGATGATATTTTAAATTATCAGGAGTCATGTTCCAATAGGCCCTTTTAACTAGCAGTATTAAGGACCAAACCCATTGGAGCACCCCAGTAATACAACACCTTGCAGAGTGCTTGGCACATAGCAGGTGCTTAATAAATATTTCTTAGTATTTTTCAGTAGGCCAGGCACCGTGGCTCACACCTGTAATCCCAGCACTTTGGGAGGCCAAGGCAGGCAGATTGCTTAAGTCCAGGAGTTCGAGACTAGCCTGGGCAATATGGCAAAACCTCATCTCTACAAATAATGCAAAAAGTTAGTCAGGCATGGTGGCAGCCACCTGTATTCCCAGCTACCCAGAAGGCTGATGTGGGAGGATCACCTGAGCCCAGGGAGGTCAAGGCTGCAGTGAGCTGTGATTGTACCCACAACATTCTAGCCTGGGTGACAGAGTAAGACCCTGTCTCAAAAAAAAAAAAAAATATATATATATATATATATATATGTATATATATGTGTGTGTGTATAAATTAAAAATATTTCTTAGTATTTTTTGGTTATTGGAAGCTTCTTCCACTTGGTCTTTTATTTTATTTTATTTTTTATTATACTTTAGGTTCTAGGGTACATGTGCACAATGTGCAGGTTTGTTACATATGTATACATGTGTTGGTGTACTGCACCCATCAAATCGTCATTTTACATTAGGTATTTCTCCTAATGCTATCCCTCCCCCTTCCCCCCGCCCCAAGACAGGCCCCAGTGTATGTGATGTTCCCTGCCCTGTGTCCAAGTGATCTCACTGTTCAATTCCCACCTATGAGTGAGAACATGTGGTGTTTGGTTTTCTGTCCTTGCAATAGTTTGCTCAGAATGATGGTTTCCAGCTTCATCCATGTCCCTATAAAGGACACGAACTCATCCTTTTTTATGGCTGCATAGTATTCCATGGTATATATGTGCCACATTTTCTTAATCCAGTCTATCATTGATGGACATTTGGGTTGGTTCCAAGTCTTTGCTATTGTGAACAGTGCCACAATAAACATACGTGTGCATGTGTCTTTATAGCAGCATGATTTATAATCCTTTGGGTATATACCCAGTAATGGGATGGCTGGGTCAAATGGCATTTCTAGTTCTAGGTCCTTGACGAATCGCCACACTGTCTTCCACAATGGTTGAACTAGTTTACAGTCCCATCCACTTGGTCTTTTATAATAACAGCAAAGTTTCATAGGAAAAACATGGGCTTTAGAATCAGACCAAGGTTTAAATCCTATGTCTTCTACTTATTAGTTGTGTCATCTTGGGAAGTTAGTTGAGCTCACTGAGTCTCAGTTTCTTAAAGAGGAATAAAAATACTCCTACTTTTTATTGTTGTGATGATGTAATAAGATATAATAAAATAAAGTGACTTCCAGAATGCCTAGCCTACAGTCAGAGTTCATTTTCTGGTGTTAGTTTTCTTTCCTGCCACTTGTTATGTGCAATTACAGTACTTTTAGTGTGGATCATCTATTTAGAGGTTGGTTTGTGCTTCATAATCTCTCTCTCTCTCACTCTCTCTCTCTCTTTCTCTTTCTCTCCTGTTTCTCTTCTCTCCAAAAAGTTTAGTTGAAGCCACTTCGAATTTTGGTGTGTGACTTACTGCTGAACAGAAAAACAAAACATACGCTTTTCGCAATCTCTCTCAGGCATCCCTGCCTTGGGTCTTGCCTGATGAGAATAAAATTAGCCACAGCAGTTGCCAGCCAGGCTCTGTGTGGCTTTTGTTCTTAAAGCCTCAGAATCTATTTAGAGAGCCCCAGGGTGACTCCCTCTCAGCAGCTCGTGGGGCGGAGCGGGGTCACGGAGGGGGGTGCAGAATCTTCCCCTCTCAGCAGCCCTGGAATGTCTCATTAGACATTTGACATTGCAGGCTATGGCAAGCCCCTCACGAGCCACATCAGTCTGCGGGGTCTGTCACCTGGGCACGTCATTTGGGACTTTCCTGGGAGTACACAGGGAAGTTGCCGAGGGGAAATTGTGACCAAGAGCTGTGTCACTGTGCGAAGCAAGTCAGAGGAAGCAGGGCTGAATTGGTCGCTTTGTTTTGGTATGTTTGATGCCTGACATCTAAAGCACATGGGGAGGGCGGTAGGGGCAGACAATGCATATTTTCTTTGGTCTTGCTTCTATCCTCTTCCAAAATACTGTAAGAAGTTAGCCCACCATGAGGAATGGGAGAACAAAACCAGACAGCGCTCAGAAATTTAAATATATTACCCCACAAATCACATTGAATAAAATACCTCCCTCCAGAAACACAGAGGTGGGGGACCAATGTTTACAAAGTTTTCTACTTCAGCAGTCAGAGTGTAAAAGTTGTAAGATCTGTGAAATTCCTTCTCAGGGTCCCTCCACGCTCACTCTAACAGCCTTTCCTGCTGTGAAGCACACCCTGGGACACACACACACAATAACCCTCAAGGTGCCTACACTTCACCAGCCTCCAAATGCCCCACCACCCCCGGAGCACAGTCTTTCCCCACCTTAGGATACCACATCTTAAGGCTACATTTTGATTTTTTAAGAATTCTTTTCAGACTTCACTTGTTACTCATTTCAATCTTTCCACTCCTGTAAAAATGTTTGTGTGGCACTAGTGGAGGAGAGGTAGCACAATGAAGAGTGGGGATGGAGTAATAACACTGAAACTCATTCCATATATGCCAGGTCCCATGCCAGGCACTGGGTTTATAATACTCTTCCCTACTCGCAAGGTGCTAGCCGTGTGGCATCGGGCAGACAGGCAGTGAAAATGTCAAAACAAATGTATCTAATTTCAAAACTAAGAAAATTGTGTGACATGACCGTAGAGGATATTATGGTGAGAGTACCAGGGAAGAACCCACTTAAAGAGGCGGTCAGAAGATCCCCTCTGAGAAGGCAGCAATCACACTGAGACTGGGCAGCTGGAGAGGAGCAGACCTGTGAGAACCAGATGTACGCCATTATAGGCCGGAGAAACACATCTAAAGGTACAAAGACCTTAGGGCAGAGAAGAGGAACTGGGAAACAGTCTGTGTTTCTGGAGCAAGGCAAGCAAGAGTATGGCTCTGGACACAGTGGAAGAGGTAGGCAACAGGCAGTCCCTACAGGGTCCTAAACAGGAAGAATGCAACGACAGCAGCTAACACCTATTTTGCACTTGCTCTACACCAGCATCGTGCTAAGCATTTTGCATTCATTAACTCATTTAGTCCCCACAGCAACCTGTGAGGTAAAGATGATTGTGGCCAGGCACGGTGGCTCACGCCTGTAATCCCAGCACTTTGGGAGGTTGAGGGGGGCAGATCACGAGGTCAGGAGCTTGAGACCAGCCTGGCCAACATGGTGAAACCCCTCTCTACTAAAAATACAAAAAATTAGTTGGGTGTGGTGGCATGCACCTGCAATCCCAGCTACTCAGGAGACTGAGGCAAGAGAATCATTTGAACCAGGAGACAGAGTTTGCAGTGAGCCAAGATCACGCCACTGCACTCCAGCCTGGGCGACAGTGCAAGACTCCGTCTCAAAAAAAAAAGGAATATATATATATATATATACTTTATTTATTTATTTGTAGATGGGGTCTCACTGTCACCCAGACTGGAGTGCAAGGGCACAATCATAGTTCACTGGCCTTGAACTCCTGGGCTGAGGCCATCCTCCCACCTCAGACTCAGTAACCAGGACTCCATGCATACCACCACGCCCAGCTAATTTTTAAAATTTTTTTGTAGAGATGGTCTCACTTTGCTGCCCTGCTTGGTCCCAAACTCCTGGCTTCAAGTGATCCTCCAGCCTTGGCCTCCCAAAGTGCTGGGATTCCAGGCATGAGCCGTCGTGCCAGGCCATGCTTATTCTCCTTGTACATATGAAGGAACTGAAGCACAGAGATTTTACATAAGGTGCCTGCATTCACACAACTGGAAAGTGGTGGAGCCACCTAGATGGAGTGTGTGCTTTTACCAAGATACTTATTCCAATTCATTCATTAAAGATTTAAAGAGGGAGTCATGATCTCATTTGCATTTTTTAAAGAATTTCTAGCCAGGTGCGGTGGCTCTCGCTTGTAATCTCAGCACTTTGGGAAGCCGAGGCAGGCGGATCACCTGAAGTCAGGAGTTCAAGACCAGCCTGGCCAACATGGAAAAACCCTGTCTCTATTAGAAATGCAAAAATTAGCCGGGCATGGTGGGCGCCTGTAGTTCCAGCTACTCAGGAAGCTGAGGCAGGAGAATCTCCTGAACCTGGGAGGTGGAGGTTGCAGTGAGCCGAGATCACACCACTGCACTGCACTCCAGCCTGGGCAACAGAGTGAGACTCCATTTCAAAAAAAGAAGAAAGGAAAGGAAAAGAGAGGAGAGAAAAGGGAGGGGAGGGGAGGGGACAGGAGGGGATGGGAGGGGAGGAGAGGAGAGGAGAGGAGAGGAGAGGAACTTATTTGCCCTCATTATGAGAAATGGATCACAGAGGTCAAGAGTGGAAGTGTGGTGGGGAGGCTATTAAGAGGCTGTTGCAGTGGTCCCTGAGAGATGATGGTGGCGATGGAAAGAAGTCGATAGGCTAAGATTCTTTTTAGAGTTACCATACCTGCCTGCCCTCTACTTCAAAGATGCTCCTG
Source organism: Theropithecus gelada (assembly GCF_003255815.1). NCBI lineage: Eukaryota > Metazoa > Chordata > Mammalia > Primates > Cercopithecidae > Theropithecus > Theropithecus gelada. Next base: position 74,055,594 of record NC_037680.1, on the reverse strand, counting down.
GGCCCAACTCTGGGCAGCTGAATACCAAAAATGGCATGGGAACCAAAAATACTACAATGGAGTGTTACCTCTCTGCACCTTTACAAGAATGTCAATGTCATGTCCTGCTAAAAGACAAGACATGTCCAGAAAAGTAAACCATTCTCTGGGAGCCCTTCAAACATGTGCTTTTCAAACCAGGGTTCGAGTACCCTCAGGAGATGCAGCCTTGTGCCAAGGAGTACACAAGTTCACAAGTTTGCAGAATATAACTCTTCCTGGAGTGTCAATATTACTTTAAGACTGAGTGGCTTTTATGTAAGATGAATATATTTGAAAAGAATGGGCCAGCACAGTGGCTCATGCCTGTAGCCCCAGTACTTTGGGAGGCCGAGGTGGGAGAATCCCTGGAGGCCTGGAGCTTGAGACCAGCCTGATGGTAGAGGGTCTTGCCTCTGTGTTGATAGCGGCTGACTGATCAGGGTGGTGGTTGCTGAAGGCTGGGGTGGCTGTAGCAATTTCTAATTTAATTTTTTTCTCTTTTGGCATGGAGTCTCGCCCAGTCGCCCAGGCTGGAGCACAATGATGTGATCTCAGCTCACTGCAACCTCCGCCTCCCGGGTTCAAGCAATCCTCCCACCTTGGCCTCTTGGGTAGCTGGGACCAAGCAAGGTATGCACCACCACGCTGGCTATTTTTTTAGAGACAGGGTCTTACTATGTTGCCCAGGCTGGTCTTGAACTCCTGAGCTCAAGTGATCCACCTGCCTCAGCCTCCCAAAGTGCTGGGATTACAGCATGAGCTACTGTGCCTGGTCAGCTGTGGCAATTTCTTAAAATAATACAATGAAATTTGCTGCATCAATTGGCTCTTTCTTTCACGAAAGATTTCTCTCTAGCATATGATGCTGTTTGATGGCATTTTAACCACAGTAGAACTTCTTTCAAAATCGGAGTCAATCCTCTCAAACCCTCCCTCCAACTGCTTTATCACCTAAGTTTACGTAATATTCTAAATCCTTCATTGTCATTTCAACAGTGTTCACAGCATCTTCACCAGGAGTAGATTCCATTTTAAGAAACCACTTTCTAGGCTGGGCACAGTGGCTTACCCTTGTAATCCCAGCACTTTGGGAGGCCGAGGCAGGAGGATCACTTGAGGTCAGGAATTCGAGACCACCCTGGCCAACATGGTAAAACTCTATCTCTACTAAAAATACAAAGACCAGCCTGACGAACATGGTGAAACCCTGTCTCTACTAAAAATACAAAATTAGCCAGACATAGTGACACACCTGTAATTCCAGCTACTCAGGAGGCTGAGGCAGGAGAATTGCTTGAACCTTTGATTGATCTAGGCAGAGGTTGCAGTGAGCCAATATCATGCCATTGCACTGCAGCCTGGGCAACAAAAGCAAAACTCGGTCTCAAAAATAAATAAATAAATAATAAATAAATAAAAATGCAAAAATTAGCTGTGCATGGTGGTGCATGCCTGCATTCCCAGCTACTCAAGAGGCTGAAGCACAAGAATCACTTGAACCTGGGAAGTGGAGGTTGCAGTGAGCCGAGATCGTGCCACTGCACTCCAGCCTGGGCAACAGAGTGAGACTCCATCTCAAAAAAACAACAACAAAAAAAGTAAGAACCCACTTTCTTTCTTTGCTCATCCATAAGAAGCAACTCCTCATCCATTCAGGCTTTACTACGAGATTGCAGCAATTTAGTCCCATCTTTAGGCTCCACTTCTAATTCTAGCTCTATTTTCACCACATGAACCCCTCAAAGTCATCCATGAAAACTGGAGTCAACCTCTTTCAAACTCCTGTTCATGTTGATATTTTGACCTCCTCCCATGAATCATAAATGTTCTTAATGGTATCTAGAATAGTGAATCCTCTCCAGAAGGTTTTAATTTATTTTGCCCAGATCCATCAGAGGAATTACTATCCATGGCAGCTATAGCCTTACAAAATGTATTCCTTAAATAGATGACTTGAAAGTCAAAATGGCTCCTTGATCCATGGGCTGCAGAATGGATGTTGTGTTAGTAGGCATGAAAACATTAATCTTCTTCCTTCCTAGTAGCGGGGACTCTGAGAAAGCGCGCCTGTTCCGCGACCGTCACGCACCTCCCCTCCGCCTGGCGCCATGTACCGCTGCCTGGGCGAGGCGCTGCTGCTGTACCGGGCCGGGCCCGCAGCGCTGGGCTCAGCGGCCGCAGACTCCGCCGCGTTGCTGGGCCAGGCCCGGGGACAGCCCGCCGCCGCCCCGCAGCCGGGGCTCGCATTGGCGCCCGGCGCCACTACAGCGAGGCGGTGGCCGACCGCGAGGGCGACCCCAACTTCTTCAAGATGGTGGAGGACTTCTTCGACCGCGGCGCCAGCATCGTGGAGGACAAGCTGGTGGAGGACCTGAGAACCCGTGAGAGCGAGGAGCAGAAGCGGAACCGGGTGCGCGGCATCCTGCGGATCATCAAGCCCTGCATCCAAGTGCTGAGTCTCTCCTTCCCCATCCGGCGCAACGACCGCTCCTGGGAGGTCATCGAAGGCTGCCGAGCCCAGCACAGCCAGCACCGCACGCCCTGCAGGGGAGGTATCTGTTACAGCACTGATGAGAGTGTAGATGAAGTAAAAGCTTTGGCTTCTCTGATGACATACAAGTGTGCAGTGGTTGATGTGCCATTTGGGGCTGCTAAAGCTGGTGTTAAGATCAATCCCAAGAACTATACCGATAATGAATTGGAAAAGATCACAAGGAGGCTCACCATGGAGCTAGCAAAGAAGGGCTGTATTGGTCCTGGCATTGATGTGCCTGCCCCAGACATGAGCAAAGGTGAGGGGGAGATGTCCTAGATCGCTGATACCTATGCCAGCACCAAAGGGCACTATGACATTAATGCACACGCCTGTGTTACTGGTAAACCCATCAGCCAAGGGGGAATCCATGGACGCATCTCTGCTACTGGCCGTGGTGTCTTCCGTGAGATTGAAAACTTCTTCAATGAAGCTTCTTACATGAGCATTTTAGGAATGACACCAGGGTTTGGAGATAAAACATTTGTTGTTCAGGGATTTGGTAATGTGGGCCTACATTCCATGAGATATTTACATCGTTTTGGTGCTAAATGTATTGCTGTTGGTGAGTCTGATGGGAGCATGTGGAATCCAGATGGTATTGACCCAAAGGAACTGGAAGACTTCAAATTGCAACATGGGTCCATTCTGGGCTTCCCCAGGGTAAAGCCCTATGAAGGAAGCATCTTGGAGGCCAACTGTGACATACTGATTCCAGCTGCCAGTGAGAAGCCGTTGACCAAATCCAATGCACCCAGAGTCAAAGCCAAGATCATTGCTGAAGGTGCCAATGGGCCAACAACTCCAGAAACTGACAAGATCTTCCTGGAGAGAAACATTGTGGTTATTCCAGATCTCTACTTGAATGCTGGAGGAGTGACAGTATCTTACTTTGAGTGGCTGAAGAATCTGAATCATGTCAGCTATGGCCATTTGACCTTCAAATATGAAAGGGATTCTAACTACAACTTGCTCATGTCTGTTCAAAAGAGTTTAGAAGGAAAATTTGGAAAGCATGGTGGAACTGTTCCCATTGTATCCACAGCAGAGATCCAAGACAGGATATCGGGTGCATCTGAGAAAGACATCGTGCACTCTGGCTTAGCATACACAATGGAGCGTTCTACCAGGCAAATTATGTGCACAGTCATGAAGTATAACTAACCTGGGATTGGACCGGAGAATAGCTGCCTATGTCAATGCCATTGAGAAAGTCTTCAAAGTGTACAATGAAGCTGGTATGACCTTCACATAGATGGATCGTGGCTGACTTCCTCACTGCCCTCTTCACCTGTAACTTCTGCAGACCTATCACAAATTTACATGTAACCACAGAAATCCCTTTCCCTCCTGACATTAATAATGGATACCATTCTCAACAAGTCAGTCCAAATCAGCCCCTTAAGGAGAAAGAAATTAAGGTTAGGGGATCATGTACAAGCTGAGTGTGAAAGTAGAAATCACCTACACCAGAGAGCCATTTTGGTATTTTGCCTTTAAATAAAGTCTCCTCCATCTGGCTGTGCAGCTTTGCTCTGTGGCTGTCCCCAACACAATCAGTGCTATTGCTGGGGAAGGGACAGTCAAGAGCAGTCAGTTGCTCACTTACGCTCTGGACGAGTGTGGGACACACTGTAACTGTAACCCATTTAAGAAGTAGGTGTGTGGCCTTTTCAGAAGGTGGCATGGTCCTCAAGTGAGTTCTTAGTGTTTTATATCAGCAAAATAACTCAATTTTGCAGGTTGCAAACAAATATAAAAACTGTTTCTGTTTATCAGTTTTATTCTTTTAGAATAAAATAAGTACATGCTGCTGTCATAAAATTGCTTTTAATCACTTAACAAGCCTAACCTTGACTCAAACAGTGAATGCCTATTAAAATAACAAATGAAAAAAACTAGTATTTTTCTATCATAAAACAGTGTCATTTATAGCTTATCAGTCATGTATTGCTGTTCAGCAGACATTAAAAGCCCTGTGGATAAATAAGTTATCTTCATACTTGCAAAATGGTGGAGGCTATTTTCATTAAAACTGTCAGAATTTGCTAACTATAATTATGACACCTAGTCCAAAGAATGCAGTAACCTTTTTATCATGTTAACTAATTGGTCTCTTTTGAAGATCTATGGTTGACTAATTAAACAATAATTCAAGTAGAGTGTCCCAGAAAAAAACCAGACTCCCTGTTTGGAGTCTGGCTGGCTCTCAGCATTGCCAATGGCCCTACTCACCTGACTTTGCGTCCTCTCCTTTTAGAGGCTTTGCATTCTGCACCCAGCTTCGTTAGCAGTGGGCTGAAAACAACCTTGGGTTGAGTGTTTCATTTGGGAGTTATTTGGTCAGGGCCTTTTGAACAGTAGTGTCCCCATGAAGTGCTAGATAATATATGTGTAAGAATCAGCTTTTTTTTCTTTTAACTATAGCACCCTTTCAGAAATTTCTAACTACTTCATAACTGCATGGCTTAACCTGGTGATAAAAGCAGTTATTAAAAGTCTATGTTTTCAAAAAAAAGAAAAGAAAAGAAAACATTAATCTTCTTGTATATCTTGATCGGAGCTCTTAGGTGATCAAGTACGTTGTCAATAAGCATAATATTTTGAAAGGTATCTTTTTTTCCAAGCAGTAGGTCTGAATAGTGGGCTTAAAATATTCAGTAAACCATACTATAAACAGATGTGCTGTCATCCAGGCTTTGTTTTCCATGTCTAGATCACAGGCAGAGTAGATTTAGCGTAATTCTTAAGGGCCCTAGGATTTTTAGAGTAGTAAATAAGCATTGGCTTCAACTTAAAGTCACCAGCTGCATTAGTCCCTAACAAGAGAGTTAACCTGTCCTATGAAGCTTTGAAGCCCGGCATTGACTCCCCCTCTCTAGCAATGAAAGTCCTGGATGACATCTTCCACTATAAGGTTGTTTTACTGACATTGAAAATCTGTAGTTTTAGGCCGGGCACGGTGGCTCACACCTGTAATCCCAACACTTTGGGAGACTGAGGCAGGTGGATAATTTGAGATCCGGAGTTCGAGACCAGCCTGGCTAACATGGTGAAACCCCATCTCTACTAAAAAAACAAAAATTAGCTGGGTGTGGTGGCATGCACCTGTAATCTCAGCTACTTGGAACACTGAGGCAGGAGAATCGCTTGAGCCTGGGGAGGTAGAGGTTGCAGTGAGCCGAGATCACGCCACCATACCCCAGCCTGAGTGAAAGAGTGAGACCCTGTCTCAAAATAAATAAATAAATAATAAATAAATAAAAATCTGTAATTTTGTGTAGCCACCTTTATCTATTCTCTTAGCTGGATCTTCTAGATAACTTGCTGTAGCTTCCACATCAGCACTTGCTCCTTCGCCTTGCAATTTTATGTTATAGAGACAGCTTCTTTCCTTAAACTTTATGAACCAACCTCTGTCGGCTTCCAACTTTTCTTCCACAGCTTCCTCACCTCTCTCAGCCTTCATAGAATGGAATAGAGTTAGGATCTTGCTCTGGATTAGACTTTGGCTTAAGGGACTGCTTGTGGCTGGTTTGATCTTCTATCCAAACCATTAAAACTGTCTCCATATCATCAAGAATTCTGTTTTGCTTTCTTATCATTCATTCACTTTTATTTTCCTTCAAGAACTTTTCCCTTACATTCACAACTTGGCTAACTGACACAAGAGGCCTACTTCACTGCCTGTCTCAGCTTTGACATGTCTTCCTCACTAAGCTTAATAATGATTCCCAGCTTTCGATTTAAAATAAGAAACTTGTGACTCTTCTTTTCACTTGAACACCTAGAGGCTGTTTCAGAGTTATTCATTGGCCTAATTTCAGGGAATGGGGGGCTCAAGGAGAGGGACAGAGATGGGGGGAGGGCCAGTCAGTGGAGCAGTCAGAACTCCCACAACATTTATCAATTAAATTCGCCGTTTTATATGGGCATGGTTCCCGGTGGCCCAAAACAATTACAATAGTAACATCAAAGATCATTGATCACAGACCACCATAACAGACAGAATAATAATGAAAACCATTGAAATATTGCAAGAATTATTAAAATGTGACACCAAGACATGAAGTGAGTACACACCTTTGGAAAAATGGCACTAATAGACTTGCTCAATGCAGGATTGCCACAAACCTTCAATTTGAAAAAAAAAAAACAATATCTGCAAAACAGTAAAGCAAAGCACAATAAAGCAAGGTAGGACTGTGCTAGTGTCTTCAAATACTGAGAGCAAGAAAACAGACCTGGAGCCACAAAGCCCAGAGTTTTCACATTACATAATCCCAAAGTAAAAAAGGAGGAGATTATAATTAACTGTGTAATTATCACAGCATACAACTAATTTTAAAACACATACCTCTAAAAGGGAACTTGGGGCATGTACAATTGTAAAGATGATCTAGTGATGCCCTAAACTTTCAATCAGAAACAGATTTGATTCCACTGGTCACTTTGGTGTGATGGTAAATAAGTACATTTAAAGGAAATGAAATATATACGGTAATTAGAAAACCAATTTGAACTAGGAAACTAAACTTTACTGGTTTTTTTGTTTGTTTTTCATTTTTCTTTTTGTTTTCTTTTGTTTTTGAGATGGAGTCTTGCTCTGTCATCCAGGCTGACGTGCAATGGCACGATCTCGGCTCACCGCAATATCTGCCTCCCAGGTTCAAGTGATTCTCCTGCCTCTACTTCCCAAGTAGCCAGGATTACAGGCATGCGCCACCATGCCCAGCTAATTTTGTATTTTCAGTAGATATGGGGTTTCTCCATGTTGGTCAGGCTGGTCTCGAACTCCTGACCTCAGGTGATCTGCCTGCCTCGGCCTCCCAAAGTGTTGGGATTACAGGAGTGAGCCACTGCGCCCAGCCTACTGGGTTCTTGGGAACCACTCTGAACAATGCAAATTCTTCATGGTGTTCTGCCGTAACCATGAATGATGTCAAAAAAATAATAATAATGGTTTAATACTATGCAGCCATAAAAAAGGATGAGTTTGTGTCCTTTGTAGGGTCATGGATGTAGCTGGAAACCATCATTCTCAGCAAACTATTGCAAGAACAGAAAACCAAACACTGCATGTTCTCACTCATAGGTGGGAACTGAACAATGAGATCACTTGGACTCGGGAAGGGGAACATCACACACCGGGGCCTATCATGGGGAGGGGGGAGGAGGGAGGGATTGCATTGGGAGTTATACCTGATGTAAATGACGAGCTGATGGGTGCCGACGAGTTGATGGGTGCAGCACACCAACATGGCACAAGTATACATATGTAACAAACCTGCACGTTATGCACATGTACCCTAGAACTTAAAGTATAATAATAATTTAAAAAATAATAATAATAATGATTTATCTCTTAAAATTTATAGCCTGATAATAAAAATTAAAACAGAAAATTACATTAAAATTACTTTTGTCTTTTTTATCTTTAAGCTTAAAAGATCATTTGAAAACTTTTCAGACCTTTAGAATTTAGAGAGCTGTCAACCAGGGAAACTTCAATGTGACATTGTGCTGCACAGAAACCGAAATGTTTAATTAACCAGCACATGAGCATGGGAAAAATGTCTCCTATAGCAAAATAGGAGACAAAAGAACTTCCATAAAATCAGTTTGTGTAGGCCAGCTGGTTATTGTCAACTATTCAAGAAAAAGTCAAAGAGGCCCTCCCTTAAAACTTCCTTCCCAGCAGGAATTCTTTTGACAATGACTTCTGTTTAGGGTCTTCCTGTCCCTGTTTTTCTTTTTTTTCCCTTTTAACCCATCGATGAGGTAAAGAATTGTTCCGTGTTTAGGTCTTTTGAAGTAAACTTACCTAGCATTAATTTTAATATCATGCCTTTAATTTCCAATATTAACATTTTTATGCTGTTTCTCTTAATGGTATAATTAACATGCATACAACGGATAGACCCGCAACCAAATTTTGATTTCAAAATGAAGAGCACTTCCAGAGGCCTTTTAGATTGATTTTCCACTCGCTTCTCACTGTGCCACACTATTTTATCTTGTTTTTGCTATTGTAGTTTTTATGTGTATAGTTGGATTTTAATTCAGTGAAGTGAAAAAAAAAACTGTTGATCTTTGGGGAGAAAGAAAAACTTTCCATGAGGAGAAGGATATTATTGATTCCGCCAAAACAAATGTTTTTTAATTGCAATGTTTTTCCTTCAGTTTCCTATGTGGGTTATTTAAGGATTTAGATGGTTTTACGAGCCACTTAGTATTTACAACCCTTCTTAATTGTATCCTCTTCCTCACAGGGGAACATTTGCCTAAATCTTTGGAAGGATTTTTTATCTATGAAGAAGAAGGTTCTGGAGTTCCAGGTTCTAGTAGGAAAGGAAATGATGCCATCGTAGTAGAACAATGGACTGTTATTGAGGTGAGCTGCAGTTTTCTGACAATTTAGCTTTACATATATAAATATAATATATATAATATATATATGTTTGGTTTGGGGTTTTTTTTGTTTTTTGTTTTTTGTTTTTTGAGACAGGGTCTTACTCTGTCACCCAGGCTGGAGTGCATCACAGTTCACTGCAGCCTTAACTTCCCCTGGCCCAGGTGATTCTCCAACCTCAGCCTCCCAGGTAGCTGGGACTACAGGCATGCACCACCATACTCAGCTAATTTTTTTGCATTTTTTGTAGAGATAGGGTCTCGCCATGTTGCCCAGGCTATACATATTTTATTTTACATGTTAAAGCTCTTCAGTGCCTGGCACATGCAGTATCCTTAAACACATATTTGTTTAGTGTTTAGAATCTCATCACAAATGCATGAACACACTTCTTTCAGATTTGTGAAAAGGTAATTTGCTTTATCCAATGTTAAATGTTTTTGCAAGATAGAGAAATAATTAACTATGCATAAGTAGCAGTAAGTTCCCAAAAATTTTAAGCCAAAAAAACATCTCCTGGCACTGAGCTTCTCTTTACAGCATTCTGTGGCAACTGATTGAAATAAAAAAATTCAGTCCCTCACCTAGTGTTTTGTCTCCAATCAACCAATGTGACTGAGGTTTTTTTAACCTTATGAACGACTTTCAAAGGCAAAAATATCCAAAAGATGTTCTCTCTCTCACCAGGCCAAACATGTACACACAGCATTGTCCTTCACAATCAGAGATGACATTGCTGCTGATGTTGTGCTCCCTGAATTCAGATGTCACTGAATGGACTGCCCTTGAGGTGTACACACTGAATTCAGGTATATTCTGTTTTGTGTGTGAGGCCTTCCCTGACAGGCTGTTTCAGGGGCACTTTTACCTTTCTGACCGTACACAGGTTAAGAGACATAGCCCATTTTCAAAGAAACCAGAAAACCCACTGAGTGGGGAAAAAGGATTTGGGGGAAGAGGTAAAGCTCCAAGCAAAACTCAATTCCAAATTAAGTAAAAAGTGGTGAAAAGACTCCCCACACCCAAGCACCTCTCATCTTCAATACCACGATAGTGGTATTTAGGACACAGTAGGGTTCCACTCTTGTCCTCACTTCCTGGTCCCTAGACCAGTGTTTCTGAAAATGTGTTCTAGAAACTTCTTGGATCCAAATCCCCTAAGGAGCTCATGTGAAAATGCAGACTCTGCCTGGCACAGAGGCTCACACCTGTAACCCAGCACTTTAGGGAGGTGAAATGGGAGGATAACTTGAGCCTGAGAGTTCAAGACCAGCCTGGGCAACATAGTGAGACCCCATCTCTACAAAAAAATTTAAGAAGTAACCAGGCATAGTGTCATGCACCTGTAGTCCCAGTTCCTCAGGCGGCAGAGGCAGGAGGATAGTTTGAGCCCAGAAAATTGAGGTTAAAGTGAGTTATGATTGTGCCACTGCACCCTAGCCCGGATGGAGGAATGAGACCCTCTCTTAAAATAAAATAAAATAAAATGCAGATTCCCAGCTTCCCAACCCCATATATTAAATTTCCGGAACCACTGCCCTAACAAGACCAAAGGAAGGCCCAAACTTCGGACAACGGGATGGAAACCTCTCTCCTTTACCAGTGTTTCTAACTTGGTTCAATTATTAGAAGGAAGCAGAGCAGAACATGAAGCCCAGGAAGGCTGCAACGGATGAAAGTGAACTCCCCTCATCCTAACACGTATCACCCTTTGTTGTAATTGTGTAGTTGGTTGTCTTTGCCATTAGAGTATGAGTTCTTATGCTTATTCATGCAGGGATGTGAAATCAAAACAGATTATGGCCCTCTGCTGCACACTCTGGCTGAATTCGGATGGCTTCTGACAAGCGTGTTGCCCACACCTGTATTGAGACATGACAGGTAAGGCAAAAGCATCCTTACATACTATCACTTAATTCTAATATATGACTTCATTTGTTAGATAGTTCAATTCAACAAATATTTGTTTAATGCCTACAGAAAACATTTCACTGAGCTTCTAATTTGATTTTATGGACCTTAGAGGTTAGTAAATCTAGTCCTTAGCATTATAGATGTATAAGCTGTTAGGCTCTGCAGCACATGTGCAAAACTGTCCCCACCCCAGCACACAGCCTGGTTTAGGACACAGTAGGGTTCCGAAGTGAGCAGGATGGAGGAGCGCTTCTGCCACCTCCCCTCCAGTGTGGTGAGTTAGTTCCCCTTGGCACATGGACTTGGTAGCTGTTTCCATTAAAATAAATACCTACATTAAAACCAAATGCCAATATTTTATAAATACTAATTTTCCTTTTCCTTTTCTCCTTTTACTAACTTTCTTGGAAAGGAAAAATTGAATCTTACTTTTTTGAGAGAGGGAAACAGAGACCAAGTAAGTCATTATGTAAAATGCTTTGCTATGCCTGGGACCCAGAGATGTGTCCTCTGCCTGCTTTGGCATCCAGGAAATGACTGGCTGCCAAGGCTGTCCTGCCTGGACAGGTGACTACCTGCAGAGGACAGCACAGTACCAACTGGGCCTTCCCTTTTAGCAGAGTCTGAGTGATTGGCAGGTGTGACTAAGGAAGGCAACCTCCCCTTCCTTAGTCTAACCCACTTCACTCACCTTCTCTGACCTTCCCAGTTTAGCAACTTAGCCCTGTCCAGTATCCCAGTATCCCACATTTAAAAATCTTTGATTGGCATGGCTTTATCTGAAAAGCCACACCTAGGCCAGGCGCGGTGGCTCAAGCCTGTAATCCCAGCACTTTGGGAGGCTGAGATGGGCGGATCATGAGGTCAGGAGATCGAGACCATCCTGGCTAACGAGGTGAAACCCCATCTCTACTAAAAATACAAAAAACTAGCCGGGCGAGGTGGCAGGCGCCTGTAGTCCCAGCTACCCGGGAGGCTGAGGCAGGAGAATGGCGTGAACCCGGGAGCTGGAGCTTGCAGTGAGCTGAGATCGTGCCACTGCACTCCAGCCTGGGCCACAGAGCCAGACTCGGTCTCAAACAAAAAAAAAAAAAAAAAAAAGAAAAGCCACACCTTCTTCAGGTAGAGAAAGGAATTAAGGTGGATATAAAGTAAAGATACTCAAGTTTAAAGAACAAAAAAGGAATGTTTGAAGTAAGCAAAGCAATTAATCTACTTTTCTTCCCAGAGCTCTGTAGTAACTGTTCTCAAATTGAGTGATGACTCCTGGAAGCATGATTTCCCAACCTCTTCTACTCTGTGACATACCTATCAAATAACAGAACAGTGGTAATTCTCAAGATTCAGTCTTCATGAAACAGGAGAATTCCCTGATACCCCTGCCCCCAACCTTGCAGGACGTGTAACAGGGGTGTGGCTTATCTGTTCACCCTCTGCATGCTCAAACCACTTAGGGGAGGGGAAGCACACAGATGGGCAGTTGCAGGAGCTGGGACAAGTGCTCTGGGGCTCTGGCCCCATGGTAGCGTCTAGGGGTGGGTGCCTGCGACTCCCAAAGCCCAAGTAGGCATGTGTTACAGTGCTCTTTTAGTTTTGCCATCTGCAGACGGCTTAAGTGTTAACCAGCTCAGTGTCCTCTCAGTACCTAGGTCTTTGTCCAGCGTCCAGGAAGAACCAAGTTGCACAGGGAATTGAGGATGGTGATTGTGCAGGTTTTATTGAGGGTGGAGGTGGGATGCAGTGGGAAGGTGATCATCTCCTGGAGTTTGACCATCCAGCAGCCTCTCTCTTCTCCAACCATCTCCAGCCAAACTCTTCTCAGCATCCAGACGCTCCTTCTCTTATCTCTGCCACGCCTTTCTGAATTTTAAATTCTAAAACTCAAATTTAAAAGGCAAAAAGTCAATCAATCAATAAAAATATGTGGAAGCTGTACATGGTTTCTGGCCCTGAAGGAGCTTGTGAGCTGGTTAAGCTTACGTTTCGTACGTACAAAACAAGGGGCTTACATTCTGGTCAGAGCAGATCAAGCTTATGTATTGTGTAATATAATACAGTAACTCATCAAGGGCTACTTGAGGTGTCTTAGTCTATAGGTTCTATAGGAATATTAAAAAGAAGAGACAGGCCAGGCACAGTGGTTCACGCCTGTAATCCCAGCACTTTGGAAGGCCAAGGCGGGCAGATCATGTGGTCAGGAGATCGAGACCGTCCTGGCTAACACGGTGAAACCCCATCTCTACTAAAAATACAAAAAATTAGCTGGGCGTGGTGGTGGGCACCTGTAGTCCCAGCTACTCAGGAGGCTGAGGCAGGAGAATTACATGAACCTGGGAGGCGGAGCTTGCAGTGAGCCGAGATTGCGCCACTGCACTCCAGCCTGGGCAACAGAGCGAGACTCCGTCTCAAAAAAAAAAAAAAATTATAAAAAGAAGAGACATTTTAAACTGTCAAAGTTAGATGGGATCATCAAATACTAAAGAGATTAGAGGGCAGCATCATCACCATTTAGCAGATTTCCATTTAGGAATCTGCTACTAACTCTGTATAGAAGGTAGCCAAAAAATGTAATTTTAACAGTAATTGCCATTATGCAACGAGGCTCACTACAACACACAATGTCTACTCTTCTTTTGTATGCCAAGGAGCGTTGTGCAATATTGGTGTTTATTTTGTTCCTTTGCATTTTGTAATTGGAGTCCTGCCAAGTGCCTGCAACATAGGAAATATAGGATGAAGGTCGTTTGGTAACAAGGATTGTTGGTAAAGCTTGTTTATCCTCTGCCTTTTTATTCTTGCACAAATATACTGTCCCTGTGACATGTCACATCCTGTTCTTAGCTGCTTTAGTACACACAATGATGTAATCATTGTCAATTATGTCATCTTTACAAATAAAGAAAAATGTTATATACAGTTGACCTTGGTCAAGGTAGAGGATAGAGCCCGAAGCTTTTAGTCTCTGAAACTAGAGGAATGGTTACAAGCTGCCCAGGCTTTGGAGCTAAGCAGATCTTGTTTTAATTATAGCTTCATCATTGTCTAGCTGTATGATTTGGGCAAGTCAGCTGACATTTTTAAGATAAATTTGCTTATCTGAAAAATGGTACAATAATATCAATTTTAGTGGATTATCACGATGACTAAGATAATACATGCAAAGTACCTATACAGGGCCCAGGCATATTAGGCTAATGAATTAGGGCTAATGTTTTGGGACCTAATCCTTAGCAGAACCAAAATTTCTGATAAGCTGAAACCAGTGTTCAGGCATGATAGCTTGGCCTGTCCTCAATCAGGATGTTTCAGAAAATGTAAATACTGTAGGTCACTATATACAAAATCAGCACTGAAGATGACAAGACAATAAAAGCAACAGAAATACATAAGGACATTATTAAGATATCTGCTTACACATATTCTCAACCCAGAAAAACAAACGTCTATCATCATCTTCCTTTTGTGGCCCACATGTTGAAAACATAACTTAAAACTACTGCCAGTGAAAACGTTCTTCCTTATATATGTTTGTCTTATATGCAACAATAGAGTCTTAAGTAATTTCAACATTTTCCCTACTCTTTTATCACCTAAGCCATACTTGAAGGGCCTATATATGTTTTCCCCTCACTCAAATATATCCTGTTATTGGATTACATAGATATAGTGTGTCCCTAGGTTAAAGTTGTTGCTTCAATTACCCTAGACAATATCTCACCAGTAAGGTTTAAAACTGCATTACCATGGAAATGTCATGATGCTGTAATCTTATATCACCACATTATTCCAGAGTTATTGTTGTCGGTCCTGAAAACATGCCAGAATCCCTTCTTAATCGTTATCACTATTAATAATACCCATGGGCTCAATCCCTTTTCCCTTCAAGAGCTCAAGGTGGAAGTCGACACTAAACTCTTCAGAGCAAATTTGGTGGAGGACCAAACTAGCTGAGCTAGCAGCTCATATCGTTGACCTTAAAAAACCACCAAAATAAAGGGGAAGGAAGAGCCAAAGTTCCCTCTGTTTGGCTACCTCAAGAACAGCAGCATGGCTCCCTCTCCGAATTCTGGAGTGTGAGCAGGAATGTGCATTGTAACAGGAATCCCAAAGCGATTTTGATGCACTTTCGGAAACACGGAATTCTAACCTTACATTGAGAGAGAGAAAGTGAGAAGGGTAAGGGAGGGGGTGAGAGAAAGAGAGGGAACTTTAGAACACAGGATAGAGAAAGACATGCACTCATTTATATCTAGAAGGCAGAATTTAAAGGCAGGGGCCTTTTGGTCCAGTTGAATCAAGTTATACTATACCGAGAACATTAAAAAGTCTGATCTTCAAGTGGACCTAATAGACAACTACAGAACTCTCCACCCCAAACCAACAGAATATACATTCTTCTCAGCACCACATCACACTTATTCTAAAATTGACCTCATAATTGGAAGTAAAACACTCCTCAGCAAATGTAAAAGAACAGAAATCACAACAAACTGTCTCTCAGACCACAGTGTAATCAAATTAGAACTGAAGATTAAGAAACTCACTGAAAACCTCACAACTACGTGGAAACTGAACAACCTGCTCCTGAATGACTATTGGGTAAATAACAAAATGAAGGCAGAAATAAAGATGCTCTTTGAAACCAATGAGAACAAAGACACAATGTACCAGAATCTCCGGGACACATTTAAAGCAGTGTATAGAGGGAAATTTATAGCACTAAATGCCCACAAGAGAAAGCAGGAAAGATCTAAAATCGATACCCTAACATCACAATTAAAAGAACTAGAGAAGCAAGAGGAAACAAATTCAAAAGCTAGCAGTAGGCAAGAAATAACTAAGATCAGAGCAGAACTGAAGGAGACAGAAACGCAAAAAACCCTTCAAAAAATCAATGAATCGGCCGGGCGCGGTGGCTCAAGCCTGTAATCCCAGCACTTTGGGAGGCCGAGGTGGGCGGATCACGAGGTCAGGAGATCGAGACCATCCTGGCTAACACAGTGAAACCCCGTCTCTACTAAAAATACAAAAAAAAAATTAGCCGGGCGTGGTGGCGGCGCCTGTAGTCCCAGCTACTTGGGAGGCTGAGGCAGGAGAATGGCGTAAACCCGGGAGGCGGAGCTTGCAGTGAGCCGAGATCGCGCCACTGTACTCCAGCCTGGGCGACAGAGCGAGACTCCGCCTCAAAAAAAAAAAAAAAAAAAAAATCAATGAATCCAGGAGCTGGTTTTTTGAAAAGATCAACAAAATACATAGACCGAGACCACTAGCCAGACTAATAAGAAAAGAGAGAAGGATCAAATAGATAGAATAAAAAATGATAAAGGGGATATTACCACCAATCCCACAGAGATACAAACTACCATCAGAGAATACTATAGATGCCTCTATGCAAATAAACTAGAAAATCTAGAAGAAATGGATAAATTCCTGGACGCATACACCCTCCCAAGACTAAACCAGGAAGAAGTTGAATTTCTGAATAGACCAATAACAGGTTCTGAAATTGAGGCAATAATTGATAGCCTACCAACCAAAAAAAGTCCAGGACCAGACAGATTCACAGTCAAATTCTACCAGAGGTACAAAGAGGAGCTGGTATCATTCCTTCTGAAACTATCTCAATCAATAGAAAAAGAGGGACTCCTCCCTAACTCATTTTTGAGGCCAGCAGCATCCTGATACCAAAACCTGGCAGAGACACAATAAAAAAAGAAAATTTTAGGCCAATATCCCTCATGAACAACGATACGAAAATCCTCAATAAAAAACTGGCAAACCAAATCCAGCAGCACATCAAAAAGCTTATCCACCACAATCAAATAGGCTTCATCCCTGGGATGCAAGGCTGGTTCAATATACACAAATCAATAAACGTAATCCATCGCATAAACAGAACCAATGACAAAAACCACATGATTATCTCAATAGATGCAGAAAAGGCCTTTGACAAAATTCAACAGCCCTTCATGCTAAAAACTCTCAATAAACTAGGTATTGATGGAACATATCTCAAAATAATAAGAGCTGTTTATGACAGACCCACAGCCAATATCATACTGAATGGGCAAAAACTGGAAGCATTCCCTTTGAAAACTAGCACAAGACAAGGATGCCCTCTCTCACCACTCCTATTCAACATAGTATTGGAAGTTCTGGCCACGGCAATCAGGCAACAGAAAGAAATAAAGGGTATTCAATTAGGAAAAGAGGAGGTCAAATTGCCTCTGTTTGCAGATGACATGATTGTATGCTTAGAAAACCCCATCGTCTCAGCCCCAAATCTCCTTAAGCTGATAAGCAACTTCAGCAAAGCCTCAGGATACAAAATCAATGTGCAAAAATCACAAGCATTCCTGTACACCAATAATAGACAAACAGAGTGCCAAATCATGAGTGAACTCCCATTCACAATTGCTACAAAGAGAATAAAATACCTAGGAATCCAACTTACAAGGGATGCAAAGGACTCTTTCAACGAGATCTACAAACCACTGCTTAAGGAAATAAAAGAGGACACAAACAAATGGAAGAACATTCCATGCTCATGGATAGGAAGAATCAAAATCGTGAAAATGGCCATATTGCCCAAAATAATTTATAGATTCAATGCCATCCCCATCAAGCTACCACTGACTTTTTTCACAGAATTGGAAAAAAACTACTTTAAATTTCATATGGAGCAAAAAAAGAGCCTACATAACAAAGGCAATACTAAGGAAAAAGAACAAAGCTGGAGGCATCACGCTACCTGACTTCAAACTATACTACAAGGCTACTGTAACCAAAACAGCATGGTACTGGTACCAAAACAGAGATATAGACCAATGGGACAGAACAGAGGCCTCAGAAATAACACCACACATCTACAGCCATCTGATCTTTGACAAACCTGACAAAAACAAACAATGGGGAAAGGACTCCCTGTTTAATAAATGGTTCTGGAAAAACTGGCTAGCCATATGCAGAAAGCTGAAACTGGATCCTTTCCTTACACCTTATACAAAAATTAACTCAAGTTGGATTAAAGACTTAAACGTAAGACCTAAAACCATAAAAACTCTAGAAGAAAATCTAGGCAATACTATTCAGGCATAGGCATGGGAAAAGACATCATGACTAAAACACCAAAAGCAACGGCAACAAAAGCCAAAATTGACAAATGAGATCTAATTAAACTAAAGAGCTTCTGCACAGCAAAACAATCTATCAGCAGAATGAACAAGCAACCTACAGATTGGGAGAAAATTTTTGCAATCTATCCATCTGACAAAGGGCTAATATCCAGAATCTACAAACAACTTAAACAAATTTACAAGAAAAAAACAAACAACCCCATCAAAAAATGGGTGAAGGATATGAACAGACACTTCTCAAAAGAAGACATTTGTGCAGCCAACAGACACATGAAAAAATGCTCATCATCACTGTCATTAGACAAATGCAAATCAAAACCACAGTGAGATACCATCTCATGCCAGTTAGAATGGCGATTATTAAGAAGTCAGGAAACAACAGATGCTGGAGAGGATGTGGAGAAATAGGGATGCTTTTACACTGCTGGTGGGAGTGTAAATTAGTTCAACCATTGTGAAGACAGTGTTGGTGATTCCTCAAGGATCTAGAACTAGAAATACCATTTGACCCAGCAATCCCATTACTGGGTATATACCCAAAGGATTATAAATCATACTACTATAAAGACACATGCACACGTATGTTTATTGTGGCACTGTTCACAATAGCAAAGTCTTGGAACCAACCCAAATGCCCATCAATGATAGACTGGATAAACAAGATGTGGCACATATACACCATGGAATACTATGCAGCCATAAAAAAAGGGATGAGTTCATGTCCTTTGCAGGAACATGGATGAAACTAGAAACTGTCATTCTCAGCAAAGTAACACAAGACGAGAAAACCAACCACTGCGTGTTCTCACTCATAAGTGGGAGTTGAACAATGAGAACACATGGACACAGGGAGGGGAACATCACATACTGGGGCCTGTTGGGAGGTGGGGAGCTGGGGGAGAGAGAGCATTAGGAGAAATACCCAATGTAAATGACGATTTGATGGGTGCAGCAAACCAACATGGCACATGTATACCTAAGTAACGAACCTGCACGTTGTACACATGTACCCTAGAACTTAAAGTCTAATAATAGTAATTTTTTAAAAAAAAGTCTGGTCCCAGCCAGGCACAGTGGCTCATATGTATAATCCCATCACTTTGGGAGGCCAAAGAAGGCAGATCAGTCAAGGTCAGGAGTTCGAGACCAGCCTGGCCAACATGGTGAAACCCTGTCTCTACTAAAAATACAAAAAAATTAGCTGGGCATGGTGGTGCGCACCTGTAGTTCCAGACCCAGGAGCCTGAGGCACAAGAATCGCTTGAACCCAGGAGGCAGGCGTTGCAGTGAGCCGAGATCACACCACTGCACTCCAGCCTGAGTAACAGAGTGAGACTGTGTCTCAAAAAAAAAAAAAGAAAAAGAAAAAAAAATTCTGGTCCCTAAGGACAAGATGTGAATAACAAGAGAAATTGGTCTTCTCACTGTGATGCTGAGCTCTGTTCCCCTCTTCCATTTTCTGCAGCCCCTGTAGAACAGGCCCAGCAGCCTCACGGGCATCACAGCTCAGAAGCACTGGAAATCTGTGGAGTCCCAGTCTCAATCTTCATGTGGCAGCCAGAGCAGTTGTTGCACATTTATATATATGCAGTTGAGGGAGAGGTTAGGATTTGGCCCATTCTAATGCAGTTCTCTGCTCTTACTAATTTAAATTCTGTAGAAACAGTGTCATGTAAGTCCATCATGAGTTAAGCTCATAGTAATCTTTTGGTAAGGCCACATTCTTAAAATAATCAATTTTGTCTATTATATGTACTTCCAGTTACCATTACTCTGTCTCATCTGAACGTAAATGTTTAACATTTTGTGGGGTGGGGAGGAGTTGGGACAACTACATTGTAGTGTGCCCTTTTCTTTGTTTTTAATGCATACTGATACCTGAGAAACAAATTCAGGGTCATAGGCAAAGGAACTTTGTGACTAAGCACATAGCTGCAAAGTTGGAAGTCAACATTTAATTTTATAATTTTCCTTTTAAAAAGCAAAATTATATTTCAGTTTTCAAAAGCAAGAATTAACTCATTTACTTTTGAGTTGGAAATGTTAGGCCATGACAATTAATTAATGTGTAAGATGACGCAAAAGTCAACATAAAGCACAAATTAGCCTAACAATTCTATTTCTTCTACTCTAATGAATTTTGGAACTATAAATGAAAGCTTTTTGTAAGAGTATATTTCACAAGTGACTGAGCAGTTACGGATAAGCCCACTCTTTTGAAACTGGCTTAGTTGTATTGAAACTGATTCAGATTCATGCGTTTATTTTAACCAGAATGATCTTTCTGAATCCCTAATATTTCTTGAGTGCCTAATATGTGCAAGACAATATTTTACCCACTCTAGGGACAGACATATAGGAAGTCACACTCTGCTTTGAGAAACAACACAGTTCATGACAGGTCCTGCATGAAGGTCTAGAGCATGTATTCTCAACGGGAGTGATAAGTCCCCAAGATGATGACAATTGGTTATTGAGAGTGTGAGGGAGTGGAAAAAATCTCAGCTATTACAATGGTTTGTGGCCCTCCAAAAGGCCACACAGTATATACACAGATATACAGCATATCTTTGGTATTAAAATTTAACGGGGAGATATTAGGGGGAAAATATCTGAATATTGCTCCTCAGGGAAGCAATAATGAAAAGAGAGTTAACTATAAGGCAGGTGAATATGGTAGAGGAATCAGTAAAGAAGGAGGGCAGGTCTGTGAAGCTCATGATGTCTGAGGGGGCACCATGATGAAAGAATAGTGCTTCTAAAATCAGTTTTAGAGAGGAAAGGTATTCCTTCTGGCAGATAGGGCTCACTTGGAGTAGTAAATGGGTTTCCTCTTACATGCCAGCACTAGTCTGTTGGTAGTGACTGTCTGGAACATTGCAATAAGGATTCTGAGACTAGAACCAGCTCAGCAAAAAAGAATGTGGCACTCAATTAGTAATGTCTACTATGTGCATGGGAGCGGATGTTGCAGTACGAATACCACAGATTATTTGCTTTCTCTGGCAACCTTAAGCAAAGCATAGTCAGAAAAGTGCAGGATATACTTAAGGAAGAGTGAGTTGAGGTGAATGAATTCCTAAAGACTTCTCATTTAAAACCTAACAAATTCAAGACCAATTTTTCCAAAAGAATAAATGTAAAGGGGGAGGGAGCTTTTTTATCATGTATAAATCTACAACTATTCTTCTACTTGTCACCCTTAAATATACAATTTTAAAACAATTTTTGTGGCATAAAACACTCATATGGAAAGTGCATAAAACACTCACTGAGTACGGTGGCTCATATCTGTAATCCCAGCATTTTGGGAGGCCGAGGTGGGCGAATCACCTGAGGTCAAGAGTTCAAGACCAGCCTGGCCAACACTGTGAAACCCTGTTTGTACTAAAAATACAAAAATTAGCTGGGCATGGTGTCGCATGCCTGTGGTCACACCTACTTGGGAGGCTGAGGCATGAGAATCGCTTGAGCCCAGGAGGCAGAGGTTGCAGTGAGCCGAGATTGCACCACTGCACTCCAGCCTGGGCAACAGAGTGAGGCTCTGTCTCAAAAAAAATAAATAAATAAATAAATAAAACATGCATAAAACACAAATGTGCATAATTATACACAAAGACCTGTGTCATCACTGCAGGCCAAAATAATGAATATCACCCACACCCTAGAAGCATCCCATGTGTCTCCCCATCACCCTCACTTCCTCCACACAGAGATAACATTATCCCACTTTTAGGATAGTCATATCCTTTCTTTGCCTAATAGTTTTACCACTTGTGTATGAATCCCTAAACAATACAGTTTAGTTTTTTAACTTTATATGAATGGAATCATATCATATATATTCTTTTATGTGTTGCTGCTTTCACTTAACATTGTAAGTTTTACCCGTGCCGTGTGTAGCAGTTTATTTATTCATTCCACTATGTATGGGTACATTCTGCTGCTGGTGGTTTGCTGTCTCCAGTTGTTGGCTATGACAAACCATGCTGTTCTGAGTATGAGCAGAGATCTTGATGCACAGATGTGTGAGTTTCTAGAAGCAGAATTGCTTGGTCATAGGGCACTTCTTTAGCTTTGTTAGATAAATACCAGATTCTTTTCAAATAGATTGTTTCCATGTACACTCCTACTAGCAGAGGGTCAGAGTCACCATTGTCTCAACACAAAATATTATCATACTTTTAAATTTTGGCATTCTGATTGAGAGTATGTAGCGTGATCTCAGTGTGACTTCCATTTGTAGTTTCCTAATTACTTCCTGAGATTGAGCACATTTACATATGTTTATTGGCTACTTGGATTTTTCTTTCATATAGTACCTGTTTAAGTCTTTTTGCCCACATTTAAAATTCTATGTTTTTTTGTTTTTTGTTTTTGCTTTTTTGAGACAGAGTCTCATTCTGTAGCCTAGGCTGGAATGCAGTGGCGTGATCTTGGCTCACTGCAGCCTCCACCTCCTGGGTTCAAGCAATTCTTCTGCCTCAGCCTCCCACATAGCTGCGATTATAGGCACCCACCACCATGCCTGGCTGATTTTTTTTTTCTTTGTAGTTTTTTTAGTAGAGATGGAGTTTCACCATGTTAGCCAGGCTGGTCTCAAACTCCTGACCTCAGGTAATCTGCCTCTCTCACCTCCCAAAGTGCTGGGATTACAGGCATGAGCCACCACGCCCAGCCTAAAGTTCTATTCATAAGGCTAGGCACAGTGGCTCACACCTGTAATCTCCACACTTTGGGAGACTAAGCTGGGAGGATAGCTTGGGCCCAGGAATTCAAGACCAGCCTGGGCAATATAGCAAGACCCCATCTTTATAAAAAATTTAAATTTTAATTTTAAAAATCTCCACTTATAACTTACTTAAATATAACAAATAAAGAGTCCTTTATTTATTATGCATGCTGCAATTATCTTCACTAATTCTTTGGTTTGTCTTTTCACTCTATGATGTCTTTAATTAACAAAAGTTTTTAATTTTAAAATCAACAAATGTATCTATCTTTACCCTTTTTAATATATTGTTTAAGAAATCCCTCCCTTCATTGAAGTTAGTGGAGAAAGAGTGAATTATTTTAAAATATGAGACATTTTAATAGTTCAAATTTATATAAAATTCTGTAGGCTATGGTTATTGTAAGGTCATGTAGCTGAAAAGTTTTGTGAGGAGTAGAAGGAAAAGTTAAGATTCATACTAAATGTCAATGAACCTCATAGCTGTAAAAGACCTAGCAAAATAAAAAATAAAGACCTAGCAAAGTCTTTCTTTTTTTTTTTTTTTTTTGAGACAGAGTCTCGCTCTGTTGCCCAGGCTGGAGTGCAAAAAAGCAATTATGACTCATCTAGCAAAGCTTTTATCTGTTCTGCAAGCTTTGCTCACTTGTCATGATCGGTTTTTTCTTTTTTGAAGCATGTTCCCTGGCATCAATATATTATCACAGAAACCAAATGACCATTTATTTATAAATTCTTCGACTCTTTAAATATCTACTGAGCATGAGTTTCTGGTCATTAATGTGGAAGCTGCAGAGATGAGAAGACAAGCTCCTCAAGGACCTTAGATCTGGTGGAAGGAAAATGTGTACCAGTAGCTATATCATCTGGCCAAAGGGATTAAGCTTCCTAAGAGAGACCTGTAGGAACCCTGAAAAGGGGATGCTGTTCTTCAGTTGGAGGGTTACTGAAGACTTTATGAAAGACATCACACCTTAAACTAATCTCAAAAGATGGTCAGAATGGGAACAAGCAGAGGTGGTAGAGTGGGCACTCCAGATGGGAGGGAGAATGCCACAAGCAGAGATTCAGAGACAATCAAACATGACTTTGGTTTTTATATTTTAAAGAATATAGAACAACTCTCTCCCACCTAACCATAAATTCTAAGTACTCTATCTCTCAAAGATGCTTGAAATTACAGGCACATACTGAACCAAGAAGAAGTTCAGGTTGTCCTTGTAACTTCCTACAAAAATAATTTATAAATTTAATTATTGGCTGGGGACAGTGGCTCACACCAGTAATGCCAGCACTTTGGGAGGCCGAGGCAGACAGATCACCTGAGGTCAGGAGTGAGACCAGCCTGACCAACATGGTGAAACCCTGTCTCTACTACAAATACAAAAAAAAAAAATTAGCCAGGCATAATGGCGCACGCCTGTAGTCCCAGCTCCTCAGGAGGCTGAGCCAGGAGAATCACTTGAACCTGCAAGGTGGGGTTGCAGTGAACCAAGACACACCACTGCACTCCAGCCTGGGCAACAGAGCGAGACTCTGTCTCAAAAAAACAAAAATTATCACTAAAGATATTGCCAAACTAGGCCAGGTGCGGTGGCTCATGCCTGTAATCCCAGCACTTTGAGAGGCTGAGGCAGGCAGATCATGAGGTCAGGAGATCAAGACCATCCTGGTTAACACGGTGAAACCCCGTCTCTACTAAAAATACAAAAAATTAGCCCATGGTGGCGGGCGCCTATAGTCCCAGCTACTAGGGAGGCTGAGGCAGGAGAATGGTGTGAACCCGGGAGGCGGAGCTTGCAGTGACCAGATATCGCACCACTGCACTCCAGCCTGGGCGACAGAGCAAGACTCCATCTCAAAAATAATAATAATAAAATAAAATAAAAGATATTGTCAAACTATAAATATAACTTTTTAAAGTTTCATTTTTGTTGCTTGTTTGTTTTTACAACCAGTGCTAGTCACTGTTGTGCAGAACTGAATTCGTTTGGGGGAATGTTAAGGCAAAGCTTTCAATTATTAATCTTTTATGTCACAATTTAATACCGTGGATCATGAACTTGCTCCTGTCTCTTCTTGCATTTGCCACACTAACATCCGGACCTGTATGGTCTGCTTAAGTAGTCTAATTGGCCCAAGAAAAATGAACATTTGTGTTTATTTTCTTCATTATTCTCCACTATAACTTCTGAACATTATAAGCTGGAATGCTTAATTTAGGATGCTAAACAAAAATCTAGACTTTGGCAAAATAATCTTAGACTTATCCATGAATTATAAAGTTTTCTAGTCAGAATAGAATTAAGCCACATCTTCCTGTAGTCAGGGCTTCAGTGAGCTCTACAAGCAAATGTTGTCACTCGACATTTGCTTGTAGAGCGAATGCAGTGTTGTGGAAAGAGTGGGACCTAGAGGTGACCCAAGACAAAAACCTTAAAAGCTCTGAGTCTCAATTTCCTTATCCATAAAATAGAGAAAATCTCTGCTCTGCACACCTTAAAGGATTATCATAAGAAACAAGCATGTTAATGTACGCAGAAAGGACTTAGAACGCTGAAAGCACTACAGAAGTCAAAGTTGTTTTTATTAGTTCAGTCCATGAGATCTTCTGTTAGCGGGAAGTCCCAGTCTTCTTGATAGTCAGGTTCTTGTCACAGAAAATCCCTCTCCCTCAAAGGACATTCACGTAGAATCTTCTTTGTGCTTTCTTATGAAGTGCATAGAAGAAGGCAGGGAAGAGAAAAGGCAACATATCTGAGCATCTCCTGTGCTCCAGGGCCCATCTCCAGGGTCTAGGAACTTTACATCCACTATCTCATTGACAATGTTCAACCACCTCTGCCTGCAGAGAACTCAGCCCCTTCAAGGCCTGCCCCGGCTGACCTGTCCTTCATGTGGCCTGTGCCCTCGTGCTGAACACGGCACCAGGGATCATCTGCTGCCCTCAGAGATGAAGGGACTAGTCAATGTTCTCATCACTTCTCTGTAGACTGTTCTCTATACTTGTCACCAAAACAGTTTGTACTAGAGCTTTTTCAGAATTTAAATTACTATCTCTAAATCAAGCATATTTTCCAAAGTTGCCTTTGTTTTCTAATACATCAAAGCATGACTGTCCATTAAAGTCTAAAAGAGAACCAGAAGATTCTTAAATCCCTCTCAGGAAGATACTAAGTCACTCAGTTAACTAACAGCACCTTTTGGATAAACATTTTTGTAGGGAATAAGAGATGTGGGCTGTGTCCTCTGAAACCATCCAGGGCATTTTAACATTCTCTCAGGTCCCATAATGACCACCAGTTTGCTAAGGGAAGAATATTCTATCCTAGTTCTGTAAATAGAATTATCTCAGGAACGACTGGGAACTATAAGGGACTTACTTGCTTTACCAAATAGGTGTCCGTCTATAAGGCTTCAGACCTCTTTCCCTTAGGTCTACCGTGATTAGAGTCTCGAAACCAAAACAAGTTCCACATGGTCTCACGGCTGGTCTGAAAATAGCAGGACCTATTTTAAATCAAAATGGCCCTCAGAAAACCAGGGACATAGAAGTTTCCAACATATCTCAAATTAAGGATCTGACTCTGAGGACCTCCCCAAAAGGCAGACAGATGCTGACCTTCCAAAGTCTTTTTTGAGCATCTGGATGCTGTCTAAAGTTGTCAGCCTTTGACAAACCATCTCCACGTTTGCTGTTTTATCTCATTAGATTCCCCAAACAGCACTCCTCATAGGGCCACTGGAAGGCATTACTTGTCAGTTTCAAACGAATGGTTTTAAAGCTCGTGCTCAGGCCAGGCAAGGTGGCTCACACCTGTCATCCTGGCACTTTGGGAGGCCAAGGTGGGCGGATCATCTGAAGTCAGGAGTTCAAGACCAGCCTGGCCAATATGGTGACACCCCGTCTCTACTACAAATACAAAAATTAGTCAAATGTGGTGGTGCGTGCCTGTAATCCCAGCTACTTGGGATGCTAAGGCAGGAGAATCCCTTGAACCCGAAAGGCAGAGGTTGCAGTGAACCCAGATCACACCACTGCACTCCAGCCTGGGCAACAGAGTGAGCCTCTGCCTCAAAAAATAAAATAAAATTAAATTAAAATAAAATAAAATTAAATTAAATTAAATAAAAATAAAACAAAGTTTGTGCTTAAAAAGCTTCTGCCCTTTCAGAGGCAATTCCCCTTCACACCACAGGAGGAGTAGATTTGACAGTGTTCTTGCTTCACTGAAGAGGCTGTGGAGGGTTCGCCCTCCCCTGTGCCACATGTTTCACCTCTCTGCATACTGTGTTAAATATCAAGCAGAACACTGGCAGAGAGAATCCTATTTCAAACATACAGGCAATGATTCTCAACCCAGCAGTGTACTTCACACCATCTGAGGACTTTTTTCCTTGACGTACACCCCTAACCCACCTACCTCCCCCTCCAACCCACCGAGCCTTTGATAAGCCACGTCCTTCCTCTTTCTCCTTCCCACACTGCCTCGGGATCCGCTGGTAGAGATATTCTTTCATAATTTGGGGTTGCTGCCAGAAATTGTGTCAGACTGCAGAGGGAGTAACTCCTTGCTCACATTCCAAATTCCTTTATATTTTAGACAATTCAGGTCAGGAATAAATTGATAAACTAAAGATGGTGAAAAATATGTGTCCTCAGCGTGGCTCTAGGCAGCCTATCTGGCTAAAATTGTCCAAAACATTTAAGGACACAAGTCACATTAGAAGAATATGATAAAATAAACATCAAGGATGCTTCCAGAAACTAAGCCCTTTTTGTTTCCACACTCCATACCAAGAGGAACTGTTGGTGGGTTTTATTATTCAAGGAAAACAGTGAATGCCTTTGGTAGTAGCAAATATCACCAAGTAATCCCCAGAGCCTGAGAAGTCCACACCTCCAAGTCTGTCTCTTCTGGTGATGGTTCCCAAATTTACTGTGCATCAGGGCCACCTGGGCAGCCTGGTGAAATGGAGATTCCGTAGACTGGAATGGACTCTGGAATCAACAGGCACCTCAGTGTTTGGAATGCACAGTAAAGTCTGTAAAGCCTGCCATAGGCCAAACATTAGATCTTAGTGCATTCAGAATTGTGCCATCCACAGTGAGTGTGAAAGAACTGCCTGTAAGGTCTCCCACAATCCCTACCCCGATGCGTTCCTGCTTTCTCCTCAAGAAGAAGAATTCTACCCTGCTCCCTCCTTCCCATCTTTGGATCGTTCCAGACCTGGTTCTTTCATGTGATTCTCCACCTGGATCACACACCTGGAACGTTACCCAGAGGGTCTCTTCTGCATTCCCACGTACCCTGTCCCTTGAATTTGTTTTTCCTTTTTTCTTTACTTTTCTTTCTTTTTTTCTTTTAAGATAGGTTCTCTTTCTGTCACCCATGCTAGAGTTCAGCAGCGTGATCAATAGCTCACTGCACCCTCAACCTCTGGGCTCAAGTGATCCTCCTACCTCAGCCTCCCGAGTAGCTGGGACCACAGGCACGTGCCACCACACTTGGATAACTTTTTTAAAAAGTTTTTGTAGATACAAGAGTCTCAGTATGTTTCCCAGACTAGTCTCAAACTCCTGGGCTCAAGGGATCCTCCGTCAGCTTCACAAAGTGCTAGGATTACAGGCATGAACCACCATATCTTTGTGTCCCTTGAATTTGCTCTCTGGAAGATATTCTTGATTCTGAAACTTTTCTTCCCTTCCCTTAACTGCACCCTATATTTCACTAAATGAATGGAAAAGTGGAAGGAAATCACATTTGTTGTGCTCCTTCTCGTGGCAAGCACAATGCGAGGCTCTTCATGCACTCTTATTCTTCACTTATCACTTATTGAGGTCCCTGATAGAAAAAAATCAGAGAGACTGGGTGCAGTGGCTCATGCCTGTAATCCCAGCACTTTGGGAGGCCAAGGCAGACAGATCACCTGAGGTCGGGAGTTCGAGACCAGCCTTACCAACATGGAGAAACCCCATCTCTACTAAAAATACAAAATTAGACCAGTGTGGTGGCACATGCCTGTAATCCTAGCTACTCGGGAGGCTAAGGCAGGAGAATCACTTGAACCAGGGAGGTAGAGCTTGCAGTGAGCCGAGATCATGCCATTGCACTCCAGCCTACGCAAAAAGAGCAAAACTCCATCTCGAAAGAAGGAAAGAAGAAAGAAAGAGAGAAAGAAAGTGAGAAAGAGAGAAAGAAAGGAAAGAAAAAGAAAACAGTCAGAGAATTTAAGGATTAACTGATTAAAGGCGTCAGCTATTAGGTACTATGACAGAGTTTGGATTTGAACCCAGGAACTGTCTGGTTCCAAAGCCATGGCTTTTTCCAGTGTATGTCATGCTCCCAAAACATGTGACCAGCCTTTTCTGTACACATGCTAATCCCGCCCGTGTACCAAAGCCTCATGACGATTTGTTCCCAAAATTACTACACATTTTATAAATGTTTTTCGTTCCAATCAAAGATGAGGTCAAAATGGAATGAGATTAGACTAGAAACAGCCTTTCAAATATAAAAAAGAAGCAGTCTCCTGTTATCACTTTGAGAAAGATTTGATATTTCTCTAAATTCAGTGGCATCAGTAAGG
This sequence comes from Theropithecus gelada, assembly GCF_003255815.1. NCBI lineage: Eukaryota > Metazoa > Chordata > Mammalia > Primates > Cercopithecidae > Theropithecus > Theropithecus gelada. The sequence goes on along the minus strand of NC_037680.1, from coordinate 74,026,255 downwards.
TTGGGATTTTCAAATGGTATGCGGTTGACACATAACTCTAAAGCCAGAGTTTCAGTGTTGCATTCATTTTCCAGAAAAAGGGCTCAGCATAAAATGCAGCTAATAGTAAGGTTTTGTTGGGGTTTTTTGCATAATAAAAGTCGTAACTGAGCAACATTAGCTACAGACACTCCTCCCCATAAATCCATGGAGACTCTGTGAAAAGCATTTCAGAGGAATACAAACCCCAAGTAGTCTTTGGCAAGGGGTAATTTGCCATGATGATAGTTAAATAAGGAGAATACTGAGTAGCTGACTACAAAGAAGCATCTGAAAATAAAACTAGCTATAGTTGAAGTCCCTCAATTGAAAATGGATGTAAATTTTCTCACATGTGGCAGCCTAAATTGGTCTCTTCTGTTTATAAGGCAAGTTTGACAATGCATACCAAGAAGCTTAAATCATAAGGTTTGACCTAATACTCCCCCTCCTAAGTATTCATTTCAAGAAAATAATTCATAAGAGGAATACAATACATATTTTTATCTCCTAAGTATTCATTTCAATAAAATAATTGAATACAATACATATTTTTTGTTTATAACTGGCAAGAAACTGGAAGCAACCTTATTTTCCAATAATAAAAAAAAGACTTAGTACATTTTGGTATCTTAATTCTTTGAGTTATTATGCAACCATTAAAAATATGATTACAGTGTACAAACAAGAAAAAGAGTGTTCAGTGAAGGGCATAGAAACAAAATATAAATGTGCAGTGATTACAGACATGCAAATTACACAAGCTGATAAAGACTAAGAGGGGAAACAAAGAAATGAAAATATTGATGTTAGCTTGGTGAGATTACAAGTGTCTTTAAACATTAAAATTATTTTCTTTTATAGCGACCATATTCAGTTTTTAGGGATTTTTCTTGTTTTTCCAGATGTGGTTTCTATAAAATTACATTTTACATTTTTTCCATCACTGGAAAAAAAAAGATTTATATTTTATAATTATTTTTGGTCAGAAGATTATTTTACAAAACTGCATATGGAATGTTCTAGTCAATTATGAAATACAGAGAATTACTAATTCGCAAATACTAATACTATTGTTTTAATTTGCAGTGAAGGGAATTTGGCTACAAAGCAGATCGTATTCCTTCAGAGGCCAGTTATGTGGAATTCAGCTGCTCAAACACCAGATGTGAGTAAAATTGATGCTTTATTAACTGAATGTGATATTGAAGCATTTAATCCTTAAACTCTCATTGTAATTCCAAATAAGAAAGCGTGGACATGACATGGAAACAGTCCTCTGAACCAACCTATAAGGGAAATGTGCTAGCAATCAGGCAACATGAAATAGTTCCAAAGGGGATTCTAATATGCCATCTCAAAATATGCCACTTTGGCATGAGGATTACTTTGAGCTAAAGGCAATTAAGAAACAGCAGACACAGGAGGGACTATCTGTCCTCCACCTTTCTGCTGAAAAATGGGGGCATACATTTCACTTTATAAGGGTGACATAAATTTCCATTTGTAAAGGTGTCAAATCACCAGAAACAATTCACAGTGATGAGTCTGCAAAAACAAACTGTACTAAAATAAGCTTGATCTTCCATTCGTTTACCCCATGTATTTGCCTTCTCATGATTTACTTCCCCAGAAGCCCAAACTCCTTTTCCCTCATCTAGTCACCTGTCCGCAACTTATCACCCTTTGTTAAAATGGTATATAAACTTCCAGGTCTTCTACACCAAACTGCCTCTTTGGGTTTTTGCTACTTTTCTGTGAAGAGACTGTGTGCATTGAAAATAAACCTTTTCTCCTATTAATATGTCTTTTTGTCAGTTTGATTTGTAGTTCTCAGCTACTGAACCTAAGAGGATAAAGGAACAGTTTTTTCTGTCCTTACAGTTCTAAATCTTGTGAATGAATGTGCCTGATCTTGCAACGCATCCATGCAACGTTGGCTATCTTGACCTTTAGCAACACTTTTCTTTTATATTATCTAGTCAAGTTTGTATTTTTTCAGCACTTTGCTGAAGGGCTATTCTGAGCCTCAAGTCACCTTGATCTTACTGGATGCACAGCTAGAATACAATGATTGAATGCGGCACTCTGTGCATTAATAAAGCATAACTTGCAAAACAAGAGATTTGCAAATGGACCAGAAAATTTTTAAAGTGATTCTTTTTCTGTATCTACATCAAGAAAACGTTGTTTTATGTTTTCAGGCAAAGCTGCAGAGATTTGAAAAAAAGAAGACATTGTTTAGTAAACTTTAAAGTTATCTAAACTATCAAAGAGCTAGATTGACTGTATAATACAGCCATGCTAAATTATTTCACATTAATTTTGAAAAAAAGGCTGGCTGGGTTGGTAGGTAAATCAGTAGAGAGGTAGAGAAGTAGTTGGGAAGATGGAGAGGCAGGAGAATACAATGACCAAGTACACAGAATTAGAAACCACATTAGAGCCCACAGGTGAGCACTGCAACCCTCCACAACAATGAGGATGACTCAACTTCATGAGTTTATTAAAAACTATCTGTCAAGGTCATGCACAGGGGCTCACAACTGTAATCCCAACATTTTGGGAGGTTGAGGTGGGAGAACTGCTTGAACCCAGGAGTTTGAGACCAGCCTGGGAAACATTAGCAGACCCTGTCTCTACAAAAAATTAAAAAATAAATTAAGCAGGCATGGTGGCACATGCCTGTAGTCCCAGCTACTTGGGATGTTGAAGTGGAAGGATCACTTGAGCCCAGGAGTTCAATGCTGCAGTGAGCTGTGATGGTGCCACTGCATTCCAGCCTGGGTGACAGAGTGAGACCCTGTCTCAAAAAAAAATAATTAAATAAAAGAAATATTCTGGCCCAGCCCAGTGGCTCATGCCTGTAATCCCAGCACTTTGGGAGGCCGAGGTGGGGATCATGAGGTCAAGAGATCAAGACCATCCTGGCCAACATGGTGAAACCCTATATCTACTAAAAACACAAAAATTAGCCAGGCGTGGTGGCGTCTGCCTGTAGTCTCAGCTACTCGGGAGCCTGAGGCAGGAGAATCGCTTGAACCCAGGAGGCGGAGGTTGCAGTAAGCCTAGATTGCACCACTGCACTGCAGCCTGGCGACAGGGTGAGATTCTGTCTCAAAAAAGAAATATTCTACCTAAAAGCAGCAAAGGTGGGTATAGGTAGAGAATGACCAGAAAAAGTTGTCCTTTCTTCTTCCCCTGAAGCAAACTTCTCATCATGTCACAACCTTTTTATCCTTTCTTTTTTTGTTTGTTTTTTTTTTTTTTTTTTTTTTTTTTTTGAGATGGAGTCTCACTCTGTCACTAGGCTGGAGTGCAGTGGGGCAATCTCGGCTCACTGTAACCTCCTACTCCCTGGTTAAGCGATTCTCCTGCCTCAGTCTCCCAAGTAGCTGGGACTACAGGCATGCGCCACCACAACCAGCTAATTGTTGTATTTTTAGTAGAGATGGGGTTTCACCTTGCTGGCTAGGATGGTCTTGATCTCCTGACCTCGTGATCCGCCCACCTCAGCCTCCCAAAGTGCTGGGATTACAGGTGTGAACCACCGCACCTGGCCTCTGTCTTTTTTTTTTTTTTGAGACGGAGTCTCACTCTGTCGCCCAGGCGGGAATGCAGTGGCCGGATCTCAGCTCACTGCAAGCTCCGCCTCCCGGGTTTACGCCATTCTCCTGCCTCAGCCTCCCGAGTAGCTGGGACTACAGGCGGCCGCCACCTCGCCCGGCTAGTTTTTTTGTACTTTTTAGTAGAGACGGGGTTTCACCGTGTTCACCAGGATGGTCTCGATCTCGTGATCCGCCCATCTCGGCCTCCCAAAGTGCTGGGATTACAGGCTTGGCCTCTTTCTTTTTAACATTCTACAAATGGCCATTATTTTTAGGAAAAGTCATCAGAATTCACAGCCTCATGGGGTTTTGATCCATGAGGGCCATGGAGTTGTGTTTGTGACGATGTAAGACCTACATCCAGCTACCTCACAGTCTCTTTTACTTAATATTAGATATAAGGTTTTTAATTCCCTGAAAATGTTTAGGCCCTTTTGTTTATCATGTTTTACTTTTTTGTGAGACAGGGTCTCCCTGTGTTGCCCAGTCTGGTCTCAAACTCCTGAGTTCAAACAATCCTCCCACCTTAGCTTCCCAAGTAGTTAGGGTTACAGGTGCTCACCACTGTACCCAGCCCTTTTTTGTTTAGCTTTAGATACTATCCAGTAGTCTCTAGTCACGGCTCTTCTTTGGGTAATCTTTATATTTCATTGTAAGGTAAAATTACTGGTTCATTTATATAATGGGAAGCAGATATAGTTGGTTTGTATCAATGACAAATCTAATAATAATATATTTTATAACTTACAATTCTGCTTCTAAATGGATTTACCATTTTTTCATTTGACAAATGTTTAATTTTTCTAGCAAGAAGCCACAGGATCCTGAGATTATTTCAGGGCAGAACTTGTAGGTAGGAGTCAAAGTGTCTAACAGCTGATTTGCAAATTCTTTCAGTTTTTACTTAAGGAAACAATTTCTTACTTTATCTCAAAATGGTAGTAATACTTTCAGGAAAGTAAACTATTAATATCAATATAGAGTTAATTTATTACCAAAATGTTTTAGCTATCTCATATATATTTTGTGAAAGTTGTATTTACGGCCGGGTGCGGTGGCTCAAGCCTGTAATCCCAGCACTTTGGGAGGCCGAGACGGGCCGATCACGAGGTCAGGAGATCGAGACCATCCTGGCTAACCCGGTGAAACCCCGTCTCTACTAAAAAATACAAAAAAACTAGCCGGGCGTGGTGGCGGGCGCCTTATAGTCCCAGCTACTCGGGAGGCTGAGGCAGGAGAATGGCGTGAACTCGGGAGGCGGAGCTTGCAGTGAGCCAAGATCGCACCACTGCACTCCAGCCTGGGTGGCAGAGTGAGACTCCGTCTCAAAAAAAAAAAAAAAGGAAAAAGAAAGTTGTATTTACAATATGCCTTGAAAAAATTTATGCAGTCACAGATCCATAATAGCACTGTTCTTTGTTAATACCTTTAAATCAGTTATTGTTTGAAAGGGCAAGTTGATGGGGGGATTGCTTTGTTTATAAAGTCTTTCAAAGAATTTTTTCAAAGATGTTTAGTTTTAAAAACAGTTGGTAGATATTTCAGACATTACAAGTGTTGTCCTAGGATTCTCAATGCGTTTTCATTAAACAATAAATTTCATGGGCTAATAGAAATTAACCTAGAGTCTGACCTTTGAAAAAAATTTCTCAGCTGAGTGCAGTGGCTCAGGTCTATAATGCGAGCACTTTGGAAGGCCGAGGCGGGCAGATCATCTGAGGTCGGGAGTTCAAGACCAGCCTGACCAACATGGAGAAACCCCTTCTCTACTAAAAATACAAAATTAGCTGGGCGTGGTGGCATATGCCTGTAATCCCAGCTACACAGGAGGTGGAGGCAGGAGAATTGCTTGAACCCGGGAGGCGGAGGTTGTGCTGAGCTGAGATCATGCCATTGCACTCCAGCCTGGGCAACAAGAGTGAAATTCCATCTCAAAAAAAAAAAAAAAAAATTTATCTTGCTCTTTCTACTAAGACTAATGTCAAGATTTTTCCTATCCAATTTCACTAAGCACAGAACAGTACTGTTATGTTCAACAGATCCATTTCATGCCCCTGTTGTGGGGAGGAAATTGAGGATTGCACTATGAAGAAAGCATGTTGTTGGGTTTTTTTCTTTGGAAGTTACGGAGATCTTTACTTTTGGAATTTGTTTTATATTTCACAAATATATCTTATGCAATATTCTAGATACTTGTGAATGTCTTTAAACATGAAAAATGTCATTTCAAAATATTTAGACTCTCATTTACTGCCACAGTTTTCTCTAAGCTATTAAGAGATAATTCATTTTAGTAAAACTAGAAAACTATTAGGAAAAAACATAGGAGAAAATCTTCATAAAGTGGAGTTAGGCAAAGAGTTTTTAGGGGCCAGGTGCGGTGGCTCAGCATTTTGGGAGCCTGAGGCAGAAGGATCACTTGAGTCCAGGAGTTTGAGACCAGCTGATCAGCATGGCAAAACTCTGTCTACAGAAAATACAAAATTTAGCTGGGCATGGTGGCACACACGGGTAATCCTAGCTACCTGCAAGGGGTGAAGAGAGTGGATCACTGGAGCCTGGGAGATTGAGGCTGCAGTGAGCCATGTTCGCACCACTGTACTCCAGCCTGAGCAACAGAGTGAGACCTCGTCTCAAAAAAAAAAAAAAAAAAAAGAGTTAGAGTTTTTAGACATAACACCAAAAGCATAATCTATTTAAAAATTGAAAAAAGAGATAATCTATTTAAAAATTGAAAAAAGAGACTTCATCAAAATATAAAACTTTTGTTCTGTGAATGGCACTGTTAACAGAAGAAAAAGACAAGCCACAAACTGGGAGAGAAAAGCTCAGAAATCATATACAAGACAAATGATTTTACCCAAAGGGTATCAAGGACTCTCACAATTCAAGAGTGAAAAAACAACCCAGTGAAAAAATAGTTAAAAGACTGGAACGCTTCACCAATGAGGATATGTAAATGAGAAGTAAACACATGAAAAGATGCTTAAATCACTAGCCATTAGGGAAGTGCAAATGAAAACTCATAATGAGATATCATACACCTGTTAAAATGGTTAAAATAAAAAATACTGACAATACCAAGAACTGGGGAGGATAAGGAGCAATCAGAACCCTCATACACAGCTGCTGGGGATGCAAAATGGAATATCCACTGTTTCCACGCTGCTGATAAGGACATACCTGAGATTGGGTAATTTACAAAAGAAGGAGATTTAATTGGACTCACCGTTCCACATAGCTGAGGAGGCCTCACAATCATGGCAGAAGGCAAGGAGGAGTAAGTCACATCTTACGTGGATGGCGGCAGGCAAAGAGAAAGCTTGTGCAGGGGAGTTCCCTTTTTTTTTTTTTTTTTGAGACAGTCTCACTCTGTCACCCCGGCTAGGGTGCAATGGCGTGGTCTCAGCTCACTGCAACCTCCACCTCTCCGGTTCAAGCAATTCTCCTGCTTGCCTCAGCCTCCTGAGGAGCTGGGATTATAGGAACGTACCACCACACCTGGCTAATTTTTGTATTTTCAGTAGAGATGGGTTTTGCTATGTTGGCCAGGCTGGTCTCGAACTCCTGACCTCGTGATCCGACTGCCTCGGCCTCCCAAAGTGCTGGGACTGCAGGCATGAGCCACTGTCCCTGGCCCCATTTTTAAAACCATCAGATCTCATGAGACTTATTCACTATGATGAGAAAGCACAGAAGAGACCCATTCCTGAGATTCAATTATCTCCCACCGGGTCCCTCCCACAACACGTGGAAGTTATGGGAGCTACAAGATGAGATTTCGTTGAGGACACAGAACCAAACCATATCATCCACCCTGGAAAGCAGTTTGGCAGCTTCTTATGAAGTTAAACAGACATTTACCATAGACCCAGCAGTCCCTGTCTTGGGTGTTTACCCTAGAGAAATAAAAACTGATGTTCACACAAAAGCCTACACACAAATATTCGTAACAGTTCTATTCGTAATCACCTCAGACTGGAAACTGGAAACAACCCAAATGTCTTCAACAAGTGAATGAATAAACAACAGTGGTACATCCATACAATTAAATACTCAGAAATAAAAAGGACTGGGCATGGTGGCTCACATCTGTAATCCCAGCACTCTAGGAGGCCAAGGCAGGTGGCTGGCCTTGAGGTCAGGAGCTTGAGACCAACTGGGGCAACTTGGGACCCCATCTCATAAAAAAATAAAATAACATAAAGTCTGTCTCTACAAATAAAAAATAAAAATAAATAGGAATGAACTTACTGGTACACATAACTTGGATTAATCTCAAAGGTGTTTTAATGAATAAAAGAGCTAGCCTCAAAAGATTGCAGACTGTATAATTCTATTTAAATGACATTCTTAAGAAGGCAAAACTATAGTGTGGAGAACAGATCAGTGGTTTCCAGGGATTAGGGGTGGTGGAAGGGTGTGATAGAGGGATATATAGAGGAGTGTTTTGGGGTGGTGGAACTGTTCTGTGTCCCAAATGTGGTTAAATCTATACACGTATTGAAACTCATAGACTTGTACTCCCCAAAGTCACTTTTACTGTATGTTCATTTAAAAGATAAAACGTCAAAGATCATTTGCTCTACAAATTACATAGACTCTATTTTCTACGCCTTTGTCCTTCAGTAAAGACCGTCCTTCGGTCATGGAATGCTTATGAAGCTTAGTGAAGTTGCTGACTTCTCTTTTCTCTGTGTGATGTCAAAAGGCCAGGGTCTTTTTATCTTGCTGTTCCTTTTATCTATTTTTATTTTTCTTTATTTTGGGGAGAGTCCTCTAAATGAATTCGAGGAAATGAGAGCTATGCTGAGTAGGAAGAGTGATCCCTGCTGCCATAAGGGCAGATGTAGGATGGGAGAGCAGCACTCTTCTGGCCACCCAAGCTTGTTTCTATATTCCTTATTGGTGTTCTTTGGGTGGTAAGGGACATAAACTCTGTTCAGACTAGCCTATGTATATAAGGGAATTTATTGGCTTCTAGATGGAAAGGCTATACTGGCATAGCTCACAACATTGGGAAAAAAAAAAAAAAAAAAAGGCCGGGCGCAGTGGCTCATGCCTGTAATCCCAGCACTTTGGGAGGCCAAGGCGGGTGGATCACGAGGTCAGGAGTTCAAGACCAGCCTGGCCAAGATGGTGAAATCCTGTGTCTACTACAAATACAAAAAAAATTAGCCGGGTGTGGTGGCACGCACCTGTAATCCCAGCTACTCCAGAGGCTGAGGCAGAGAATTGCTTAAACCTGGAGGGGTGGAGGTTGCAGTGAGCAGAGATCACGCCACTGCACTCCAGCCTGGGCGACAGAGCGAGGCTCCGTCTCAGAAAAAAAAGGACAGCTGGGTGCGGTGGCTCATGCCTGTAATCCTAGCACTTTGGGAGGCCAAGGCAGGCGGATCACAAGGTCAGGAGTTCGAGACCAGCCTGGCCAATATGGTGAAACCTTGTCTCTACTAAAAATACAAAAATTAGCCTGGTGTGGCGGCGAGTTCCTGTAGTCCCAGCTACTTGGGAGGCTGAGGCAGGAGAATCGCTTGAACCCAGGAGGTAGAGCTTGCAGTGAGCTGAGATTGTGCCACTGCACTCCAGCCTAGGTGACAGAGTGAGACTTCATCTCAAAAAAAAAAAAAAAAGAACAAGGAAGGAATGAGCCTGAACAACATGGTGAACCCCCACCTCTACAAAAAATACAAAAATTAGCTGAACATGGTGGCAGGCACAGGTGTCCAGAGTAATCCCAGTTACTCTAGAGGCTGAGGTGGGAGGATCACTTGTACCTGGGAGGTTGAGGCTGCAGTGAGCCGTAATTGCACCACTGCACTCCAGCCTGGGCTACAGAGTGAGACTCTGTCTCAAACAGAAGAAAAAAAAAAAAAAAATTAAAGAAAGAAAGAAAAAGAAAAATAACTGAAGACCTCACTTACTGACATCAGAGATTCCACATTGTCAAGACGTTTCCTCTCATCTATTTGTTTGGCTTCTGTGTGTGTTGTGTGTGTGTGCAGAGGGCTTCTTAGGAGGTAAGCTTGGCTACCTTGTCAAAAAGAAAGAACTTGTTTATCCTAGAGTCAGTATAGTAGTCCCAGGGAATGACTCTGGTCAGGTCTGACCGGGTCATCTGCCCACGCTGCAGTAGAGAAGAAGATGGATAGGAAAGCTGGCTGGAGAGGTAGTAATAAGTCAACCATACCCTTCCCCCTTCCTAGGCTTCCATGATTTTGACAGCCCTAACCTGGGAAGATCCAGGAATGTGTTCTGTGAGCGGTCAAGGGTAGCGCCTCTTGTGTTTCAAAACCTCTAACTCTTCCAAGTGGCCCAAGAGCTACACTTAGGATTGCAAGGTTGAAGAAGGAAAGAAATCCTGAATGTCCATTCCATGTTTTTGTCACTTTATAAACTAAATTTCTTAGCTACGCTTCCCTTGTATCCATCATAACACTATCCAAGATTGTGTCCAACACAATGTTTTATGATTGCCGGTAGAATTCTGACTTAAGTCTTTTGCTTTTAAGATACCAACAGTGAAAACTGAAAGGTAGAATGGTAGAACACCCTAAATTCAACTAATGTGTCACTAGGACTCATGCATTTTTAATAGGTCACCCTTTTTTTTGTAAATAGGAATGGCTCTGAAAAGGTAGTAAATTTTATCAAAGGTTTTATTAGTTCTGCATCCAAATCTTAGTATAATTTCCTCCAATTTTACAGTGAAAATATCAGAAGAAAGTGAGGACATATATGAGTAAGGCTGAAAATGTAGCATGGGAAATCTTTATTTCTTTATTGACATAGAGAAATATTCACAATATAGTACTAAGTGGGAAAGTGAGGTATAAAACGTTTCATGGGCTGGGCATCATGACTCACACTTATAATTAATCCCAGCACTTTGGGAGGCCAAGGTGGGTGGATCACTTGAGGTCAGGAGTTCGAGACCAGCCTGGCCAACATGGTGAAACCCCTTCTCTACTAAAAATACAAAACTTAGCTGGACGTGGTGATGTGCACCTGTAATCCCAACTACTTGGGAGGCTGAGGCAGAAGAATCACTTGAACCTGGGAGGCGGAGGTTGCAGTGAGCCGAGATCTCGCCACTGCACTCCAGCCTGGGTGGCAGAGTGAGACTCCATCTCAAAAAAAAGTTTTATGTACTGTTTCTATACATCATCTCTGTGCATGCAAATATATATATATTATAGAGAGAATATATGTAGAATATATATAAATATATATATATATATTTAGAGAAAAAAATAGGAAAATATGCCAAGGTTTTAACAGTTGCATTTCTAGAAGATGGAATTATAGGTGGATTTTGCTTTTTTCTTTGTTTTTGTCAACTTTTCTATATTGAATAGGTGTTATTTTTATGATTGAAGGAAATTTTTATTTAGGAAACACACAAATCTTTTACAGCAAACCTACTCATATTTTTGCAGATGTGGGTAAGATAGTGTGAAAAGAATAAGGTGAGAGACTCGGGCTACAGTTCCGGGCCAGCGATTCCATCACCTTGGACAAATCCTGTTTTCTCTCTGGGTCTCAGCCCCGCCTCTGTAGAATAAGGGGACTGAAGTAGATAATCTCCAAGAACTAGTTGGGCTTCAGACTTCTACAGTCTAAGTTATGAGAACATCACAGTTTGGTTTGTTGGAAATGTTATTATTTACATGTGGAATAAGGGTGGGGCAGGAGAGGTGATATGATTGCTGAAGCTGTATTTATTAAACAACATGTCACATGCGTCCGTGTGAAGAGACCACCAAACATGCTTTGTGTGAGCAATAAAGCTTTTTAATCACCTGGGTGCAGGCGGGTTGAGTCCAAACAGAGAGTCAGTCCAAAAAGGGAGATGGGGTGGGGCCGTTTTATAGTATTTGGGTAGGTAATGGAAAATTACAGTCAAAGGGGGTTGTTCTCTGGTGGGCAGGGGTGGGGGTCACAAGGTGCTCAGTGGGGACCTTCTGAGCCAGGAGAAGGAATTTCACAAGGTAATGTCATCAGTTAAGGCAGGAACCGACCACTTTCCCTTCTTTTGCGATTCTTCAGTTACTTCAGGCCATCTGGATGTATACCTGCAGGCTTGGGCTCAGGGGCCTGACACAAGGTCACATGGTAAAAAAAGAAAAAAAGTGTGTGTTGGTTCAGAAGTCTTTTTTAGAGGTGCAGTGCTAAGTATTTTGCCATCTTCTAACATTTGAAATTTACATTTGGTGGCTGTTTACCTATTAATGCTTATTTTAAAGTGAATTACTCTGAATATCTTAGTATTCTGAATAGCATCCCATTTTTATTAAGAAAATCCTTGTTAAGTATGTGAGAATTGGCCTCTATTAGCTGATATATAATGAACAAAGTATTGCAAAATTTACCTTTGGCCCTAGCGCTGGTGAGGAAGGCAAGATCCAGGAAGCCCCCAGCGACCCCACCTTCCCATTTTGATTCCGGTCAGTGTTGAGAGCATTGAGAGCATCATTCAAGAGTGAATGCATTCCCGCCGTTGTGGTGGCTCATGCCTGTACTCCCAGCACTTTGGGAGGCTGAGATTTAAGCCTTCAAAGTGATCTGAGATTAAGGCAGATCACTTAAGTCCAGGAGTTCAACAACAGCCTGGCCAACATGGCAAAACCCCATCTCTATAAAAAATAGAAAAATGGCCTGGCGCGGTGGCTCAAGCCTGTAATCCCAGCACTTTGGGAGGCCGAGACGGGCGGATCATGAGGTCAGGAGATTGAGACCATCCTGGCTAATACGGTGAAACCCCGTCTCTACTAAAAAATACAAAAAACTAGCCGGGCGAAGTGGCGGGTGCCTGTAGTCCCAGCTACTTGGGAGGCTGAGGCAGGAGAATGGCGTGAACCCGAGAGGAGGAGCTTGCAGTGAGCTGAGATCCGGCCACTGCACTCCAGCCTGGGTGACAGAGCAAGACTCCGTCTCAAAAAAAAAAAATAGAAAAATTACCCAGGCGTGGTGGTGCACACCTGTAATCCCAGTTACTCTGGAGGCCGAGACAGGAGAATTGCTTGAGCCTGGGAGGTGGTCAAGCAATTGTAAATAGTAATGACTGAAAAGTCGGGAGGTGGTCAGTGCAGTGAGTGGAGATTGTGCTACTGCACTCCAGCCTGGGCGACAGACAGAAACTCTGTCTCAAAAAAAAAAGAGTGAGTGCATCGTTGTGCATGTGGGAAAGATAGCCACTTTCCAGGCTTGAGAAAGGAGCGCAGTCTGGCCGTGTTCATCAGCCGTATCTGAAGCCAAAAATTTGTATCCTTGCTGACCAATGCCCCAGTGCAGGGAAGAAAGTGCCATTCTCAAATTTTGTACATTTCTGAGAGTAAATCTGTCAGGTTCCACCGCATATATTAATTTCAATAAATTTGGTGAATAGGAATAAACAGGAAAAGAACTAAAGAGCTGATATTTGGCCAGGCACAGTGGCTCACGCCTGTAATCCCAGCACTTTGGGAGGCCAAGACGGGCTGATCACGAGGTCAGGAGATCGAGACCATCCTGGCTAACACGGTGAAACTCCGTCTCTACTAAAAAATACAAAAAACTAGCCGGGCGAGGTGGCGGGCACCTGTAGTCCCAGCTACTCGGAAGGCTGAGGCAGGAGAATGGCGTAAACCCGGGAGGCAGAGCTTGCAGTGAGCCGAGATCCGGCCACTGCACTCCAGACTCCGTCTCAAAAAAAAAAAAAAAAAAAAAAGAGCTGATATTTGCATTTGGTGAATGCAAGGGTGCCCATGTAAAATGTGACAACCACCAAACTGTGTCTAACTTGGGACCACAAAGGTGGGCCTTTGTTGAGGGGCAACCTACTGTAGACTTTGTGAACCCCAAATATATGAGATAGGTCTCCGTTAATTTAGAAAGTTTATTTTGCCAAGGTTAAGGACGCACTCAGGAGGTCCTGATGACATGTGCCCAAGGTTGTCAGGCACAGTTTGGTTTTATACACTTTAGGGAGACGTGAGACATCAGTCAACATATGTAAGATGAACTTTGAGACGAAAGGCGGGACAACTCGAAATGGGGAGGGGTAGATAAAAGTGGCTGCAATATTTTGAGTTTCTGATTAGCCTCTCCAAAAGACCAATCAGATATCCATTTATCTCAGTGAGCAGAGAGGTGAATTTGAATAGAATGGGAGGCAGGTTTGCCCTAAGTCATTCTCAGCTTGACTTTTCGTTTTAGTTTGGTGATTTGGGGGCCCCAAGGTTTATTTTTCTTTCACAACTTTTTCCCTCAAACTTGCCCAACTCTGGTAACTTGGCCAAGAAAAAGACGCACTGCCTCTGTGCTGCCAATAAACTCCTTTCTATGCAACCCGCTGGGGCTGCATCTTCCTGTACAAACAGTGTCATGAACGGTATTGCGTTCCACAGTAGCGCACAAAATCCACTTTAATAAAGCTGTTTGTTTGCTTTGTGTATTTGCTGTAAAAACCAGTAGAAAATACCCCGGTATTTTATGCACTGCATTTCAACAGATGAATCGTTAACAAACTTCTGTAAGATCAGCCTGGGCATTTGATTTCTACAATTTTTCTAAGAATTTTTTAATTTTACCTCTTACTTTTAGGAAAAATGCAACCCTATTTCCCAAATAACATATGAATGAATTTTCAGTAAATGAGCTCTTTGTAAACTGGGAAATTACTGCGATTTGTAAATGTATCTTTAAATCTATGTTCAGTTTTATGTGCCTAGGAGGATATGATCGTATTCTCTAATATCTGCCACGTTGTCAGTATTAAATAAGCTCTTAAGGGCCAGATACAGTGGTTCACACCAGTAATCCCAGCACTTTGGGAGGCAGAGATGGGCAAAACGCTGAGGTCAGGAGTTCAAGACCAGCCTGGTCAACATGTTGAAACCCCATCTCTACTAATAACACAAAAATTAGCTGGGCAAAGTGGCACATGCCTGGAGTCCCAGTTACTCAGGAGGCTGAGGCGGGAGAATTGCTGGAACCCGGGAGGCAGAAACTACAGTGTGCTGAGATTGCAATCACTACATTCCAGCCTGGGCAACAGAGCAAGACTCTGTCTCAACAACAACAACAAAAAATGCTCTTATAATGAAGTCTCATCAGGAGTCTGAACATCACAAGTTAAGCAGCTAATTCTCCTTGTTGTGCTTTCCCTTTTTTGACTTAGCTATCTTATTTTTTTCATATATATATATATATGAAATATATATATAGGACCTGAGGTCTTGTCATGTTGCCTAAGCTGGCCTTGAACTCCCAGTTCCAAGTAATCCTCCCATTTCAGCCTCCTGAGTAGCTGAGACTACAGGCTCATGCCACTTTGCCCAACTAGATACCTTATTTTGACTTAAGTTGCCTGGGCAGAGACCATGTCCCCTTTATTCTGGACTGAACCAAGAACATTCTCTGCCCTCAGTAAATATTTATCAGCAAAAACATCCACAGTTGATCAGAGAGTCTGAATGAGCTGGATTGAATTGTTGAACATGTATACTGTGTCAGGCAGAAGCAGTTTGCAGCAGGACAAGGAAAGGGTCCACTTCACCCTTGAAGACATTCTAGACACTCACTCAAAATAAACTCAGTCTGAATTATCTGTGTATATTAGTCTGTTCTCACGCTGCTAATAAAGACACACCCAAGACTGGGTAATTTTTAAAGGAAAGATGTTTAATTGGACTCACAGTTCCACGTGGTTAGGGAGGCCTCACAACCATGGCAGAAGGTGAATGAGGAGCACAGTCATGTCTTACATGGAGGCAGGCAAGAGAGCATGTGCAGGGGAACACCCCTTCATAAAACCATCAGATCTAATGAGACTTATTCACTATTGCTAGAACAGCATGGGAAAGACCCACCCCCATGATTCAATTACCTCCCACTGGGTCCCTCCCACAACACTTGGAAATTATGGGAGGTACAATTCAAGATGAGATTTGGGTGACAACACAGCCAAACCATATCATTCTGCCCTAGCTCCTCCCAAATCTCATGTCCTCGCATTTCAAAACCAATCATGCCTACCCAACAGTTCCCCGACGTTTGCTGTTGTTTTTTGTTTTTTGTTTTTTTTTTGAGATGGAGTCTTTCTCTTGTTGCCCAGGCTAGAGTGCAATGGTGTGACCTTGGCTCACTACAACCTCCACCTCCCAGATTCAAGTGATTCTCCTGCTTCAGCCTCCCAAGTAGCTGGGATTACAGGCGTGTGGCAGCACACTCAGCTAATTTTTATATTTTTAGTAGAGACGAGGTTTCACCATGTTGGTCAGGCTGGTCTGAAACTCCTGACCTCAAGTGTTCCTCCCGTCTCAGCCTCCCAAAGTGCTGGGATTACAGGCATAAGCCACTACACTTAGCCAAAAGTCTTAACTAATTTCAGCATTAACTCAAAAGTCCACAGTCCAAAGTCTCATCTGAGACAAGGCAAGTCCCTTCTACCTATGACCCTGTAAAATCAAAAGCAGGTTAGTTACTTCCTACATACAATGGGGGTACAGGCATTGGGTAAATACATCCACTCCAAATGAGAGAAATTGGCCAAAATGAAGGGGTTACAGGCCCCATGCAAGTCCGAAATCAAGTGGGGCAATCTTAAAGCTCTAAAATGATCTCCTTTGACTCCCTGTCTAACATCCAGGTCACACTGATGCAAGAGACGGGTTCCCATGGACTTGGGTAGTTCTGCCCCTGTGACTTTGCAGGGTACAGCCCCCCTCCTGGCTGCTTTCATAGACTGGCATTGAGTATCTGTGGCTTTTCCAGGTGCACAGTGCAAGCTGTCAGTGGATCTACCATGCTGGGATCTGGAATATGGTGGCCCTCTTCTCACAGCTCCACTAGGCAGTTTCCCAGTGGAGACTCCATGTGGGAGTTTCTCAAACCCCATTTCTTGACTTCTGTGTGTCCACAGGCCCAAAACAACATGTAAGCCACCAAGGCTTGGGGCTTGCACCCTCTGAAGAAACAGCCTAAGCTCTACATTGGCCCCATATAGCCACGGCTGGGACACAGGGCACCAAGTCCCGAGACTGCACAAAGCAGCAAGGCCCTGGGTCCGGCCCACAAAAACATTTTTTCGTCCTAGGCCTCCTGGCTTGTGATGGGAGGAGCTGCCGTGAAATGCCCTGGAGACATTTTCTCCATTGTCTTGGCAATTAACATTTGGCTCCTTGTTACTTATGCAAGTTTCTGCAGCCAGCGTAAATTTCTTCTCAGAAAATTGGTTTTTCTTTTCTATGGCATCATCAGTCTGCAAATTTAAACATAAGTTCCAATTCCAAACCATATATTTGTGAATACATAAAACTGAATGTTTTTAACAGTACCCAAATCACCTATTCAATGCTTTGCTGCTTAGAAATTTTTTCTACCAGATGCCCTGAATCATCTCTCTCAAGTTCAAAGTTACACAAATCTCGAGGGCAAGGGCAAAATGCCACCAGTCTCTTAGCTAAAACATAGCAAGAGACACCTTTTCTCCAGTTCCCAAGTTCCTCATCTCCATCTGAAATCACCTCAACCTGGACTTCATTGTCCATATCACTATAAGCATTTTGGTCAAAGCCATTCAATAAGTCTCTAGGAAGTTCTAAACTTTCCCACATTTTCCTGTCCTCTTCTGAGCCCTTCAAACTGTTCCAACCTCTGCATGTTATCCTGTTCCAAAGTCGCTTCTACATTTTTGGGTATTTTTATAGCACCTCCCCAACTCTACTAGTACCAATTTACTGTATTAGTCTGTTGTCATCCTGCTAGTAAAGACATACCCAAGACTGTGTAGTTTACAAAGGAAAGAGGTTTAATTGACTCACAGTTCCACGTGGGGAGGCCTCACAATCATGGCAGAAGGCAAATGAGGAGCAAAGTCATGTATCATGTGGTGGCAGGCAAGAGAGAGCATGTGCAAGGGAACTCCCCTTTATAAAACCATCAGATCTCATGATACTTATTCACGGGTAAGACCCACCCCATGATTCGACTACCTCCCACCGGGCCCCTCCCACAACACATGGGAATTATAGGAGCTACAATTCAAGGTGAGATTTGGGTGGGGACACAGCCAAACCATATCACTGTGACTCTTCTGCACAGCCTGTGCCTACAGGAAATGGGTGTAAGGTGGCCATTGAAGCACCTTTTCTGCTCTATAGATCCCAACTAACACTAAGACAAAAAATGTATTAGTATTTATACCTTGCTTTTTTCTCCCAAAGTATGATTTCAACAAATTTCCTTCCTTAGAGATGTCATTAAGGGCTGAGATGTGTACCTAACATACCTGCCAATAAGAATGATGTGCCAGGAACCTACAAAGAGTTACAAAACAGGGAGAAGGGAGTTCATTTCTATTTGGGTGGGGAGGGGAATGTGGAGGTAGCTCTGAGCTGGTCGTTGAAGATGAGCAGGATTTTGAAGAGCTGGGGGAAAGGACATTCCAGTAGGCAGAAAGGCAGCATGTGCTAGACCAGGGGGACAGGAAACACCCGTCTTTTTAACTCCTGATCGCCAATGTCTTGTGTTTCAGAAGAAAGCCAGCCGCCACATAAAAGGTGAAGACAAGAACAAAGCCACCAGCAGGAGCATTGGATTAGACACAACCACATCACAACCTGCAGAGAGCAGACACCCGCCTGAGGAGTGCCGCCTTTCTCCCTCCAGGGAATGCTGGACAAAGGAGGGGACGCTGGCACAGCACAACAGCTTCTCTGGGTTCAGCAGCAGTGACAGCGTCCTCCGGGAATTAGACGACGGACAGTTTGATCAGGAAGATGGAGTGACTCAGGTCACTTGTATGTGAGCCATGAGATGAAGCAAAGGAAGGTCTTGTAAATAACTGTTAAAATAATTGCTAACTGACCTTATTGTGTTATTTTCTCGCATTTATATAATATTTTTGAATTTTTCCAGACTCAGCCTTTCCTCTAATCTATGTAAACTTTGGCACAACCTCCCAGACAAGGAAGAATAACCAACATATTTATACATTTAGAATCACGTTTACACTTCTCTCAACTAAAACATCTGGTTAAACAGATGTTCCATTCGATTATTACACAATAATCTATTTCAGCTTCTCATGAATGTACAAAGTAGACTTTTCTTACAATTCCTGGTAAGGAAATTGAATATCTCAAACAGTATTTTACCTAATTAGAGGGAGTTCTCAGGAAGTTACAGTCTTATTTAAGCTGAAAAATAATCTCTTTCTTTTTTTTTCTCTCTCTCTGTCACACACACACACACACACACAGCTAATTAGTGAAAATAAATACCTATTTTCCAAATATAATAATTAATCCACATTTTGTCTTTAACTATAGCATGTATATACAAAGCAAGCCCCTATGTGTTAAAATATTTTTTGAAAAAAAATTTTTTTATATATCTTTGCTTTTAAAGGGTCACCATGTCACCAACCCTGTACTGATTCATTGCACATAAATGTTGTTGCTCCTAAAAGCCTAAAAATGCGGACAGTAAAGCAGCATCTCTTAAAATTCAATATGAAAAGAACCCATAATCTCAATAAATAAATACCTTAGTAGAGAGTAAGATTTAATTTTTTTTTAAAGTCTAAATACTATGAAGAGGAAAAACACCAACTTCAAGTGGAAACTGAAGTATTTTACATCTGTCTAGATTTGAATTCTGCTTTTATTTTGACTTGCTAAATCCTGAAGAATGTTGAAACCTAGAATTTTCAATCAGGCAGGAGTAGAAAGATGCTCATAGCACACACAATATGTATGATAACCTATTTTGTTTCACCTTGCTTTTCTTTCCCCTTCTAACAGAGGTAACTTTGCCTTGACCCAGTCTTTAACAATCTTTAAAATTCTACAAAATAGAGGATTTTCATTTGTCTATGAAAGGCTTACTTTGAAAGATGAAACCTTCAAGTGAATTACAACTTACTCTATCATTGATGAATTCAGCCTGTTATATATTTTTATTAACATTGATGTTGACATTGTAAGATCATTTTAATAATAATACATCATTTTTATTGGGTTATTGTTTTGTTGAACACAAATATTCATATAATATGTTTGGTTTTGGGGTTTTTTGTGGCTTTTTTTGAGACAGAGTCTCGCTCTGTCACCCAGGCTGGAGTGCAGTGGCACAATCTCAGCTCACTGCAACCTCCCCCTCCTGGGTTCAAGCGATTCTCCTGCCTCAGCCTCCAGAGTAGCTGGAACTACAGGCAGTGTGCGCCACCACGCCCAGCTCATTTTTGTATTTTTAGTAGAGATGGGTTTTCACCATGTTGGCCAGGATGGTCTTGATCTCTTGACCTTGTGATCTGCCTGCCTCATCCTCCTGAAGTGCTGGGATTACAGGCGTGAGCCACCATGCCTGGCCCTCATATAATATGTTTTATACATATAACAGATATGTATTACATGTTATCAATTATATAGTGTATCTAAACTAAGTCAATCTCCATTAATTGCTGATAAAATTAACAGGAGTTATTCCACTTTTATCATCCAGAAGCACAGTATAAAGGAATTTAAGAATATTCCTCTCACTCTTATTCTATAGCAATAGCTGTCAACAATATTTGCAGAAATGGTTTTTGTTTTGACTTTTAAATGGACTTGAGTTCCATAATCAAGAGTTAGTGGATTTTTGGTAGAAATAAGCACTGCTTCCGGAGTCCACAAAATGTAATGAAGTTAGGAAGCACAAAGAACAAATCAGAAGGTTCGTTTTTCCCAATGCCTGGATCTACAAGAGGTAGAGACTTCTTTATCATTCAGTCCGTATACACAGAGGATTGGAAGTAGTAAATTAAAAACAGAGACAGAAATTTATATTTGACTAAGAAAAAACTCAGAAATATAGCATTAACTTTTTTTTTTTTTTTTTGAGACAGAGTCTCACTCTGTTGCCCAGGCTGCAATCTCGGCTCACTGCAACCTCAGCCTCCCAGGTTCAAGTGACTCTCCCGCCTCAGCCTCCTCAGTAGCAGGGATTACAGGCATGCACCATCATGCCTGGCTAATTTTTGTAATTTGGGTAGAGATGGGATTTCACCATGTTGGCCAGGCTGGTCTCAAACTCCTGGCCTCAAGCAATCTACCTGCCTTGGCCTCCCAAAGTGCTGGGATTACAGGCGTGAGCCACTGCGCCCAGCCATGATAGTGAATAATTTATGACCAAGTGGTTCTAGAGCATTTTAAATATGCGTAAATAGCTCTGAGCCTATTCTTTTAAAAAAAGGAACAAAGCTTAGGCTCTCTATGCCTAAGGAGTTAAATGTGTCTAATCTTATTATCTGCCAATTGTATATTCAGTTCTTTTTATAACACTATAGATTTCCTTAGGGGCTCTGGCATGTGAATTTTTTAAACCTGTAAGTTATAATGAAAGGTATCAAGATCCCAGATGTCAGGTGAAGATCTGTCATTCCCCTTGATGTAGTATCTACGGCATTTTCATCTTCGTTTTCAATAACCAAATGTTAATTCCATCCCCTTTGGATTGAGTAACACCCTGTTATCTTTCATGGACACATTTAACACCTACCTCATCACGGGGGAAATCAGCTCTGTCAGCGCCACTACAATTCATTTCAGTGAAAGAGAAAAGGAAAGGTCACTCTCTTTGAGAGATTCTAGGGCTTTTAGGAGAAGGAGAAGCAAATCATTTGTGCTATCAGGAGCAGGTGTTTATATATTTGAATATAAATGTATTTTCATTTTCATGCATTTTCATTTGTTTCATTCTGGAGTGCCAGAGGAGCTGTCCTGTTTTCCTACTCTTGCCTGTTATTGATTCCTCACCACCATTCCTTCGTGGCTGGAAGGACGGTGGCTCTTTCCCTCCCCATATGGCTAAAGAGGATTTCTTTCTCTTAACTCTTCAGAGCCCCAGAGTAGTACTGTATGGAAAGAGTAAATTCAGATAGAGAATCAAATGAAGTGAAATTGCTAACAGTGGGGACAGTATATAACTAAGCACACATTATATAAAAATTTACTAGTGGATACATAGAAAAACTGGCTAAATGTTACTCATCAGAACTTGTAACATATCGATTTAAATAACATTTGCTGGTAATCTATCATCCCTTGAGAATGAATTTTTTTGTGCAATAGTGCAAAGTTTGCAGAACCAGGTCTGTCAGATGCTTAAGTTCCGAGATGGTGTTTGTGGCAGAAAATTAGGCAAAACTGTAAAACAATGAGCCTTAGTTTTGGTGAGGTTCTTAAAAAGTTTTGGTGAAGACGACTGCAAAAAAATGGGTTCTAAAAATGTTTTGAGCATTCAAATTATTGTATGTAAAAATACCAAGTAATTAAATCAATAGAGGGAATAAATAATTTACGTGTAAGATAAATGTGTAAGTATCAAGGTGAGTTTTTTGTTTGTTTGTGACAGAGTCACACTCTGTTGCCCAGGCTGGGGTACAGTGGTGTGATCTCGGCTCACTCACTGCAGCCTCTGCCTCCTGGGTTCAAGCGAAATTTCCCCACCTCAGCCTCCCAAGTAGCTGGGACTACAGGTGCACACCACCACACCCAGCAATTTTTCTATTTTTAGTCAAGTAGGGTTTCACCATGTTGGCCAGGCTAGTTTTGAACTCCTGGCCTCAAGCGATCCCCCTGCCTCGAGCTCCCAAAGTGCTGGGATTACAGGCATGGGCCACCACGCCCAGCCAAGGTGAGTTTTTGAAGGCTTACATAAGCCACATTATTACCTGTAAGCAATAGAACTTAACTTGGCTTATTTAGCAATAAAGGAGTTTTTTGTTGTTTTGGTTTTTTGTGGGTTTTTTGTTTTTGTTATTTTTTGTTTTTTTGAGACAGATTCTCACTCTGTCACCCAGGTTGGAGTGCAGTGGCATTATCATCGCTCATTGCAGCCTCAATCATCTTGGGCTCAAGCGATCCTCCTACCTCAGCCTACCGAGTAGCTGGTACTACAGGCATATCCCACCACATCCGGCTAATTTTTGTATTTTTTATAGAGACAGGGTTTCACCATGTTGCCCAGGCTGATCTTGAACTCCTGGGCTCAAGCAATCCCTCCCGCCTTGGCCTCCCAAAGTGCTGGGATTAGAGGCATGAGCCACTGAACCCAGACCAGTAAAGGAGTTTATTTCAAAAGATATCTGGAGGCCAGGCACGGTCACTCACACCTGTAATCTCAGCACTTTGGAAGGCTGAGGAGGACGGATCACTTGAGGCCAGGAGTTCCAGACTTTTGTTCTACAAAAAATGCAAAAATTAGCTGGGCATCGTCGCTGGTGCCTGTAGTCCCAGCTACTCGAAAGGCTGAGGTAGTAGAATCACTTGAACTCAGGAGACGGATGTTGCAATGAGCCGAGATCGCACCACTGTACTCCAGCCTGCGCTACAGAGCGAGACTCTTCCAAAAATAAATAAATAAATAAATTGACTAAGATCTGCTTCAGATATTTGGGGTTCACGATTTTTTATTTCCATGCTGAGTTACAGGTGTGAGCCACCGTGCCCGGTCAGGTCTCAGTCAATTTATAAAGTTTATTTTGCCAAGGTGAAAGACTCGCCCGTGACCCAGCCTCAGGAGGTCCTAACAACACGTGCCCAAGGTGGTTGGGGCACAGCTTGGTTTTAAACATTTTAGGGAGACATATCAATCAATACATGTAAGATGTACATTGGTTCAGTCTGGAAAGGTGGGACAGGGGAGAGGGCTTCCAGGTCGTAGGTGGGTAACAGGCCAACAGCTGCATCCTTTTTGTTTTTGAGACGGAGTCTTGCTCTGTCGCCCAGGCTGGAGTGCAGTGGCGTGATCTCGGCTCACCGCAACCTCTGCCTCCTGGGTTCAAGCGATTCTCCTGCCTCAGCCTCCCGAGTATCTGGGACTACAGGTGCGCGCCACCACACCTGGCTCATTTTCACATCATGAACTCTAGGGTGCTTGTGAGGCCTTGAATGTTTACTTGCAAATCACTAGAGCCTGAGGATTGGCAGAGGAAATGATGCCTTGGACTTAGAGGGCCTTGACAGTCAGAAAGGCACAATCCAAAACCCCGATGTCAAAATAGAGATGCGTTGTGCAAATCCGGAGTTAACAGTTAATGCAGCTATATTGGCTTGTGATAAAAAATAGCCATCTAGGTGACTCCAGGCCCTGTGACTCTGGAGGCCTCCTTTGAACCATGGAAGTCCCCATTCATTGAGGGGTTTAGCCTCACTGTTTACAGCAATCCAGAGGGTTTCAAGGAAAAGTTCCTTCGCAAGACACGTGAGAACCTGAGGGTACCCATAGGTTGCCTGGGCACGGCAGCCGCCCTCACCTAGGGCCTCTACTGCTTCCACCAGGGCCACAGCCAGCACTCTCAACTCACGATGCTCACACCTGGATCTCCGCGCAGGGCTTCACAGTCGCAGCCATCTTGCTGGGTCTAGTTGCAACTGCTATGAAGTCTCGACCCCGAGCCCAGTCTGGCCTTGAAAGCTTCGCAGAGATCATTCCAAAACCCAGGAGCACCACTGGCCCTACCATGGGACTTATTCCCTCCTCTCCTTTGAGAGGCCCTGTGTCCTTGGGGGAGAAAGTAAGCCTTTGTGTAATCATAACTGAAAGATTTTTTCAAAAATTCCAGATTCTGTTTGACTGTTACGTACTTTTTTTTTTTTTTTTTTTTTTTTTAAGAGGGAGTCTCGCTCTGTCTCCCAGGCTGGAATGCAGTGGTGCAATCTCGGCTCACTGCAAGCTCTGCCTCCCGGGTTCAGGCCATTCTCCTGCCTCAGCCTCCTGAGTAGCTGGGACTACAGGTGCCCGCCACAGCGCCCGGCTAATTTTTTGTATTTTTAGTAGAGAAGGGTTCACCGTGTTAGCCAGGATGGTCTGGATCTCCTGACTTCGTGATCCACCCGCCTCGGACTCCCAAAGTGCTGGGATTACAGGCGTGAGCCAACGCACAGGGCCAAATGTTACATACTTCTATTTGTGCCACATCTCCTCCACTCCCCTGCTTAATAAACTCTAATCCACTTGTAGTACAGTGAGAAAAATAGCCATCTAAATGAAAGTGAACTGAGAGGGGTACTTACTCAACTAATATTGCTGCCTACAACCTAAACCAACACAGTGACCAATTCTAGTGTCCTTTCTAAAGATAAAAAAAAAAAAGATAAAAAAGCAAAAAATAGCTGTAAAGATTAAAACATGGATGGGCGTCCGCCATTGCTGAGGCTTGAGTAGGTAAACAAAGTGGCCAGGAAGCTCAAACTGGGTGGAACCCACAGCAGCTCTAGGAGGCCTGCCTGCCTCTGTAGACTCCACCTCTGGGGGCAGGGCATAGCTGAACAAAAGGCAGCAGAAACTTCTGTAGACTTGAAGGTCCCTGTCTGACAGCTCTGAAGAGAGCAGTGGTTCTCCTAGCACGGTGTTTGAGCTCTGAGAATGGACAGACTGCCTCCTCAAGTGGGTCACTGACCCCCATGTGGTCTAACTGGGAATACAGATAATTATTTTACATAAAGCATACTGTATGAGCATGTTCCTCTGATACAAAAAAAGGCAGAGATAATACTATAATCTATAACGTAAACTAGAATTAAGTAAATATTTTTAATTGTTATATAAGATATAGGTGACTCTCATGAGGTCCACCCAAAATAAAATAATACATACTCTACTTGGCCGGGTGTGGTGACTCATGCCTGTAATCCCAACACTTTGGGAGGTCAAGGCCGGCGGATCACCTGAGGTCAGGAGTTCGGGATCAGCCTGGCCAAAATGGTGAAACTCCGTCTCTACTAAAAATATAAAACTTAGTCGGGGGCTGGGCGCGGTGGCTCAAGCCTGTAATCCCAGCACTTTGGGAGGCTGAGACGGGCGGATCACGAGGTCAGGAGATCGAGACCATCCTGGCTAACCCAGTGAAACCCCGTCTCTACTAAAAAAATACAAAAAACTAGCCGGGCGAGGTGGCGGGCGCCTGTAGTCCCAGAGTAGGGAGGCTGAGGCCGGAGAATGGCGTGAACCCGGGAGGCGGAGCTTGCAGTGAGCTGAGATCGGGCCACTGCACTCCAGCCTGGGCGACAGAGCGAGACTCTGTCTCAAAAAAAAATAAAAAATAAATAAAAAAAATAAAATAAAATAAAACTTAGTCGGGTGTGGTGGTATGGTGGTGCAGGCCTGTAGTCCCAGCTACTTGGAAGGCTGAGGCAGGATAATCACTTGAACTTGGGAGGAGGAGGTTGCAGTGAGCCGAGATCACATCATTGCACTCCAGCCTGGGTGACAAATGAGACTCCGTCTCAAAAAAATTAAATAAAAAAAAGATAGTGTATTTATCTATGGAATTAAAAACTGCTTTTAACAAGGTTTATGAGACAAATCCAGATCAACATAGTATCTTTCTTATGAAAAAATGAAGTTAGTTTTAAATATTGATGTCACAGTTAATCCTAGAATCATTATAACTTAATTGACATACTTCATGGATTTAAGTTCAGGGTGTCAATTTTTTTTTTTTTTTGAGATGGAGTCTTGCTCTCTTGCCCAGGCTGGAGTGCAGTGGCACAATCTCGGCTCACTGCAACCTCCACCTCCCAGGTTCAAGCGATTCTTGTACCTCAGCCTCCCAGGTAGTTGGGTTTACAGGTACGTGCCACCACACCCAACTAATTTTTGTATTTTTAGTAGAGACAGAGTTTCATTTTGTTAGCCAGGCTGGTCTCAAACTCTGACCTCAGGTGATCCACAGGCTTTGGCCTCCCAGAAGTGCTGGGATTACAGACATGAGCCACTGCACCCGGCCAATGTTTGTATCATTTGCAAATTTAGGTTAATACAAAAATTTAGTATTCTCTTTGTTTAATTACATTAGACGCTCACACTTGATATGAAGCTTTGTGTACTATAAAAAAGTAGGCCAGGTACTGTGGCTCACCCCTGTAATCTCACTACTTTGGGAGGTTGAGCCAGGCTGATCACTAGAGGTCAGAAGTTCAAGACCAGTCTGGCCAATATGATGAAACCTCATCTCTACTAAAAATACAAAAATTAGCCGGGCGTGGTGATGCACACCTATAGTCCCAGCTACTCAGGAGGCTAAGGCAGGAGAATAGCTTGAACCCGGGAGGCAGAGGTTGCAGTCAGCCGAGATTGCGCCACTATACCCCAGCCTGAGTGACAGAACAAGAGTCCGTCTAAAAAAAAGAAAGTAGGCCGGGCGCGGTGGCTCAAGCCTGTAATCCCAGCACTTTGGGAGGCCGAGACGGGCGGATCACAAGGTCAGGAGATTGAGACCATCACAAGGTCAGGAGATCGAGACCATCCTGGCTAACATGGTGAAACCCCGTCTCTGCTAAAAAAAAATACAAAAAACTAGCCGGGCGAGGTGGCGGGCGCCTGTAGTCCCAGCTACTCGGGAGGCTGAGGCAGGAGAATGGCGTAAACCCGGGAGGCGGAGCTTGCAGTGAGCTGAGATCCGGCCACTGCACTCCAGCCTGGACGATAGAGCGAGACTCCGTCTCAAAAAAAAAAAAAAGAAAGTAGCAGAAAAATCATACAAATGAAGAGTAAGGCTCCACAATGAACCTAAAACCCTCTAGGGGATTCACTTGGTAGCTTTTCAGTTTCACAGTGTACTCTACACTAATAATGCATATTTTTTCAGGAAAACAGATTTGAATGTTCTTATCATCTCAAACTGCTAAGCATATTGTACAAATACATTTTTTTTTTTTGGTTTTGTTTTGAGACGGAGTCTTACTCTGTCACCCAGCCTGGAGTGCAGTGGTGTAATCTCGGCTCACTGCAACCTCCACCTCCCAGGTTCAAGCTATTATTCTGCCTCAGCCTCCCATGTAGATGGGATTACAGGCATGCATCACTACACCTGGCTAATTTTTGTGTTTTTTTTAGTAGAGATGGGGTTTCACCATGTTGGCCACGCTGGTCTTGAACTCCTGGCCTCAAGTGATCTGCCCACCTTAGCCTCCAAAGGGCTGGGATTACAGAGGTAAGCCACTACACCCGGCCCATATGTATTGTCTGTTTAGTTAACAATTAGATGCTTGAAGAAATAAAAATCCACTACTTTTACTAAAATATTTGCATGGCATGGAAGAACTACACACAAGTATCTTTAGCACATTCAAGAAGTATTCACAAAATAAAGTATATACAATTTAAAATTTAGCTGCTCAAAAAGATGTCATCATATAGACAGTAGGGCAAAGTACCCAAATAAAAAACTAAGTTCTATGATTACAGTGAATTTGACATCAACCAGTAAATGTATTTATAATCGTAACACAGTCCTTACTAACAATGTAATCAAGGATTTTTTTTTCTTTTTGAGACAGAGTTTTGCTTGTTACCCAGGCTGGAGTGCAATGACGGGATCTTGGCTCACCGCAACCCCTACCTCACCGGTTCAAGCGATTCTCCTGCCTCAGCCTCCCAAGTAGCGCCACGCCTGGCTAATTTTTCTATTTTTAATAGAGACAGGGTTTCTCCATGTTGGTCAGGCTGGTCTCCAACTCCTGACCTCAGGTGATCTGCCCACCTTGGCCTCCCAAAGTGCTGAGATTACAGGCCTGAGCCACTGTGCCTGACCAAGGATTTCTAATTGTATTCTGATAGTAAAAGTTGTTAAGTCATCAAGAATTTAACTAAGAAACTGTTCTAGAAATTCAAATTTGACATCTCAAGTAAGAGAAAAGGAAATGTATATACACAAAAGAAGTGTTACTTATGGGAACATAATTAAAAGTTAGCTACTTTCCTAGATATGATAGAAAAAAAAGAATGAATTGACTATATGATCTTTTGGAAATAAAAACCTAAGTTTACCTTTGGATATACATAGGATAATTCAAACAAAAAGTGGAACCTAACTTCCTTATCACACAGAACTGTCCTTTTCCCCTCTTCTTAGAACACTTACTTTTATAAATCATTGGTTTGCCAGGCTCATTAATTTTTTAGTAGTATTTATGTATATATAAGTACCTTTTCAAAATTCTGAAAACAGTATTAAGGAAAAACAGGAACTGTTTCACTTAGGTCTTACCTAGTACAGTGAATCAACTTCACAGTGCAATGAATACTAGTAAGATATCAACATGAATACAAAAGCAAGACTACAAACTGATTATTTTCTTTTGGAGCTGTTTTATGATCAATTCCAAACATACAATACAGGGAAGGTGAAATGAGTAAGAAAAAAATCATTCAATTCCCCGTTAACACTAAGCCATATTATTCAAAATGTGTTTCAAAATACTTAGCCAGATCACCAAATCTCAGTCACTACCTTAGTATAAATATTCACTAGGAAAATAGTCAAGCAACAGAAATCCATTGTGAGACACCATCTAGAGAGAACAGCTACACTGCTATATATAATTTATTAACTTAGTAGTTTAGTCTCTCAATATTTAGCAAGTTTGTTTAAAAATTACCATTACCATTGGTTTATAGTGTCATTAATATAAATCCATAATTTCAAAGTCAACATTCCTTTCACTGTGAACATAAGACTTCTTAAAAGCTGGTTGTGGGTTGGGGAACAGTAATGACTGTGGCTGGTGGGAACTGTTAAAAGCCAAAAAGACTGGCAAGCTTGGAAAGGCATACATGATATATACACACACTCTCAGTATACTACTGTTCCCCATATTTTTGCTGTACATTCTTGTCTCAAAAGATGGTATAAATTATTCCCTTAAATTTGAAAAAACAATTAAGATGAATACATTTTCATCTTCATTTCAAAATTACCCTTTTAAATAAAAAAGAAGTTCCTCATGTTTGTTAAATCTGTTCAAAAGTTGGATTTAAATACTTTCTTCACAACATGTACAATGTTTTCACCCTTAGTGCCTCATTACAATCAGTTTGGCAATAAGACCTCCAGTGCTTTATCAAAAATGGCATTCAATAGATTATAAGATTGTTAAATCTGCATTTGAATTATTCTTATCACAATGAATTATAACAAAGTCCAAAAACTGTATGACTATTCATCAATACCCTTGGAACCTATGAATTATTGCAAATAATCTCACACGTGCATGTAATTCAAACATCAACTTCATGGGAGAGGGGGTGTAAAATAAATACTACAGTATTTCTTCAATTCTATTTAATGCTGCCTAGCTGGTTAAATGAAAGATTAATATTACTAACAGGAAGAGTCAAACTATTTTAAGGACTGTTTTCTAAGTAGAATAATTTTTGCAAAAGAAAGATAAGCAAGAGCCTATGCAAATACATTTTCTTGTAGTGTAATGTAATTGCTAATATGAGGTATAATCTGTAAGCAATTAATACAAATATAAATAGGTATAAGCCACCACTAACTCAGTCTGGTGAAAAGCTTCTCAGTTAAAGTATTTTGAGGATAAGGTTAAGGGAAATGAGAAGGGGTGGACAGGGCAGGTTTCCAGTGAGAACGTAATTTATGTGCCTTATCATTATGATCATCCTGTATGTACCAGTCCATTGTTGCAGAAAGGTAAATCCTTTCCAAGTATGTTATACTTTATGTTACACAGTAAAATTATTTAAGTATTACTAATGCTTCATCTGCATTTGTATTTAGATATACACATAATTATATATGCGTATCAAAAACTAGAAACAGAATTTTAAAACACTTTTATCTCAATTGGGGAAAGTTAACAGGTAAGACAAAACTATGTACTATAGAATTTTTTAGGATATCTAAACTCAAGGTAAAACCAATGGAAAACATTTCTACCTCTTCAGTAAATGGCTTGTGTGAAACCTCAAGCTCTCAATCATTTTTTTTACAGATGGGTTTGTTTGATGAGGATTGTGATCCAATGATTGTTTAGCAGCAATTTTACCAAACTGTAAATTCTTTTATTAACAGGCATTATAAACAGATAATACTAATCTTATTTAAAAACCATGAGTGCCACACTGGTGAATATACAGCTTATGAATAACTTAAAAAGTATTTCCCATTTTAAAAGGCAAACCCAGCATACAAAAACCTATACTAAACAAAGAAGCTATAATATGGATACATGATTGATGTGTCTAAAATGATATATACAGTACATAATTAACGTTAATTATATGATCAGTACATTTTTCCATATGATTCCCTTCATGCTTCACTTTCCCCAGAAACTGAATTCTGTACTTCCTCTTCTAAAATTGGTACAATCAGGTTATCCTTGGACATCAAATTGTATTTCATCACAAATTTAGTAAACCGATGACACAAAAATGTTTCATTCTGTAGAGAGGAAGACAAAAATATTATTTTAATTCACTATCCCAAACCAAAAGACTAGAAATAACATCAATATATATTATGGTCATTCTGATAAGAATGTATCAAGATTAATTAGTGAAATATACTTACTTCATATTCATCAAATATCTGCCGATGATGAAAATAAGCATGTGAAAATATTCTGTAAATCCTACGGCATACTGATCCTAGTTTCGCTACAGATGATTCCTTTATGCTAACTCTAGAAGTAGAAAAGAAACCATAGATTCTTAGAACTGGATGGAATCTTAGGAACAATATAGTCCAATTTTCTCAGTTTACAAGTGTAGAAACTGACACGCAGGGAAAATAAGTGACTACTCCGAGGTCACACTGCGAGTAAATGCCTGGAGCCCCTACTCCTCACTTCTGGGCCAGTGTTCTCTCTACCTAATCACAGGGCCTAAGTTAAATTCAGCATTATAGTTTTGAAACTTTGTAAAAGTTTAACACAGTTAGAATAAGTCCCTGACATTTCAAAATTTACTAAAACATCTATTTCCAACATTAATACATTGTCCACTAGAGGCGATTAAACTCCTGAAAGGAATTATTGTTTTCTTTTACAGAACTAGGTTATTCTTTCTTTCTTTCTTTTTTTTTTTTTTTAAAGAAATTAAGGTCGGGTGTGGTGGCTCACGTCTGTAATCCCAGCATTTTGACAGGCTGAGGCAGGTGGATCACCTGAGGTCAGGAGTTCAAGACCAGCCTGGCCAACATGGTGAAACTCCATCTCTACTAAAAAATACAAAAATTAGCAAGGCATGGTGGCAGGCACCTGTAATCCCAGCTACCCGTGAGGCTGAGGCAGAAGAATCGCTTGAACCCGGGAGGCAAAGGTTGCAGTGAGCTGAGATTGCGTCACTGCACTCCAGCCTGGGTGAGCAAGACTTCAAATATAAAAAAAAGAGAGAGAGAAAAATTAAAATTGTTTATTTAAAATTGAAATTGTCTGCATATTTCTGATATCCTTTTTAAAAATATGTATACACAGAATATTAAGGCCAAAAACCAGTATTTTTCTTAACATATTTTATACGAGCTCTTTGAAGCTAGTCATATTTGGGGGGAAAAATCTCCAAATCTATCCATCTGGTAACAAATACCTTAATAAAATAAAAGGCATTCACAAACTTCACCGATAATATATTACATAATATATTTAAGATCCGACTTCTCAGATCTTAAAAATCAATGAGCAAGGATAAGGAATTTTTCAAAAACAAACAGTTCAACTTAGGAAAGTCTGCTTTTTTTTTTTTGAGACAGAGTTTCGCTCTTGTTGCTCAGGCTGGAGTGCAATGGCGCGATCTTGGCTCATCACAACCTCTGCCTCCTGGATTCAAGCGATTCTCCTGCGTCAGCCTCCCAAATAGCTGGGATTATAGGCACTCGTCACCACGCCCGGCTCATTTTGTATTTTTAGTAGAGAAGGGGTTTCTACATGTTGGTCAGGCTGGTCTCGAACTCCCGATCTCAGGTGATCTGCCCACCTCAGCTTCCCAAAGCGCTGGGATTACACGCGTGAGCCTGCGCCCGGCCGGAAAGTCTGCTCTTTAGGCATACTACATAAAGGGAGGCCGAGTCTAACTATCATAGAGATTCAAGTGAGCAAGTATATACACATCCCAACGCTAAAGTATGAGAGGGAGAGCTCTGCAGAATGACACACATGAACAGGTGCTAGCCTTAGAATGAACTGGCCTTGAGCTTTGACAGCCGAGTCCTGCTGTTTAACTACAGTCCTAATTTCAAAACTTGAATAAACAAGCCAAAATATAATAGCTAAAAAAAAAATACAAAAATGCATTAACAAGCAACCTAATGTTACTTTTAAAATACTAATCTTATAAATTAAATCTAAAATGTTTAACATTATGTTTAAAAGTTTCCATTACCTGCTGGGAAAATATTTATTGCTATTCAGAAGACATGCAGCACCATCAAGTGTGTGTCTAGTATAGTCTATAGCAGGACACTACAAAAGAAAGAATATAGAAATGCATCAACAAAGAGCTCTCTCTCTTAGGTTAGATATATTCATTATATGGGTATACCTTATTCCAAAGACATGAGCATGTTATAAGAAAAAAGTTCCTTACAATTTCCGAATGCTTGTAAAATATGTCATATTAATAAGTAAGGTTTATTATCCCCTTGAACCATATCACAATTCTAGATGATACATAAACCAGTCTCCCATTTTTATTCCCAACATCATACCTACAAGAAAACAACAATTACAGATAAGAAGAATCCTGATTTATTTCTGGTCTCTCCAGGGATGCCTTCTTATATCCTAAACAATATCCCTTACTATGTCCTTGGTACTCTATTATCAATCTAGCAGCCCTCTAAAGAACTTTCTCCCAAATCACCTTTGAATTTTAACATGAAATATCAAAGTTTCCTTATAGTTTAACAAATCTGACTTAATTCTGTTCCATTTATCAGAAACACTGAAAAAAAGAAACAATGAAACACTGTCTCATGGCAACTCAGTAAATTTATTAAAGGAAAAACAAACTGCAAAGTAATTGTCCTCCTCCAGTCCTCCTGAGGGCTGACAGGGAGCAGCATCAAGGGGAAAGCAGTCTAGAAACAAACCAGGGAGTCAACCAGAAGGAAAAAACAACTAAAGGAAGGAGTAACAATGAGTCTAGCTCAATGACTCTACCCAGTAATTAGATTATTTTTCAAGTTTCAGACTGAAACTGTCACTTAGAAATACAGTTTAATAACTACTAAATATGGCTTAGTGCCATGGCACTAAAAAATTATCTAACAAAAAAGTATTTTTCTAACAATATATCCATAGGAATTTTTGATTAGTGGAGTCATTGCCAAAAACAGTACCACGAGCAATATTTATTGAAAAAAACTACCTTTCTCCAGATACGTGACCACAGATGAGTTGGTCAAAAGCAAATATCCCAAGTCACTGTATTTCTCGTATTTGTCATTTGGTACACCATGGGAGTTTTACAACCTTTAAACCAGAACCATCAAGAGGAATACAGCAGACCCTTGAACAACACAGGTTTGAACTGCATAAATCTACTTATGCTCACATTTTCCCAGAGACGGCAAGACCAACCCCACTTCTCTTTCTCCTCAGCCTACTCAACGACATGAACACAACAAGGAAGACCTTTATAATGATCCACTTAATGAACAGCAAATATACTTTCTCTTCCTTATGATTTTTCTTAAAAAAAAAAAAAAAAAAGAAAGAAAGAAAGAAAGGAGGTCTCACTATGTTGACCAGGCCGAACTCCTGGCCTCAAGCAATCCTCCCATGATTTTCTGAATAATACTTTCTTTTCTCTAGTTTACTTCATTGCAATACACTATATAATACATAAAACATACAAAATGTGTGTTAATTAACTATTATCGGTAAGGCTTCCAATCAACAGTAGGCTATTGGTAATTAAGTTTTGGGGGAGTCAAAAGTTATACTCAAGATATTCAACTGCACAGAGGGTTGGCATCCCAATTCCAGAGTTGTTCAAGGGTCAATTGTATAATGCAAGCCATAT
Organism: Theropithecus gelada; assembly: GCF_003255815.1. NCBI lineage: Eukaryota > Metazoa > Chordata > Mammalia > Primates > Cercopithecidae > Theropithecus > Theropithecus gelada. The sequence continues at coordinate 73,991,828 of NC_037680.1, read as the reverse complement.
ATTTAAATTTTCTAGGCCCAACGTGGTGGCTCACGCCTGTAATTCCAGCACTTCAGGAGGCCAAAGTGGGAAGATCACTGAGTCCAGGAGTTCAAGACCAGCACAGGCAACACAGGAAGATGCCCCTATCTCTACAAAAAATTTGAAAAATTAGCCAGACATGGTGGCACATGACTGTAGTCCCAGCTACCAAGAAGGCTGAGACAGGAGGATTGCTTGAGCACGGGAGGTCAAGGTTGAAGTAAGCCAAGATCAGGCCACTGCATTCCAGCCTGGATAACAGGGTAAGGTTCCATCTCAAAAAATTAATTAACTTTCTAAGAGATACATTAAAAAGGTAACGTGAAAGAGGTGAAATTAATTTTAATATTGTAGTTTGACCCACTATATCCAAAATATTACCATTTCAGAAGGTAATTGATATAAAATTAATGGGCTACTTTTTGACTTTTAAGATATAATTGATACAACTAAAATTTGCTCGTAAAAATTCAGTAGTTTCTAGTATATTCACGAAATTGTGCAACCATTACCATTAAATTTCAGAACATTTCAGCATCCCAGAAACCTTGAACAAATTAGCAGTCACTTCCCATTCTCTCCTTCCCCCAGCCCTAAGCAAAAACTAATCTAGTTTCTGTTTCACAGGATTTGCCTATTCTGGATATTTCATTAAAATGAAATAATATAATAAGTGGTATTTTGTGTCTGGCTTCTATTACGTTTTCAAGGCTTATCCCTGGCGTAGCATGAATCAATACTTCATTCCTTTTTTTAAAATTCAAAACTTTTTAGCCTTTAATGTTTTAAATATATACAAAATGCTGTACTGTATGTTTCTCCCTTTAAGACTTCATTCCTTTTTATGGCTGAATAATATTCCATTGTACACATATACAGTCAGCACTTTGCATCTACAGATTTAACCAACCAGATCAAAACTACTTTTTAAAACCCCATAAAAAAAAAAAAAAAAAAACAAATTAAGAAATATAGTATAACAACTATTTACATAGCATTTACATTGTATTCAGTATTATACGTAATCTAGAGATGATTTAAACTATATAGGAGGATGTGCATAGGTCATACACAAATACTACGCCATTTTACATAAGAGACTTTGGTATCTGTGTTTTTGGTATTCACGGGGGTCCTGGGACCAATCCTCTGAGGATACTGAGGAGATGGCTGCAATACATTTTGCTTATCCATTCATCAGTTGATGGATATTTGGTTGTTTCCATTTTTTGGCTATCATAAATAATGTGACTGTGAATATTCATGTACAAGTCTTTATGCAGATATGTCTTCATTTTGGGGGAACTACATATCAAGGAGTGGAATTCCTGGGTCATATGCAACTCTATGCTTAACCATTTTAAGGAACTTCCAAACTGTTTTTCAAAACAGCTGAAGCATTTTACAATCCCATCATCAATGTTTAGGGGTTCCACTTCACATCTCACCCAGCACTTGTTATTGTCTCTTTTCTATTTTAGCCATTATAGTGGGTGTGAAAGTATATGCCACTTGGGGTTTTGGTGCTTTTTCTTAACATTTTAAAAAATTGTAGTAAAATATATACAACACAAATTTTTCCATTTTGACCCCCTTTTTCTGCGGGGGGGAAGGAGTCTCACTCTGTTGCCCAGGCTGGAGTGCAGTGGCGTGATCTCCACTCACTGCAAGCTCCGCCTCCAGGGTTCATGCCATTCTCCTGCCTCAGCCTCCCAGTAGCTGAGACTACAGGCACATGCCACCATGCCTGGCTAATTTTTTGTATTTTTAGTAGAGACAGGGCTTCACCTTGTTAGCCAGGATGGTCTTGATCTCCTGACCTCATGATCCACCCACCTCGGCCTCCTGAAGTGCTGGGATTACAGGCATGAGCCACCAAGCCCGGACAGCTATTTTGACCATTTTTAAATGTACAATTTAGTGGCATTAATTTACAATATTGTGCAATCATCATCACTGTTTCCAACTCCCAAACAGAAACTATTATGGCCAGGCATGGTGGCTCACGCCTATAATCCCAGCACACTGGGAGGCCAAGGCAGGTGGATCACTTGACACCAGGAGTTTGAGACCAACCTGGTCAACATGGTGAAACTCCATCTCTACTAAAAATAAAAAAATTAGCCAGGCATGGTGGTGCACACCTGTTGTCCCAGCTATTCAGGATGCTAAGGCAGAGAACTGCTTGAGCCTGGGAGGTGGGGGCTACAGTGAGCCGAGATTGCGCCACTGTACTCCAGCCTGGGCGACAGAGTGAAACTCTCTTAAAAAAAAAAAAAAAAAAAAAGAAGAAGAAAAAAAAGAAACTCGGCTGGGCGCAGTGGCTCACACCTATAATTCCAGCACTTTAGGAGGCCGAGGTGGGAGGATCACATGAGGTCAGGAGTTTGAGGCCAGCCTGGCCAACATGGTGAAACCATGTCTCCACTAAAAATACAAAAATTAGCCAGGTGAGGTGGCACATGCCTGTAATCCCAGTTACTTGGGAAGCTGAGACAGGAGAATTGCCTGAACCTGGGAAGTGGAGGTTGCAGTGAGCCGAGATTGCGCCACTGCACTCCAGCCTGGGCAACAGAGCAAGACTCTTGTCTCCAAAAAAAAAAATAAATAAAATAAAATAAATAAATAAATAAGTCTATTACCCTTAAGCACTAACTTCCCACACCTCCCATCCTTTGGCACGTGGTAGTTATACTGAATGTGATAAATTCAATTTATCTAACTACCTTCTGTCTATAATAATTTATTCACTCTAGATAAGTGGAATGCTACAGTATCTGTCCTTTTGCATTTGACTTGTTTCACTCCACATAATACATACTGGATTTTAAAGGTTCATCTATGTTGTAGCATGTATCAGAACTTCATTCCCTTTCACAGTTTTATAATATTCCATTGTATGTCTATGCTACATTTTGTTTCTCCATTCCCAGAGTTGTTTTCCTTTTTCTAATCAAGCATGGTTGTAGGGGAGACAATGTTAATCAGCTTAACAATAATGCACAACCCTCACATTAACTGTCTGTGGTTTTGAGATCTGCCTTAATAACTAATGTTGAGCATCTTTTCATGTGCTTACTGGCCATTTCTGAATCTTTTTTTGAGACATGGTCTCTCTCTGTCACATAGGCTGGAGTGTAGTGGTGTGATCTTTGCTTACTTCAACCTTGAGCCCTTGGGCTGAGGTGATTCTCCCACCTCAGTCTCCCAAGTAGCTGGGACTACATGTGCACATCATCACACTGAGCTAATTTTTTGTATTTTTAGTAGAGATGGGGTTTTACCATGTTGGCTAGGCTGGTCTCGAACTCCTGACCTCGGGTGACCCACCCACTTTGGCCTCCCAAAGTGCTGGGATTACAGACGTGAGCCACTGCACCCGGCCTTACTGTCTTCGAAATCCAGTATTTATTTTGTGTTTACAGCACATTTCAATTTTGACTACCCACATTTCAAGTGCTTCACAGCTACATGTGACTCATGGGTTACCATATCACTCTATCTTTAGACCTTTAACTGGTTTCTGAATTTTTCTTAATTTGGATGACATTTTGCCTTGTTTTCGCTGCCTTCCCTTCACCTTCCCCCAATTAATTCTAGGTAACTATTCCTAATCTGTAACAGTTATAACAGCAAAAAGATGGCAAAATATAGCAGGTTACAAAATACTACGTAATGGTGTTTACAAATTTATATATTATATTTTTCCAAATATATAATCATAATGCTACTGCAAGTGATCACAATCAGCATGTGACTGTGAGGGCTTGCAGACAGTAAGTTATAATGTTTGTTGCCTAGAAGCACGATTTGTATAATTTACTCTATATGCTGAATGTCTCTCTTTAATTCTCAAGGATACTGAATAAACGATTATCGGTGCTAAGTATTCTGCTTCTCCCACTTCAGAATCTACCTAGTGATTTTAATCCATGAGAGCAATTTTCTTAGCTTAGTTTGTCAGTTCCTATAGTTTCCTGACTAAGCAGTTATTTGAAAAGAGTTCAGAAAGTGTCCTTTCAAATTGTTCTTTTGTTTGTATTTTTACAGTAATTCCATTCAATATAACTACCACTTGGAAATCCTACTATCACCCTCCCTTGACACATGGCCAGTTCAATAGATCTGGACTTCAGCAAGCAATGCTGCAATTCTAAGACTCATTTACAGGTCTTAATGCTAATGACTATCCTTTCATTTAATATTAATCAAGAAAGAAGTGGATATGAGAATGACAGTATATTTAAGAGTCATAACACATCACAAACTGGGTATCACTTCCACTCTAAAGAAAGAATAATACATCATTACTATGTGCCAGAACAAAACTAGCCTTGATTCAGCCTTCTTGATTCAGTTTCCTAATTGCAATAATCACATCATTCACTACATTAAGTAGCCAACTTCAGAGAATTATCAATGAAACCACTATGTGAATTTTCCCAGATGCAGACAGATACAATCTTAATACTGCTTCAATTAATTAACACAAAAATGTAACATCCTGAATGAAATCAGTCTTCCAAATAAGTACTACTCTCTTAGGTACCAAATACTCCTTATTTTGGAGCATTTATCCTTTTTGAAACAAAAAACACCAGATACTGATTTTTGCAACTAGGGCCTCACTTGTCTTCAAGCCTTAGAAGTCTATCAATATAATGACCACTTCGAGGTCTGTGATTCTACAGAATTGGCCTAACCCAATATCCCCAATGAGTCAGTGTCAAGTAAAAAGTAATTGTAACAGATTAAATGGGAATACAGATTAAGGGAAAAGCAATGCATAGTTTAAACAACCCAGTTGTAAAGACTATTTTTGAGACAACTAAGGAAAAGTACACTGGGTATCAAATGATATGAAGAAGTTTTTAAAATAAGAAAAAGTAAAAAATTAATAAATAAGAAAAAGTATAGTAAGCCAGGTACAGTGGTTCACATCTATAATCCCAGCACTTTGGGAGACTGAGGTGGGCAGATTACTTGAGGTCAGGAGTTTGAGACCAGGCTTGCCAATACAGCAAAACCCCATCTCTACTAAAAATATAAAAATTAGCCTGGCATGGTGGCGCATGCCTGTAATCTCAGCCACTAAGGAGGCTGATGCACAAGAATCTCTCGAATCTGGGAGACAGAGGTTGCAGTGAACTGAGATCACACCACTGTACTCCAGCCTGGACAACAGAGTAAGAATCCATCTCGAAAAAACAAAACAAAAAAAACCCAAAAAACTGCTACGGCCTATAGTCTTACCTTGATAAAAACTAAGTAAGGAGAAAAACAACATGAATATTTAAAAGCTCAAAAGTAACATCTCTATTTAAACTAGGCATCAAAGAGTAATCAATAGTTCTTCCTATCAAAAGAAATAATCTGAACAAAAACCTAAATAGGTGTATCTCAATCATTACACAGTAGATATCAGCACAATGTGATAGATGTTAATCTGTAATAGCCAGTGGATCATGAAGTGAGTTCTAGCCCATGTAATTGCCCAATCATGAAAAATGATGCTTATCATAAGAAATCCTAAAATAGCGCTGCAGTAATAACCTCACAACAAGCAACTCAAAATGAAATAGCAAAATAAACAGTGAACTAAAAACCCTAAAAACTTGTCTACCATTGTCTTGAGAGAGGTTTAGGCTATAATTATTTTATTAGTTACTCTATTTCATAAATCCTCACCTCTTTTGGAGTTTTATGAGCTGCACAAAGAAAAATCCATTGTTCAGTTGCTGTCATTTGTGTGCAAGTATCTGGATGGCATTCACTCTGTTAAAAATAATTAATTTCTTAATATGTAAAATAATAATGAAAAAGCTTATCATTTAGGTTACTATATTTGCATAACAAATTCTAGAAGTTAGAAATTTGGAGAAGTTTTTGTAAGCACATTAAGCTATAAAAACAGAGAAAAAAAATCAGAACTTTCAATTACAACTTTGACTTAAAGAAAATATTACCTGAAGTTTAACAGCAAGTCCATTTAGCTCAAGGCAGAACTGCCTGAAAATGCAAATACATAAATAAAAAGTCATTATCTATTCTCCACAGCAATTTTTAGAATATTAGCTGCAAAACGAGAATCCCATCAGTATCATTCCTCCTCCCTCACTACCATTATCAAAACCAGCTGAACAGACGACACATTTCTTCTAAAGGCTTACAGATTAAAAATAGAAAACCAATAACTCTCATAACATTCAATACCAGAGTTCAGTGAGCTGATCATTCTCTTATATACTAGAAATTAGTACAATTTTTCAGGGAAGTAATTTGGAAATATTTACCAAGACTTTTAGGAAGTGTATACTTTTTGACTAAGTCATTCTTCTAAGAATCTATTGTAATGAAATAATCAGATCTGCATGCAGATAAATGTATAAACATGTTCACAGGAGTTATATATGCATATGAGAAAATTTCTGAATTGTAGAAAAATTCAGCAACTGGAGGGTAATAAAATGTTGGTATACAGAAACACACAAAGAAATTACAGCAGGGCACAGTGGCTCAGGCCTGTAATCCCAACACTTTGGGAGGCCGAGGCAGGCGAAATCACCTGAGGTCAGGAGTTCAAGACCATCCTGGCCAAAATGGTGAAACTCCATCTCCACAAAAATACAAAAATTAGCCAGGCATGATGGCGATGCCTGTAATCTCAGCTATTTGGGAGGCTGCCAAGGGAGAATTGCTTGAACCTGGGAGGCAGAGGTTGCAGTGAGCCGAGATTACACTACTGCACTCCAGCCTGGGTGACAGAGTAAGGCTCCATCTCAAAAAAAACAAAAACAAAAACAAAATTACATTACAATTACATTAAGGCCATCAGTTTTAGACAGTTATGTGATAAAAAGACAATCTTCTATGTCACAAAGACAGTTTTATAGCTGTCAAAATACTGAACGTGTTCCCTCCAAAAGTCCTACCTATTAATACTTAGTTCAATGTATCAAGTTAGATAAATCAATACTATGTTTCCTCATCAGAAAAAATTGAATCATTTTGGTTCCCAAAACAATGCAAAGCTAAAACCTATATAATCAGAAGACAAAAAAAAAAAAAAAAAAAAATCCCTCCAAAAAAGAAAAAAACCAGGATATATATGAACAAATTTGGTAGGAAAAACTTTAGTTACTGCACATTGTAACAGAAGAAAACAAAAAGGCAAGAGTCAAATTTTCAGTTGTTTGTAACTGCATTTCCTTTCCAGATGCCTAATAATGCTGTCCTTAGATTACAAAAATAACATTATTTCTAAATCACCATATCACCGTCTACTGCCCCCTATCAAGTAGGCTGCATGTTATGTGTTTTTTAGTTGTTTTCCACTAAGTGGTAATAAAGACTGGTTGTGATAAGTTTCTTACCTAACCTAACCCTTTTACAGCCAATAGCAAAATTAAGTTGATTCAGCAGTGCTGTGGGTATCATCTGTGGCAAATAATGCAAAACTTACAGCTTCAAGTTAATTTAATACAGGGCTAACATGTATACAGTTGTGCAGCTGAAGAGACCAACCAGAGCTGGAATCCAGCCTACATTCCAGGAACCACACATGTATCCTGGCATAAAGGAGTAACTTTTCCTAATCATTAAGACTCAATATGAGTTAGTGGGAGATTTGACTGAAGTCATGACCCAATTCAAATTAACATCATTATATAATCAACTACATTAACTAAAAATGGCAAGTGTACAGCCTCAAATCAATAAAGGATATATGCAAAAGCAAACAAACAAACAAAACTCTTCCTGGTCAACTAATAAAAATATACACAATACAATAAAGAGATAAAAGAATATATACATGATAGTCCAAAAAGTGGTCAGCAGAAAAAAATAACAAAAGTAAAAATAGCATCAGAACAAATGAAATACTTGTGAGCAATATTTTATGTGAAGTTTTATGTAATGTTTTATATAATGTATGTTTCATAGAATAAGTTCAATAGGGAAATGTTTTCTTAGACCTGAAATGTTTTCTTAGACCTGAAAAAAAAAACTCTTGTACACTAAAAATCAGCCCTTATTTGTTAGGAATTATGCTTGTAATGGAAAAAAGGGCCAACCACGGTGGCACACACCTGTAATCCCAGCACTTTGGGAGGACAAGGCAGGCGGATCACAAGGTCAGGAGAGCAAGAACATCCTCATCAACGTGGTGAAACCCCGTTTCTACTAAAAATACAAGAATTAGCTGGGCATGGTGGCGTGCGCCTGCAGTCCCAGCTACTTGGGAGGCTGAGGCAGGAGAATTGCTTGAACCTGCGTGGCGGAGGTTGCAATGAGCCGAGATCACACCACTGCACTCCAGCCTGGTGACAGAGCGAGACTTGAGACTCCTGTCTCAAGAAAAAAAAAAAAAAAAAAGAAAGAAAAAGAAAAAAACATGCTCACCTACTTTCATCATTAATGCCAAAGCATAAGAAAGCAGTTATTTTCAAGGCTGATTAAAAATAAAGCAAAGGATGTACTACATTGAAGTGCTGTCTTGGGTTGTAAAAATGGGAAAATACCTACAAACTCATCTTTCAATTATTGTGCATTCAGATATGTAAAAAAGTTAGAAATAGTCAAGTAATTTGTCTAAAAATCAGCAAAGGGTACAAAGAAGTCTTAGCATCCTGAAATCGCTGAACTGTTATGACACGACATAATGTCTTGGCCATATCTAAAGAAGCATGCAGCATCAAAAAGTAAGTATTTTTTAAAAGTGCCTTGTCTTCAAGTTGAGGCACACAACACAGGAAACATGGTCAAATTTATTCAGGAAAAGTCATATTTCTACTCTACTTATCTAAAAATCAACTTACAAATAATAAGCCCCAATGAACACATACTGCACTCTCTGTATTTATTAATAATCTGTCAACTCATCCCAGCTCCCATTAGCACTGGAAAATTTATAATTTCAAGAAACACCTAGTAACTTCAGAATATATCTACTTCTAAAGTTATCTCCACCTATCCACTAGTTATCAATTTTTTCATTCAAAGGGTATTACAAAAAGTACCAAAACTCCTTACTTCAGGATTACAGTTAATCTCTATTTACCAAAGACAAGACTGGAAGTTTGCAATAATTTACAGGTAACTTATCAGATACCAAGCCTAGACTAGGAACTAGAAGTAATCCTCCACAAAAACATAAAGTGGCCAAGTGCAGTGGCTCATGCCTGTATAATCCCAGTGCTCTGGCAGGCCGAGATGGGAGGATCACTTGAGCCCAGGATTTCAGGACCAGCTCGGACAACACAGTGAGACTCCATCTCTACAGAAACAAAGGGGGGAAAAAAAAGACAAGTCGGGCACGGTGGCTCACGCATGTAATACCAGCACTTTGGGAGGCCGAGGCAGGCGGATCATGAAGTTAGGAGTTCGAGACCAGCCTGGCCAACATAGTGAAACCCCATTTCTACTAAAAATACAAAAATTAGCCAGGCACAGTGGCACGTGCCTGTAGTCCCAGCTACTCAGGAGGCTGAGGCAGGAGAATCACTTGAACCCGGGAGGCAGAGGTTGTGGTGAGCAGGGATTGTACCACTGCACTCCAGCTTGGGTGACGGAGTGAGACTCCGTCTCAAAAGAAAAAAAGACAATAGATGACACAAAGTTATGCATAAATGGGGAAATGGCAATACCGTATTAGTGGTTAAGAGATACAATTAAGGAAAACCATGAAATAAGATAATAAAACCCAGGCTGGCATGGTGGTAATCCCAGCACTGTGGGAGGCCAAGGTGGGCAGATTGCTTAAGCCCCAGAGTTTGAGACCAGCCTAGGCAACATGGTGAAACCCTGTCTCTACAAAAAATACAAAAAACTAGACAGGCTTAGTGGCATTCACTAGTAGTAGTCCCAGCTACTCAGGAGGCTGAGATAGGAGGATTGCTTCAGTATGGGAGACAGAGGCTGCAACGTGCCAAGATTGCACCACTGCACTCCAGCCTAGGCAACAGATCAAGACTCTGTTTTTTTTAAAAAAAAAAAGGTGGGGATAATAAGGCCCAAATCAATAAATGTAGAAAGGGTGGCTCAATACTTTGGGAGGATAAGGTAGGAAGATTGCTTGAATCCAGGAGATTGAGACTAGCCTGGGAAACATAATGAGGTCCTGTCTCTACAAAAAACTAAAAACATTAGTGAGGCATGCTGGCACACGCCTGTAGCCCCAGCTACTCTGCAAGCTGACGTAGGAGGATCACTTGAGCCTGGGAGGTAGAGGCACAGTAAGCAGTGACTGCACCACTGCACTCTAACATGGGCAACAGAGTGAGACTCCATCTCAAAAAAAAAGAAAAGTAGAGAGGTGCAGAGGCAGGTCCAAGTTATCAGCTCTGAAACCACCTTTCAAAACGAGTGACTCTGTAGCATACTTTGATCTGGAAACAACCAGTGAAGAAAGCTGAGAACCTTGTGACACTGAAAATGCCAAAGCTTTAAAATTTGGCTTCTTAGTCTGCAGTTACATAGTAAATTTTACGATTCATAATTATCATTAATATGAAAGTTAGTTTCGTGAGAGGAACTATTAGTATTTTGATGTAACATAAGGACCTACCTTAAATGTTCATACTTCCACACACCTTCATCTTGGCCTTCAGGTGGTTCAAGAATTTTGTCAATATTGGAGCAATCTGCTCTTATGTTCTGTTGAATATACTAAAAACAAAGAAGTTCTTATGGTTAATTAAATTATACCACCTGGTAAATCTTATATTAAGTACATATAATTTTTGAATATGTAACTGCTCTTGTGGTTCAACTTGGGTTATACACTAAATAGGAAACCAAGTATAGAATCATAATCAGTAACTCAGAAAAAAGTAGGTTACCCTTACTTATTTACTTACTTATCCTTCAATTCAACTTCATTTGTATAGAATCTACTACATAAATGCAGATATTGTATTTGTCAGGACTGTAACTGGGGTCAAAATTGCAAACTGTAATTTTTTTTTTTCTTTTTTTTTGAGACAGGGTCTCACTGCATCACCCAGGCTGGAGTACAGTGGCGCAATCTCAGATCACTGCAATATCCACCTCCTGGGCTCAAGCAATCCTCCCAACTCAGCCTCCTGAGGAACTGGAACTACAGGCACACACCATCACGCTGAGCTCACTTTTCTGTATTTTGTAGATAGAGGATTTCGCCATAGGCAATGTAAATATAACTATGGTACATATTGTGATTCCGTTTATACGAAGTGTCTAGACTAAGAAAATCTATTGAGACAGAAAATAGATTTGTACCGGCGTAGGGCTTGAGGGCAGAGAGGAAGGCAGAGGAGACCAAAGATGGCTGCTAATGGGGATGAGTTTTCCTTTAAGAAAGGATAAAAATGTTCTAAAAGGCCAGGCATAGGGGCTCATGCTTGTAAGGCCAGCACTTTGGGAGGCCAAGGCGGGCAGATCACGAGGTCAGGAAATCAAGACCATCCTGGCTAACATGGTGAAACCCTACCTCTACTAAAAATACAAAAAAAATTTAGCAGGGCATGGTGGTACACACCTGTAGTCTCAGCTGCTCTGGAGGCTGAGGCAAGAGAATCGCTTCAACCCGGGAGGCAGAGGTTGCAGTGAACCGAGATCGCGCCACTGCACTCCAGCCTGGGCAACAAAGCGAGACTCCGTCTCAAAAACAAAACAACAAAAAAAAGTTATAAAATTAGACTGTAGTGATGGCTGTGCAACCCTGTGAATATAATCACTCTAACTGTACAGGGATTTGTATGGTACGTTCATTAGACCCAATAAAAGTTGTTTTAAATAAGTTTTAAAAAAAGGCAAAGGAGGGTCACTTTCAATTTTTAAAATGTAATAACATAAAAATTTAAATTTCAGATCTCTGTAATGCTTTATGCAATCTTTTTGATATTCTGAAATCTGAATAGGTTAGAGTAAAAGGGTGGTTACAAAAACTAACTATAAGGCCTTCTTGAGCCAATCAATTTTGCCTACTTCAGACAATCTTTCTTAAATATCACTTGGGTACTCAAAAACTTTTTTTCCCAAACAAAAGGTCTCACATATTTAGTACTGAACCAGCCTACTGCAGAGCATAGAAACCAAAAGAAAAACCATTGTTCCAATACAGCATGTCCAACTGTCCAGATGATGGTGACATTTTCAGCTTGATATGGTGACATGATAGTGATCTTGATACAATATTAAATATGTGTGCCATCTCATGTAAAAATTCCTTCTACACCCAGTTTGGTTTTTTTTCCAATGTCTCCCCTTAGAATTGTACCTGATTTTATTATTCAGTTTTCATCTGAATCCACTGGGGAATGCAACGATTTTGCTTTTGTTTCTTGGTTGGGAATCACTTGATTCTAAAAGTCTTGTGGGAAGGCATGGCAAAGAACAGAGTCATGCACACACACCACGATGACAGGGAAAGGGATCAAACACTTTTTTTTTTAGATGGAGTGTTGCTCTTGTTGCCCAGGCTGGAGTGCAATGGCTCGGCCTTGGCTCACCACAACCTCCGCCTCGCGGGTTCAAGCGATTCTCCTGCCTCAGCCTCCTGAGTAGCTGGGAATACAAGCACCCGCCACCACGCCTGGCTACTTTTTGTATTTTTTTGTGGAGACGGGGTTCACCATGTTGGTAAGGCTGGTCTCGAACTCCTGACCTCAGCGGATCCACCCACCTCGGCCTCCCGAAGTGCTGGGATTACAGGCGTGAGCCACCGTCCCCAGCCTCAAACACGTTTTAATCACTCTTTAATTATTACTGAAACCACTCTCCCTGATATTTTTTATCTCATCCTAATGTTTCAAAGTTTTGATTCTCTCCTTGAGGAGATACAGGTAAATTGTATACCTTCTCCACAGGCCACCTCAAATTCCATGTCACAATTCTGTCCAAATCTCTCATTCCCCTAGTACACTCAAGCACTCCCTGATTATTCGAATCCTCACAGAACTCCATCCGATTTCCTGCCATATTTGTAATTTGTATACATTAGCAATCTGTCTATTCATTTTTGTCTTTCCTGTTCCCACTACACCTTCTATGGATAGAACTTTTTTTTGTTTTTGAGATAAGAGTCTCACTCTGTCACCCAGGCTGGAGTGTAGTGGTGCAATCTCAGCTCACTACAACCTCTGCCTTCCGGGTTCAAGTGATCCTATCGTCTCAGCCTTCGGAGTAGCCGGGATTATAGGCATGTGCCACCATGCCCAGCTAATTTTTGTATTTTTAGTAGAGACGGGGTTTCACCATGTTGGTCAGGCTGGTCTTGAAGTCCTGACCTCAAGTGATCCACCTGCCTCAGCCTCCCAAAGTGCTGGGATTACGGGCGTAAACCACCGCACCTAGCCTTCTATGGCTAGAACTCTTAGCAGCATTTATTTCACACTTAATAGCACAACTTACTAGCGCTTACTTTCATGTGTCTCCTTCATATAGCGAGTCCCTGAACACAGAGACTTTTATTTATTTATTTATTTATTCATTTATTTATTTTTGAGATAGTTTCGTTCTGTCACCCAGGCTAGAGTGCACTGGCGCTATCTTGGCTCACTGCAACCTCTGCCTCCTGGGTTCAAGCAATTCTTCTGCCTCAGCCTCCCAAGTAGCTGGGATTACAGGTGTGTGCCACAACACCTGGCTAATTCAAGACTGCTTAGGCTAATTCAAGACCACCTAAGCTAGTTTTGAACTCCTGGGCTCAAGCAATTATTTCACCTCAGCCTCCCAAAGTAATGGGATTACAGGCATGAACCACTGGGCCCAGCCCAATTTTAATTATTTAACCATATATTTAGAAATTGACTTTACATATATAATTACTAAATTTTGTTATTAAGTGGAGTTACAAGCCTCAAACTTGAAGACATCTAGAATCGTTTTATTGATACCAATTTATGTAAAGCAAAAAAGAAATCCTTAACTTAGAAATAAAACAAAAATGTCATTTTGGCGAGTCACAATGGCTCACTCCTATAATTCCAGCACTTTGGGAGGCAGAGGCGGGCAGATCACCTGAGGTCAAGAGTTCAAGACCAGCCTGGCCAACATGGTGAAATCCCGTCTCTATTAAAAATACAAAACCTGGCTGGGCATGGTAGCACACACCTGTAATCCCAGCTACTGGGAGACTGAGGCAGGAAAATCACTTGACCCTGGGAGGTGGAGGTTGCTGTGAGCAGCAATCATACACTATTGCACTCCAACCTGGCAGTGAGACTCTATCTCAAAAAAAAGTCATTTTGTTTTCTATAATGAGTCCTCCACACTTTTATGCAATAGAGGCAACTATCATTTTTTTAAAAATGAGCTAAGAAGGCTGGATGAGGTGGCTCCCGCCTATAATTCTAGCATTTTGGGGGGCCAAGGCAGGTGTATCACAAGGTCAGGAGTTTGAGAGCAGCCTGGTCAATATGGTGAAACCCCATCTCTAATAAAAATACAAAAATTAGCCGGGCATGGTAGCACATGGAGGTTGAGGCAGGAGAATCGCTTGAACCCAGGAAGCAGAGGTTGCAGTGGGCTGAGATCATGCCACTGAACTCCAGCCTGGGCAACAGAGCAAGACTCTGTCTCCAGAAAAAAAAAAAAAAAAAAAAAAATACTTGAAGAAATAATGCTAAAAAGTTTCCAAGTTTGTAAAAAGATTTAAGATTGCAAATTCAAGAAGCTGAGTAGGCTGGGAAAAAAAAAGAGGAATAGGAAATTATTGTTTAATATGTATAGAATTTCAGTTGGGGAAGATAAAAAATTTCTGGACACGGATGGTGGTGATGGTTGCACAATGGAAATGTACTTAATGCCACAGAACTGTACACTTTAAAAATAGCAAAAACGATAAATTTTATGTCTCATATATATTGCCACAATTAAAAAAAAAGCTGAGTGAACATCAAACAAGATAACCCCAAAGAAATGTACATCCAGACACATCATAATCAAATGGCTAAAACCCAAAGGTAAGTCCAGGTGTGGTAGCTCAGATCTGTAATCCCAGCACTTTGGAAGACCAAGGTAGGAGGATCACTCAAGCCCAGGAATTAGAGATCAGCTTGGGCAACATAGTAAGACCACATGTCTACAAAATATAAAAATTAGCCAAGCATGGTGATGTATGCCTGTAGTACCAGCTACTTGAGAGGCTGAGTTGGAAGGATTGCTTGAGCCTAGGAAGTCCAGGCTGCAGTGAGCCATGATCATGCCACTGTACACCAGCCTGGAATGAGAGAGTGAAACGTTGTCTCAAAAAAATAAAGAAAAAAGAAAACACCACTAAAGAAGACAGAAGAGGCCGGGCGCGGTAGCTCAAGCCTGTAATCCCAGCACTTTGGGAGGCCGAGATGGGCGGATCACGAGGTCAGGAGATCGAGACCATCCTGGCTAACACGGTGAAACCCCGTCTCTACTAAAAAATACAAAAAAAAATAGCCGGGCAAGGTGTCGGGCGCCTGTAGTCCCAGCTACTCGGGAGGCTGAGGCAGGAGAATGGCGTGAACCCGAGAGGAGGAGCTTGCAGTGAGCTGAGATCCGGCCACTGCACTCCAGCCTGGGTGACAGAGCAAGACTCCGTCTCAAAAAAAAAGAAGACAGAAGAATCTGAATGACGGCTTCTTTCTCATCAGAAACCATGGAAGCAAAATGGCAAAACATTTTTAAAGTGCTGAAAGACTTAGCAGGCTGAGGCAGGAGGACTGCTTGAGGCCAATAGTTCAAGACCAGCCTAGGCAACACAGCCAGACCACATCTCAACAAAAAAAAAAAAAAAAAAAAAAGTCAGTCAGGGGTGGTGTGCAACTGTAGTCATAGCTACTCAGAAAGCTGAGGTGACAGAATCTCTTAAGTTCAGCAGTTTAAGGCTGCAGTAAGCTATGATCATACCACTGCACTCCAACCTGGCGAAAGAGTGAGACACTGTCTTAAAAAAGATAAAAACAGAGTCCAGGCACGGTGACTCACACCTGTAATCCCAGCACTTTGGGAAGCCGAGGAGGGTGGATCACGAGGTCAGGAGTTCGAGACCAGCCTGGCCAAGAAGGTGAAACCTCGCCTCTACTAAAAATACAAAAATTAGCCAGGCACGGTGGCAGGTGCCTGTTATCCCAGCTACTCAGGAGGCTGACGGAGGAGAATCGCTTGAAACCAGGAGGCGGAAGTTACAGTGAGCCAAGATCATGCCACTGCACTCCAGCCTGGGAGACAGACTGAGACTCCATCTCAAAAATAAATTAAAAAAAAAATAAAAATATAAAAATGTAAATAAGGCCGGGAGGCCAGGTGGGGTGCCACATGCCTGTAATCACAGCAATTTGGGAGGCTGAGGCAGGAAGACCACAAGGTCAAGATATCAAGACCATTCTGGCCAACGTGGTGAAAACTTGTCCGTACTAAAAATACAGAACTTAGGTGGGTGTGATGGCAGGAGCCTGTAGTCCCAGCTACTCGGGAGGCAGAGGCAGGAGAATGGCTTGAATCTGGAGGTGGAGGTTGGAGTGAGACGAGATTGCGCCACTGCACTCCAGCCTGGGCGACAGAGCAAAACTATCTCAAAATAAATAAAATAAATAAATAAACAAAAGGCCAGGCACAGTGGCTCACACCTATAATCCCCGAACTCTGGGAGGCTGAGGTGGATGGATCACTTGAGGTCAGGAGTTCAAGACCAGCCTGGCCAATATGGCAAAACCCAGTCTCTACTAAAAATAGAAAAATGAGGCGGGTGTGGGGGCATACACCTGTCGTCCCAGCTACTGAGGAGGCTGAGGCAGGAGAATCATTTGAACCCAGGAGGTGGAGGCTGCAGTGAGCCAAGATCACGCCACCATACTCCAGTCTAGGTGACAGAGCGAGACTCCGCCTCAAAATAAATACATAAATAAATAAATAATAAAAATGTGCTAAAAGGAAAGACTTGCCAAGCCAGAATTCTATATCCAACAAAAATATTATTTAGAAATGAAGATCAGCTGGGCATGGTGGCTCACGTCTGTAATCCCAGTACTCTGTGGGGCTCAGGCAGGCAAGTCAAGAGTTCAAGACAAGCCTGGCCAACATGGTGAAACCCTGTCTATACTAAAAATACAAGAATTAGCTGGGGGTGGTGGCACACGCCTGTAATCCCAGCTACTCGAGAGGCTGAGGCAGGAGAACTGCTTGGACTCAGGAGGCTGAGGCAGGAGAATTGCTGAAAGTCAGTGAGCCCAGATCACGCCACAGCACTCTGGTCTGAGTGACAGAGCAAGACTGTCTCAAAAAAAAAAAGAATTGCTAAAGGAAGTTCTTCAGACAGAAAATAATACAAAGAAAATTGGGAACATCAGGAGCAGGAGATATTATAAATATCTGGGTATAAACATAATAGACTGTTCTCATGACTTCTTTAAAATACATTTGACAGGTGAAAGCAAAAAGATTAACGATGGGGTTTTCAATGAATACTGATGTAATATATGGCAACTATAGTATAAAGGGAGAGGAAAAGGGGTGCATATGATAGTAAAGTTTCTACATTTCAATTAAAATGGTAGAACACTGATTTTAAGTAAACTGCGTAGAGTAACCATGTAGTAATCAAGTATATAAAGATGTCAAAGTTAGAATTAAAACAGAGTACTAAAAATGTTCAAATAACCCTTAAAAAGACAGAAAAGGGGAAACGGGAACAAACAAAAAGCCCAGAAGGAACTAAAAAGTAATAAAATGGTAGGTCTAAATCTAAATAATAGTAAACATTCAGCACATCAATGTTAAATGGTCGAATATACCAATTAAAAGAGAAAGTCTGTCAAAATGAACTAAGAAATATGACCCAACCATATGCTGTCTAGAAGAAACTTACTTCAAACATAATTATATAGGTAGGTCAAAAGGATGAAAAAAGAAATACCATACAAATATAAATCAAAAGAAAGTTAGCAGGAATGCAAAGGGGGTTCAACATTTAAAAAAAATAACAACAATGCAACATACTATATTAATATACAAAGGGAAAAAAACACACTATCATACCGATGCAGAAAAGATATCTGACAAAATCCAACATCTTTTCATGATAAAACCACTCAGAAAACTAGGTATAAAATGAAATTTCCTCAACATGATTAAGGGCATTCATGAAAAACTCACAGCTAACCTCAGACTCAATGGTGAAAAACTAAAAGCCCTTCCCTTAAAACCCAAATGAGACAAGGATGCTCACTTTCACCACCACTATTCAACACTGTACTAAAGTTCTAGCCAAAGCAACTAGACAAGATAAAGAAATAAAAGGCATCTCATTTGGAAAGGAAGTGGTAAAACTATCTCTATCCACAAATTACATGATCCTATATATATGAAATCCCGAAGAATCCACAAGGACGTTACTCTAAGTGCAAAATGATTCAGCAAAGTCATAGAATACAAGATGAATACACAAAAATCAGTTTCGTTTCTATATACCTGTAGAATCTAAAAAGGAAGAAAACAATTCCACTTACAATAGCACCTAAAAACTTTTAACTACCTAGAAATAGATTTAAATAAGGAGATTTTTTTTGCAGACTGAAAACTACAAAACATTGCTGCAATTAAAGAAGACCTAAATAAATGGAAAGACATCTTGTGTGCATGAGTAAGAAGGCTTAATACTGTTAAGATGTCAACGCTACCTAAAGCAATCTAGAGATACGAGACAATCTCTAGCTAAATTCCAACTGACACCCCTCTTTTTTTGCAGATACAGAAAAGGTGGTCCTCAAATTTATATGGAATTGCAAGGGTTTCTGAATAAACAAAAAAAAATCTTGAAAATAAAGAACAAATTTGGTCAGAGCATGGTGGCTCATGCCTGTAATCCCAGCCAAGGCAAGAGGATCACCTGAGCCCAAGAGTTCAAAACCAACTTGGGCAACACTGCAAGATTCTCTCTCTATTAAGAAAAATAAAATAAGGAATGAAGTTGGAGGATTCACACTTCTTGAGTTCAAAACTTACTACAAAGCTACAGTAATCAAACACTGTGTGATACTGGCATAAGGAGACTCATACAGACAAAAATAAATAAAGAACCCAGAAATAACGTGTCACATACACAGCCAAACGATTTCAACAAGGCTGCTGAGACCATTCAATAAAGAAAGGAAAAGCATTTAAACCATTTTTAAGTGGCATTAATTATATTCCCAATGTTGAGCAAAGAAAAACCCTAGGCCTAACAGCTTCACTAGTAAACATTTAAAGAAAATACCAAACATTTAAAGAAAAACTAATGCCAGGCGCGATGGCTCACACCTGTAATCCCAGCACTTTGGGAAGCCAAGGTGGGTAGATCACGAGGTCTGGAGTTCAAGACTGGCCTGGCCAAGATGGCGAAATCCCATCTCCAACTAAAACTACAAAAATTAACCAGGCGCAGTGGCGGGTGCCTGTAATCCCACCTACTCAGGAGGCTGAGGTAGGAGAATCGCTTGAATCCAGGTGGCAGAGGCTGTAGTGAGTTGAGGTCACGCCACTGCACTCCAGCCTGGCCTGGGCAACAGAGTGAGACTCTGTCTCACAAAAAAAAAAAAAAAAAAAAAAAGAAAGAAAGAAAGAAAGAAAGAGAGAGAGAGAGAAAGAAAAAAGAAAAACTAGCACCACCTTCTCAAAATCTTCCAAAAAATTGAAAAGGGGGGAATACTTTCTAACTCATTCTATGATGCCATCATTGTCCTAACACCAAAGCCAAACAAAGACACTATTAAAACTACAAACTGATATCCCTCATGAACACCAAAGCAAAATTCTCAATAAAATACCAGCAAATCAAATTCAGTGGCATATTAAAAGGTTTTTATACACCATGACCAAGTGGAATTTATTCCTGGAACACAAGAAATACAAAAATGGTTTAACATCAAAAAAAAAAAAAAAATCAATCAATATATCACATTAACGGAATGAATGGGCCGAGCATGGTGGCTCAGGCCTGTAATCCCAACACTCTGAGAAGCCGAGGTGGGTAGATCACAAGGTCAGGAGTTCGAGACCAGCCTGGCCAACACAGTGAAACCCCATCTCTACTAAAAATACAAAATTAGCCAGGTGTGGTGGCACACGCCTGTAATCCCAGCTAGGAGGCTGAAGCAGGAGAGTCACTTGAACCCAGGAGGTGGAGGTTGCAGTGAGTGGAGGTCATGCCATTGCACTCCAGCCTGGGCAAAAAGAGCAAAACCCAAACTTAAAAAAAAAAAAAAAAAAACCAGAATGAATGAAAAGGAAACACATGATGTTTTGGCCAGGCGTGGTGGCTCACACCTGTAATTCCAGCACTTTGGGAGGCTGAGGTTGGCGGATCATGAGGTCAAGAGATCAAGACCATCCTGGCCAACATGGTGAAACTCCATCTCTACTAAAAACACAAAAATTGGCTGGGCGTAGTGGCGCGTGCCTGTAGACCCAGCTACTCAGGAGGCTGACGCAGGAGAACTGCTTGAACCTGGGAGGCAGAGGTTGCAGTGAGCTGAGATCACACCACTGCACTGCAGCCTGGTGACAGAGTGAGACTGTCTCACAAAAAAAAAAAAGTAAGAAAAAGAAACACATGATCATCTCAATAGGTGCAGCAAAACCATTTGACAAAATTTAACACCATTTTATGATCTAAAAAGCACTGAATGAACTACAAATAAAGGAAACAACTTCAATATAATAAAGACCATACATGAAAAATCCATGGTGAACATCATACTCAACAGTGAAAACCTAAAAGCTCTCCTCTAAGATCAGGAAGAAGACAAAGATGCCCTCTTTCACCACTTTTATTCAAAGTAGTACTGAAAGGTCTAGCCAGAGCAATTAGGCAAGAAAAAGAAAGAAAATAGATCTAGATTGGAGAAGTAAAATTATCTGTTTGCAGATGACATAGTCTCATATGTAGAAAACCCTAAAGATTTCACATCCAAAAACCTGCAAAAATAAATGAACAAATTCAACAAAGTAACAGGACACTTCCCCCTATTTTTAAAGAAATAACCATCTGTACATTTTTCTTCAAAATTTAACCAATTTCTAGGCATAGAGCTAGATCTAGGTTTATATTCCTTTATCTTCCACAAGGCCTAACTCATTGCTAGGTATATAGTGAGAACCCAATAAATATTTGCTGATTGAACAGCACTTTTTCTTTTTTTTTTTTTGAGATAGGGCCTCACTCTGTCACCAGCCTGGAGTGCAGTGGCACAATCACAGCTCACCGTTAACCCTAACTCCTGGGCTCAAGCTATCCTCCCACCTCAGCCTCCTAAGTAGCTAGGACTACAGGTTCACACCACCTAGCCTAACGTTTTTCTTTTGTGCAGAGACAGGGTCTCACTATATTGTCCAGGCTGGTTTCAAACTCCCGGCCTCAAACTGATCCTCCCTCCTCGGCCTCCCAAAGTACTGAGATTACAGGTGTCAGCCACCACGCCTAGATGGGTGGTTTTTAATGCTCCAATAATTCAACTATATTTCTCTTTTATTTTCTTTTTTTTTTTTTTTTTTTTTGAGACGGAGTCTCGCTCTGTCGCCCAGGCTGGAGTGCAGTGGCTGGATCTCAGCTCACTGCAAGCTCCACCTCCCGGGTTCACGCCATTCTCCGGCCTCAGCCTCCCGAGTAGCTGGGACTACAGGCGCCCGACACCTCGCCCGGCTAGTTTTTTGTATTTCTTAATAGAGATGGGGTTTCACCGTGTTAGCCAGGATGGTCTCGATCTCCTGACCTCGTGATCCGCCCATCTCGGCCTCCCAAAGTGCTGGGATTACAGGCTTGAGCCACCGCGCCCGGCCTCTTTTATTTTCTAAGATCTTCAAATAACATAATAAATCCAAATAGCTATCTACTTGTTTTTTTTTTTTTTTTTTTTTTTGAGACAAAGAGTCTTGCTCTGCCCCCCCAGGCTGGAGTGCAGTGGCGTGATCTCGGCTCACTGCAAGCTCCGCTGCCTGGGTTCACACCATTCTCCTGCCTCAGCCTCCTGAGTAGCTGGGACTACACATGCCCAGCTAATTTTTTTGTATTTTCAGTAGAGACGGGGTTTCACCATACTAGCCAGAATGGTCTCGATCTCCTGACCTTGTGATCTGCCCACCTCGGCCTCCCAAAGTGCTGGGATTACAGGCATGAGCCACGACACCCAGCCAGCTATCTACTTTTATTATCTGGCTATCAAAATGAAGCCAAACAGCCTCGATTTATGGTATATTTTCCCTTTAAAAATGTTATCATCAGGGCCGGGCGTGGTGGCTCAAGCCTGTAATCCCAGCACTTTGGGAGGCCGAGATGGGCGGATCACGAGGTCAGGAGATCGAGACCATCCTGGCTAACACGGTGAAACCCCGTCTCTACTAAGAAATACAAAAAATAGCCGGGCGAGGTGGCAGCGCCTGTAGTCCCAGCTACTCGGGAGGCTGAGGCCGGAGAATGGCGTGAACCCGGGAGGCGGAGCTTGCAGTGAGCTGAGATCCGGCCACTGCACTCCAGCCTGGGCGACAGCGCGAGACTCCGTCTCAAAAAAAAAAAAAAAAAAAAAAAATGTTATCATCAGCCAGGGCAACATGGTGAAACCCCTTCTCTACAAAAAAGTTAGCCAGAAGTGGCAGTACGCACCTATAGTCCCAGCTACTTGAAAGGCTGAGGCAGAAGAATCAGCTGAGTCCAGGAAGTTGAGGCTACAGTGTGCCATGCTCGAGCCACTGCACTCCAGTCTAGGCAACAGAGTGAGACCCCATCTCAAAAAAAAAAAAAAAAAAAAAAAAAAAAGACAAGTGCAGTGATTCACACTTGCAATCCCAGCACTTTCGGAGGCCATGAGGTCATGGGGGGTGGACTGCTTGAGCCCAGGAGTTCAAGGTGGGCAACATGGCAAAACCCTGTCTCTACTAAAAATTCAAAACAAAAAAAATTTAACCGATGCCTAATCCAATACACTAGTATGCTCCAATGTATATTTTTTTATTTGCCCCTTAATGAAATTGTATTTTGTTTTTCGAGACAGAGTCCCGCTGTTGGCCAGGCTGGGGTGCAGTGGCACAATCTCGGCTCACTGCAGCCTCCACCTCTTGGTTTCAAGCCATTCTCCTGCCTCAGCCTCCCAAGTAGCTGGGACTACAGGCGCGTGCTACCATGCCTGTCTAATTTTTTGTGTTTTTAGTAAAGATGGGGTTTCACCATGTTAGCCAGGATGGTCTCGATCTCCTGACCTGGTGATCCGCCCGCCTCGGCCTCCCAAAGTGCTGGGATTACAGCTGTGAGTCACCGCACCTGGGCTATTTTTATTTTTTTTAAGAGACAAGATCTTACTCTGTCACCCAGATTGAAGTACAGTGGCACAATCATAGCTCATTAGACCCTTGAAGTAGGATCAAGTAATCCCTCCACCTCAGACTCCCTAGCTACTGGCACTAAAGGTGTGCACCACCATGCCTGGCTAATTTATCTTTTTGTAGAAAGAGGGTCTTGCTATGTCACGCTGGTCTTGAACTCCTGGCCTCAAGTGATTGGCCTCCCACCTCGGCCTCCCAAAGTGCTGGCAGCCACAGTGCCCAGTTTAATAAGCCATCTTAAAACAAAATGAGGGTTGACTAAACTTTTAAATAGGCATTCCATTAATTCAGTGGAATCTTGTCTATGCTAAAAGATGTAAGAATACTTAACTATATCAAAGAGGTAAAATGCTTAGGTTATTGGAGTTGTAAAAGGAACTATTTTTTTTTGTTTTATTTTGTGAAAGAGCACGCTTTATTGGGAAGCAGACTGCTGCACACTGACCAACAAAGGCCACCCAATGGGCACTTACACATTGTACTCCAAAAGACACAGGGTGAAAAGAAACTATTTTTATTACCTGTTGAACAGCTAGTGTACTGTCCATTTCATCAAAGGATTCATCAGGCCAATTATAGAAATCCTACAAAAATAAATTCACAGTTAAAGCACATACAAAATACTATTATGATTAACATCAATTCTTAATAAAGATCCAAAGGTCACACTGGAGGGGAAGAAAAACCTTTTGCAATGTAATTACCAGTGAAATAAGGAAATAAATTTTATTCAATTTTTCTTTTTCAGGGACAGTGTCTCACTCTGTAGCCCATGCTGGTGTGCAGTGGCACAATCATAGCTCACTACAGCCTCAAACTCCTGGGTGTAAGCAATCATCCCACCTCAATCTCTCACCTTAGCCGCCCTATTCTTTTTTTTTTTTTTTTTGAGACGGAGTCTTGCTCTGTCGCCCAGGCTGGAGTGCAGTGGCGCGATCTCGGCTCACTGCAAGCTCCGCCCCCCCGGGTTCACGCCATTCTCCTGCCTCAGCCTCCCGAGTAGCTGGGACTACAGGCGCCCGCCACCTCGCCCGGCTAATTTTCTTGTATTTTTAGTAGAGACGGGGTTCCACCGTGTTAGCCAGGATGGTCTTGATCTCCTGACCTTGTGATCCGCCCGTCTCGGCCTCCCAAAGTGCTGGGATTACAGGCTTGAGCCACCGCGCCCGGCCTAGCCGCCCTATTCTTAGGATTATAGTCCTGACCCACTGTGCCTGGCTGTTTGGTTTTTAAATGAATATCAAGATTTTATTTAAATGAACTACAAATTATGTTTTTTCCAATCACAAATTCCTCAAATATAGCTCCCATAAACCTTTAATGTATTACTTAATTGGGGAGGTAAGTCTATCACTTTTTTGTTTATGATGGTTAAATATCTCTCAGAAAGTTACAATGAAAAAAGAAATCTCCAGACACCAAAAAGTAAATCAGATTTTTACCAAAAGAGAACAGCTAGCATTAGTAACTAATTTATTGCTCCGTAAGTATTATTATTATGATGATGAGATGGGAGTCTCGCTCTGTCACCAGGCTGGAGTGCAGTCGTGCAATCTCAGCTCACTGCAACCTCTGCCTCCCGGGTTCAAGCGATTCTCCTGCCTCAGCCTCCCAAGTAGCTGGGACTACAGGTGCGCACCACCACGTCCAGCTAATTTTTGTATTTTTTGTAGAGACAGGGTTTCACTATGTTGGCCAGGATGGTCTTGATCTCTTGACCTTGCGATCCGCCCACCTCGGCCTCCCAAAGTGCTGGGATTACAGGCCTGAGCCACCATGCCCGATGCATAAGTATTATTTTAAGAAATTATAAATTATTCTTCTCACTCCAAATAGAGTTTTAAATTTCTAAATCAAAATATGGGCACCATTAAAAAGTAATCATGAGGCCGGGCATGGTGGCTTACACCACTAATTCTAGCACTTTGGGAGGCTGAGGCGGAAGGATCACTTGAGGTCAGGAGTTCGAGACCAGCCTGGCCAACATGATGAAACCCCATCTCTACTAAAAATACAAAAAATAGCCGGGCATGGGGGTGTGCGCCTGTAATCCCAACTACTCAGGAGGCTGAGGCAGGAGAACTGCTTGAACCAGGGAGGCGGAAGTTGTGGTCAATCAAGATCACACCACTGCACTCCAGCCTGGGTGACAGAGTGAGACTCCATCTCAAAAAAAAAAAAAAGGTAATCACCCATGGGTACAAAAAAATAGAAAGGATGAATAAGCCCTAGTACTTGCTAGCACAACAGGGTGACTATAGTAAAAAACAATTTAATTGCACATTTAAAAAAAGCTAAAAGAACCTAATTTTTTGCAACATAAAGGACAAATGCTTATGGTGATGGATACTCCATTTACTCCCCCCCCCGCCCCCGATGTGATTTTTTTTTTTTTTTTGGAGACTGTCGCCCAGGCTGGAGTGCAGTGGCCAGATCTCAGCTCACTGCAAGCTCCGCCTCCCGGGTTTAGCCATTCTCCTGCCTCAGCCTCCCAAGTAGCTGGGACTACAGACGCCCGCCACCTTGCCCAGCTAGTTTTTTGTATTTTTTAGTAGAGACGGGGTTTCACTGTGTTAGCCAGGATGGTCTCGATCTCCTGATCTCGTGATCCGCCCGTCTTGGCCTCCCAAAGTGCTGGGATTACAGGCTTGAGCCACCGCGCCCGGCCTGATGTGATTATTATACATTGCATGCTTGTATCAAAATAGCTCATGTAACCTATAAATATACACACCCACAAAAATTTTAAAAAGAGAAGTAAACATCCAAATAAACCAGCCTTCTATTAAAGGGAATATTTTTATTTCTTCTTTTTTTTTTAAGAGACGAGGTCTCGCTTTGTTGGCCAGTTTAGTCTCAAACTCCTGATCACAATCAATCCTCTAGCTTCAGCCTCCCAAAGTGCTGGGATTAAAAGCATGAGCCACCATGCCCGGCCTAAGGGGGATATTTTTATAGAGCATCTTGCCCTGGTTCTGGAACTATCTGTAGATAATACAGTTAACAGACATTCTCCTAAGTGATTAAGAACCTTTCCATTTGACTGATTTTTCAGCAAACTTTACCTATGCAACCTCAGTAGGTAGCACAATGCCTGACACATAGCTGGAGCTCAAATGTCTCTGAGGTAAAACTTGGTGGGGAGGGGGTAAGAGTAAACCAATAATCTATAAACCTGTATATAAACCTGTAAAAGCAATAAAGAAAGATTAAGTCTCCAAAACCTTGAGCAAAAAAATCAAATTGGAAGAAAACACAGTGTATATAAAATGAATAAAAGTTTAGGCCAGGTGTGGTGGCTCACGCCTGTAATCTCAGCACTTTGGGAGGCTGAGGTGGGCAGATCATGAGGTCAGCAGATCAAGACCATCCTGGCTAACATGGTGAAACCTCGTCTCTACGAAAAAATACAAAAAATTGCCGGGCGCGGTGGCTCAAGCCTGTAATCCCAGCACTTTGGGAGGCCGAGACGGGCGGATCACAAGGTCAGGAGATCGAGACCATCCTGGCTAACATGGCGAAACCCCGTCTCTACTAAAAACACAAAAAATTAGCCGGGCGAGGTGGCGGCGCCTGTAGTCCCAGCTACTCGGGAGGCTGAGGCAGGAGAATGGCGGAAACCCGGGAGGCGGAGCTTGCAGTGAGCTGAGATCTGGCCACTGCACTCCAGCCTGGGCGACAGAGCGAGACTCCGTCTCAAAAAAAAAAAAAAAATACAAAAAATTAGCCAGGCGTGGTGGTGGGCCCGAACCCAGGAAGTGGAGCTTGCAGTGAGCCGAGAGTGCAGCACTGCACTCCAGCCTGGGAGACAGAGCAAGACTCCATCTCAAAGAAAAAGGTTTAAGTGCAAGGCATACTTATTGATATAATGCATATACAGTAAAAGTATACAGAAAAGGAATGATAGGGTAGAAGACAGAGAATGTCTTCCATAAGGATTCAACTATAATAGCAACATCCTTGTTCAGACGGTAGATAATGAGGATACCTTTCTAAGTGTCTTAAACATTTCATCTTTTTTTAAATAGCTGGCCTATCTGTATGAAAATGAACTAATTTTATTAAAGGAAGATACCAGGAAATAAAACAATCTTCTGGAAATGGTTCCAGGATTCCTTTCCTTAGACATTGTCTAAATACTAAAGAGCAGTTTTAAAATTTTTCCTATATGATCTACACTAAATTTCTTTTTTCTTTTTTTTTTTTTTGAGATGGAGTCTTGCTCTGTCCCCCTGGCTGGAGTGCAGTGGCGCGATCTCGGCTCACTGCAACCTCCGCCTCCCAGGATCAAGCCATTCTCCTGCCTCAGCCTCCTGAGTAGCTGGGACTACAGGCGCCCGCCACCACGCCCGGCTAGTTTTTTTTGTATTTTTAGTTTTCACCGTGTTAGCCAGGATGGTCTCGATCTCCTGACCTTGTGATCCGCAAGCCTCGGCCTCCCAAAGTGCTGGGATTACAGGCGTGAGCCACCGCACCCGGCCGATCTACACTAAATTTCTACCAATACTCTATTCTTTCCTTTTCAAAAAAAACTAAGAAAGTTTACAGAATATTGTTTTTAAAATATTAGAAAACACATGTAGTTATACAGTTGGCCCTCCATATCTGCAGGTTTCTTCTGCAGATTCAATCAACCAGGAATTGAAAATGTTTCAGGGGATTAAAAAAATCCACAAAATGTTATATTGTTGCTGACATGTACTATGTACCTAGTTAGGTCTAATATAGTTCAGTATGTACTAAACATGTACCGGCTATTTTTTTTTTTTGGTCATTATTCCCTAAATAATACAGTGTTAACAACTATTTACAGAACACTTGCATTGTATTAGGTATTATTAAATAATCTAGAGTTGATTTAAACTATGTAACAGAATGTGCATAGGTTATATGCAAACACTATGCCATTTTACATAGGAAACTTAAGCATCCTCAGATTTTGGTATGGGGTGGGGGTAGAGTTATCCTGGAGCCAATCCCCAGAGGACACCAAGGATGACTATATACAGAAAAGATGTTGCGAATGAAATGTTTTGCCTTATCATAACTGTGACATATTTTAGATACCTATGAGAGACACCAAAAATTCAGCTTAATAAAGATTCTCATCTAATCCAATCAACAAACATTTTTTGAAAACCAACTATGAAGCCTGGCGTGGTGGCTTGTGCCTCTAATCC
The DNA here is from genome assembly GCF_003255815.1 of Theropithecus gelada. Lineage (NCBI taxonomy): Eukaryota > Metazoa > Chordata > Mammalia > Primates > Cercopithecidae > Theropithecus > Theropithecus gelada. The sequence continues at coordinate 73,963,320 of NC_037680.1, read as the reverse complement.
CAGCACTTTGGGAGGCTGAGGAGGGCAGATCACTTGAGGTCAGGAGTTCGAGACCAACCTGGCTAACACGCTGAAACCCCGTCTCTACTAAAAATACAAAAAAAAATTAGCCGGACGTGGTGGAGGGCCCCTGTAGTCCCAGCTACTCGGGAGGCTGAGACAGGAGAATGGCGTGCACCCGGGAGGCGGAGCTTGCAGTGAGCCAGATTGTGCCACTGCACTCCAGCCTGGGGGACAGAGCGAGACTCTTGACTCAACAACAACAACAACAACAACAACAAAAATTAGCCGGGCGAGGTGGCGGGTGCCTGTAATCCCAGCTACTCAGGAGGCTGAGGCAGGAGAATCACTTGAACCTGGGAGGCGGGGGTTGCAACGAGCTGAGATCACGCCACTGCACTCCAGCCTGGGCGACAGAAGGAGACTCCTCTCAAACAAAGAAACAAACAAACAAACAAAAACCCGCCAGGTGCAATGGCTCACGCCCATAATCCCAACACTTTGGGAGGCCCAAGTGGGTGGATCACCTGAAGTCAGGAGTTCGAGACCAGCTTGGCTAACATAGTGAAACCCCGTTTTTGCAAAAAATTAGCCGGGCGTAGTGGCACACGCCTGTAATCCCAGCTACTTGGGATGCTGAGGCAGAAGAATCGCTTGAACTCGGGAGGCGGAGGTTGCAGTGCGCCAAGACTGCACCACTGCACTTCAGCTTGGGGGCAACAAGAGCAAAACTCTGTCTCAAAAAGAAAAGAAAAAAGAAAACCAACCATGTGCCTATATTCCAGTCTAACCAACTTTTTTTTTTTAATGTAGGAAAATACTCCACCTACTCTTCTATAGGGTTTGTTTCTTTGAGACCGGGTTTTTGGCTCTCGTTACCCAGGCTGGAGTGCAATGGTGCGATTCGGGCTCCCTGCAACCTCCGCCTCCCGGGTTCAAGCGATTCTCCTGCCTCAGCGTACTAAGTGGCTGGGATTACAGACGCCCACCACCACGCCCAGCTAATTTTTTGTATTTTTAGTAGAGACGGGATTTCATCATGTTGGCCAGGCTGGTCTTGAACTCCTGACCTCAGGTGATCCGCCTGCCTCGACCTCCCAAAGTGCTGGGATTATACGCGTGAGCCACCGCACCCAGCCCTCTATTATAGTTTTTAAATTGTTTTTCTTTTGACCCATTAGGGAAGGAGATATGGTTCTAAATATATCATTTTAGAACAGACCCATTTCACTAAAGGAAATTCATGTGATTAACAAGATAGGACAAACTATGGCGTAAGTAGTCTTTTTTATTTTTTATCCTTTTTCTGTTATATTTTATCTAACAACCCTGATCCATGACAAGGTGAAGAAGAAAAAAAAAGCTTTCTTCTGTGACTTACAGCAACATAGCAAGTCTATGTTACGATATTAGTTGAAATATTTTATTCTCTAACCTTTCAAAATTAAGAACTTACGAATAAATAAGATGACTCTCATAATATGAACACAAAAGTCTACTTCTGAACATAAAAATGTAATCAGAAACAATGTTTCCACAGAATAAGATGTAAAGGTATCTGAGAAAAGCATTTGGAAGTAAAGTGTGGAAACGGTAAAAAAAAAAAAAAAAAAAAAAAAAGCAAACATATGTAACGCATAAATTTCCAGTAGTATAAAAACAAAACTGTAGTAAGAGTAAATTGACAGCTTAATGTGACTCCAAAATAAGACTTTAAAATTTTCTCTAAAATTCAGCACTAGAAGCAGTTTGTTAAAGAGAAAAGGTCACCAGTGAATTAACACTCAGATGATGTATCCTTGGGCAAATCCAGTTAATTCTCTTGGGCTTCAGTGTCCTTATCCGTAACATGAATCTGGGAAGGTAATCAATACCTGTATGCCCCCTTCGAAAGGTGTTCTTCCCATAGTTCTGTATAACAAATTAGAATCTATTCTCAGACATACAATCATAGCTCCATGGTTGTTTTGTTTCAATTTTCATTTGCATCACTTTTTAACATTTTATAAACACATCTCTTTCGATTTCAGAGCATCTAGTCTATAGCAAGCCATTTCGGCTAGCAGAGTATTAATCAGCTCAAGTCTGGATGCCAATTTGATTTTTTTTTTTTTTTTAATGTGAGGCATCCCATCTTTTCCAAACCCTAAGAACCGAGGCCTAATCAAACACCAATTTACCACACATAATGCCCTACAAAAATGCTGACAAAATTATAATCAGTTCATTCTCTGACTACGCTTCACGCATATTAGCAAGGAATGACATCTAACAAGTCACAACTTGGTGATGAGAACTTGCTGGACCAGAGAACAGCTCCAGGGAAAGCGGCAGGGAGAGGTGGTTAAAGGGAAACAACGAGAATATTGGCACCCGGATCCGGCTAGACAAGCGGGATGGCAGGAGACGGGCAGGTACGTCCCAGGCCAGGTAGGAACTGGACGCCGGGTCGAGATAGGCTGTGTTTACACCCTCTCCAACCTCAGCGGCTCCAACCTTCAGGAAACCCCGGGGGTCTCCACCGGGCTGGTCGCGCCCCTCCAATGCTAGTCAGCTGGGGCTCCGGGGCAAAGCGAAAAGAAGCTGTTGCTGCCCACAGGCTCGCAGCCCAGGGCTTCGGCAGGCAGGTACCACCCGCAGCCCCCACCCGCCCCTCACGCCTACCCCTGGGTCGGAGCTCCGCAGGCCTCACGGCGGCCGCCACCGCCTCAACCAAATTGAGGGGCTGCAGCTCCGGAAGAGCAGGCCGGGCACCAGTGCCCCAGCCCGCCCGCCTGCCGCCTAGGCCCAACCTCCCCGCAGTAGCGGCCAGCTTCCGGGCGCGGCACTGCTCGGCACCTACTTGCCCGACAGGAAAGGTGCGGACGTGGTACCTGCGCCTTGGTGCCCGGCCTGTTCCGCCTCAGCACTGCCGTCCCCTCCGCCATGACCATAGTGCCAGCGTCTAGGCGGCTGGAGTCGGTACCCGGATGTAGGGACTGCAGCCTGCGCGGGAGGCGGGGCAGAGCCGCGCTCTGCGTCTGGGAGGAGGAGCCGCCGCTGACGGAACAGCCGCAGCCTGCGCGGAGCAGGACGGGAGAACTGGGAGCCGGGGGGTAGAAGAAGCAGGGTAGGCGGAGGGAGAGTGCAAACGGGGAACAGCCGGACGGCGTTGGGCGGCGACTGGCTGGTACTGAGGCACCGGAAGGCGGGAGCCACGAGCCTCTTTGCGAGGTCTGCGGAGCGGTTTTGAAAGGTCGTGATCGCGGCAACTGCTGCGGCAGTGTGCACGGCTGCGTTGCAAGTTGGTATGGGCTCTTGTTAGTTACACGGGAAGAACGGACTTCGTACAGTGGCGGCCATTTCAGTAAACCCACGTGCAAGCAAATACGTAGAGAACCCTAATTCTGTCCCAGAAGCCACCTAAGGGATCAGGGTAGAAAACAGGCCAGCAGTCTGGGGAAATTCCAAAGAACCTGCGTGAAATCGACCCAATCTGAAATCAGACTAGGGATTTGAGTGTCAGTGTTATTTCCGCCATCCGGCGACTTAAAAGCCAAGGACTTTTTCAATGACAAGTTTGTTTACGTCGATGAAAGACGCAGATGTCAATTATGTGACCTGAAGAGTGGGCATCTGGTTTTGTGAGTTAGGTAGACAGATTTAGCTCGTGTTTTTCAAGTCAGAGGCAGGAGGAGGAAATTAGTAGTCCTTGATATACTTTACGTCTTACAGGATTCCACATTTACTTTGTTGCACATTTCAAGTGTTCTCTCTTAAGAAACCACAGCATTTTCCCAAACTTTTTTTCCTGCTTAGAATCCTTGAATCTTTTATCTGGGGTGAGGGAGGCCTTGGGATATCAGATGGAAAGACAGTTCAAAAAGTAAAAAACGCATACAGTAGCATGATTTCCAAAAGAAGAAAACATCAAATGTCCTTAGATACAAGGTGTATTGAGAATGCTCAGGGAAGAAACGGAATTTGAGAGTAGAGGAGAGGTTAAGTTGAGTGGGTCTCTAGCTGAGTAATTGTCAGTGACTTAGAACTAGGCTTTGAAGGGTTTAACAACAGGAAGTTGGTTATCTGGAAGATGTATTGACTGGTAACTTTTCAAGAATAGGGACTTAATTTTGCCCTCCCAGCACCAGCGTCTACGTATGAAAAGATTTATTCGTTCAACAGATACTCATTAAGCCCCACTATATAGTAGGCGCTAAGGTGCAACTATGATAAGGTTCCGTCCTTCACTACAAATTGCTTTGACTCCAGCAACAGAGATAAGTACCCCTTATCTTAAATGCTTGGGACCAAAACACTTTCAGATTTCTGATTATTTTGGATTTTAGAATATTTGCATATACATAATGAGATTTCTTGGGGATGGAACCTAAGTTTAAACGTGAAATGCATTTGTTTCCTATACACTTTACACACATAGCCTGAAGTTACTTTTATACAATACTTTAAATAGGCCAGGAACGGTGGCTCACACCTGTAATCCCAGCACTTTGGGAGGCCAAAGGGGGCAGATCACTCGAGGTCAGGAGTTTGAGACCAGCCTGGTCAACATGGTAAAATCCCATCACTACTAAAAATACAAAAATTAGCCAGGCGTGGTGGCGGGCGCCTGTAAAACTTCAAATAATTTTGTGCATGAAACAAAGTTTTGACTGCGACCTGTTACAGAAGGTCAGGTATGGAATTTTCCACCTGTGGCATCATGTGGATGTTCAAAGTTTCAGATCTGAGAACATTTCAGATTCTGGACTTTTCAGATTATGGATGCTCAACTTGTATTAGATACAGTGAGAGCCTAGGACAAGTGACACCTAAATGTTACCTCCCTTAGAAAGATGGGTTGGATCTGTGAGATAGCAGAGTCTCAGGGAGGCCTCTTGGTCTATGGATGACTCACCTCACTTACTGCAAGGATGAAGTTTACATTTCCCAGATTGTGTGGTATTTCCCTGAGTTGTAAATAGTCACCTATACTTGAATGGGATCATCTTCACCTTCTCTTAATTCCAGATTTATTAAAATGTTTCAACCCATCTGAAACAAACAAAAAAACGTGAATGAGTAGATGTTAAATTCGGGAACAAAATGCACATTCATTGTTTTTGAAAAGTCCAATAAAGTTGCATTCTGATGTCAACCCTGGCCTTGTTCACAGGAAGGACCTTGTTCTTTAGGGATGGAATGTTTCTAGCTGATAACCTTCACATTTTCATTCTTCTTTCAGCCTGTAGATTATGTACCTCCAAACAAGACCAATTTTATAACTAGGGTTAATTTGTCCGGGGTAGGAAGAGAGAGAATAGAAAAACAAAAAGCATGATTAGCAATAACAGTTACATGAAATACTTGAATATTTCAAGTAAAGGAGGAGCCATCTGTTTAAAGCCTATATGCACCAATGGGAATAGCTCTGGACTGAGATTCAGAAAATCTAGATTTGTGGGGAAAAGAAAGAGATCAGACTGTTACTGTGTCTATATAGAAAGAAGTAGACATAAGAGACTCCATTTTCTGTATTTGAGATGCTGTTAATCTGTGACCCTACCCCCAACCTTGTCCTTGCAAGAGACATGTGCTATGGTGACTCAAGGTTTAAGGAGTTTTTGGGCTGTGCAGGGTGTGCTTTGTTAAACAAGTGCCTGCAGGCAGCTTGCTGGTTAAAAGTCATCACCATTCTCTTAATCTCAAGTACCCAGGGACGTGCATACTGCCAAAGGTCGCAGGGACCTCTGCCTAGGAAAGCTAGGTATTGTCCAAGGTTTCTCCCCATGTGATAGTCTGAAATATGGCCTCGTGAGAAGAGAAAGACCTAATCGTCCACCAGCCTGACACCCTTGAAGGGTCTGTGCTGAGGAGGACTAGTGCAAGAGGAAAGAAGGCCTCTTGGCGGTTGTTGGCAGTTGAGATAGAGAAAACATCTGTCTCCGGCCCGTCCCTGGGCAATGGAACATCTCAGTGTAAAACCTGATTGTATGTTCTGTTTACTGAGAAAGGAGAAAACTGCCTTAGGGTGAAGGGTGGGCCTTGCTAGGGCAATGCTGCTCTTTATGTACTAAAAAGGTTTATGGAGATGTTTGCATATGCATGTCAAGGCACAGCATTTTTCCTTAAACTTATTCACGTTACAGAGATCTGTATTCATATGTCTTACTGCTGACTTTCTCCCTGCAATGACCCTATTGTCTTGCCACTTCCTTTTCTTTAAGATGGTAAAGATGATTATCAATAAATACTAAGGGAACTCAGAGACCAGTGCCGGCGTGGGTCCTCTGTATGCTGAGCGCCGGTCCCCTGGGCCCACCTTTTCTTTCTCTATACTTTGTCTCTGTGTCTCATTTCTTTTCTCAAGTCTCTCGTTCCACCTAACGAGAAACGCCCTCCACAGGTGTGGAGGGGCAGGCCACCCCTTCATAGATTCTCTTGCCTGTTAACTGTAAGACATTGAACAAGCTATCAAATAAATGTTTCTTCATGTGTAATGAAGATTGTGCATAGCAGTTCTTTCCCTCTGCCCCATAAAGTATGAAAGCAAGCATAAAATTAAATATGGAACTCTTGAAGTTTTAGAAGAAAATATTTTATAAAGCGAAAGTATCATAAGCAATTTCTTTTTTTTTTTTTTTTTTTTTTTTGAGATGGAGTCTCGCTCTGTCGCCCAGGCTGGAGTGCAGTGGCCGGATCTCAGCTCACTGCAAGCTCCGCCTCCCGGGTTTACGCCATTCTCCTGCCTCAGCGTCCCAGTAGCTGGGATTACAGGCGCCCGCCACCTCGCCCGGCTAGTTTTTTGTATTTTTTAGTAGAGACGGGGTTTCACCGTGTTAGCCAGGATGGTCTCGATTTCCTGACCTTGTGATCCACCCGTCTCGGCCTCCCAAAGTGCTGGGATTACAGGCTTGAGCCACTGCGCCCGGCCAGCAATTTCAAATTATCCATGAGCTTCAAATCATTGACACATTAAAAAAAATTATCCAATATGAAATTCACTTTGGGGAATTTTTAAATCCAAGTAAAAGAGTTAATGCAGGTCCATCCTGGCTAACACGGTGAAACCCCGTCTCTACTAAAAAATACAAAAAACTAGCCGGGCGAGGTGGCGGGCGCCTGTAGTCCCAGCTACTCGGGAGGCTGAGGCAGGAGAATGGCGTGAACCCGGGAGGTGGAGCTTGCAGTGAGCTGAGATCGGCCACAGCACTCCAGCCAGGGTGACAGACCCAGACTCCGTCTCAAAAAAAAAAAAAAAAAAAAAAAAGAGTTAATGCAGGCCACGTGCAGTGGCTCAAGCCTGTAATCCCAGCACTTTGGGAGGCCGAGGTGGGCAGATCACATGGTCAGGGGTTCAAGTTCAGCCTGGCCAACATAGTGAAATCCCCGTCTCTACTAAAAAAAATACAAAAATTAGCTGGGCACAGTGGTGCGCACCTGTAGTCCCAGCTACTGGGGAGACTGAGGCAGGAGAATCGCTTGAACCTGGGAAGCAGAGATTGCAGTGAGCTGAGATTGAGCCACTGCACTCCAGTCTGGGTAACAGAGTGAGACTCCATCTCAAAAAAAAAAAAAAGAGTTGATGCATATTATATGCAAGGCACTGGGCTAAGTGCTGAAAAACACGAAGAGATATAAGACAAGCTTTCCTCAAAGAGCCTTGAAATTAATGGGGAAGCATCTTTTGTAGATTACTACAGTATAAGGCTGAACGCCTTAAGTATTGAAGCAGCCCCTTTCACATGCCCTTTGCAAACAGACTCTGATCTTGCTCAGTGTTCATCTCTCACCCTATGACCAGGGAAAGGTAAACTCATGTCTAGCTGAGGGATAAATTCCTGTTGGTCTAAGTGTGAAAGGGCCAGACTCTGTGGTTCACACCTATAATTCCAGCACTTTGGGAGGCTGAGATGAGAAGATTGCTTGAGCCCAGGAGTTCAAGACTGGCCTGGGCAACATAGTATGATCCACCCCCCCACACACACACACCCATCTCTACAAAAAAATACAAAAATTAGCTGGGCATGGTGGCACACACCTGTAGTCCCAGCTACTCAGGAGGCTGAGATGGGAGGATTGCTTCACCCTGGGAGTTCAAGGCTGCAGTGAGCCATGATTGCACCACTGCACTCCAGCCTGTGTGGCAGAGTGAGATCCTGTCTCAAAAAAATTATAAAGTAAAATAAAGCAAAGCAAAGAAATGTGAAACGTTGTGATGAAGCACTTTGGAGAAAGATTTACTTGCTCTTCAGAAGATACCAAAAGAGATGCTCTCTTTTTTCTGCCAATGGATATTGCCCAATATGGGCCCGCAGCAGCCATTTTGGCTTAAAGGAAGCCAGTCTAAAAGCAAAATTCGCACACTGTGAATGATGTATGTAGTTGGAATGTGTCTTAAAGTATGGATAGCATTTATGTGCAGAGCTACAGGAGATTTCATTACAAGCCAAGCAAAGTTGAAGCAGCAGGGAAGCATGGGAACGTATATTCACAGTTGAACAAGTCAGTGCCTATGTTTCATACATCTTCAACATATTATTTGAACATTATTCTCTCTCTGTTTTTGTTTTGTTTTGTTTTGTTTTCTTGAGACGGAGTCTCACTCTATCACCAGGCTGAAGTGCAGTGGCATGATCTCGGCTCACTGCAACCTCCGCCTCCCGGGTTCAAGCGATTCCCCTGCCTCAGCCTCCCGAGTAGCTGGGAATACAGGCATGCACCACTACGCCAGACTAATTTTTTGTATTTTAGTAGAGACGGGGTTTCACCACGTTGGCCAGGATGGTCTCGATTTCCTGACCTCGTGATCCGTCTGCCTTAGCCTCCCAAGTGTTGGGATTACAGGCATGAGCCACCACACCTGGCCTTTTTTTTTTTTTTTTTTTAAGAGACTGTCTCACTTTGTTGCCCAGGCTGGTCTCAAACGCCTGGCCTCAAAGGATCCTCCTGCCTTGGCCTCTCAAAATGCTGGTATTACAGGTGTGAGACACTGGGCTTTATCCTTTTTCTTCCCCCTTGAGACAGTGTCTTGTGCTCTTGCCCAGGCTGGAGTGTAGTGGCATGATCACCACTCACTACAGCCTCGACCTCCTAGGCTCAAGTGATCCTCACTTCAGCCTCCCAAAGTGCTGGGATTACAGGTGTGAGCCACTGTGCCTAGCCTGTCTTTATTTTCTTGATAACACTAATGTGTATCTAAAATCATGCTATTTATTTAGTTGTTACTGTGTGCTTCCCCCATCTTATTCATCCCTGTATATCCAGTGCTTAGAACAGTGCCTAGCACATATTCAGAAAATGAGTGACTTAAAAATACTATAATACCCTAGAACTTAAAGTATAATTACAAAAAATAAATAAATAAAAATAAAAATAAATAAAAATACTATAATAAACTAGCCTTTTGAACTGACATTCAAGCCAGGTAAGTAAATAACCATTGATGTTTTTCCAAGTCATGTCTTCAGGCTAAATGAGACTGAAAGGGCATTCTTTTGTTTTTTGTTTTTTTGTTTTTTTGGTTTTTTTTTGATACAGAGTCTCGCTCTGTTGCCCAGGCTGGAGTGCAGTGGCTCAATCTTGGCTCACTGTAAGCTGCGCCTTCCAGATTCACGCCATTCTCCTGCCTCAGCCTCCCAAGTAGCTGGGACTACAGGCACCTGCCACCACACCCAGCTAACTTTTTGTATTTTTAGTAGAGACGGTGTTTCACCATGTTAGCCAGGATGGTCTCGATCTCCTGACGTCGTGATCCACCCACCTCGGCCTCCCAAAGTGCTGGGATTACAGGCGCGAGCCACTGCACCCGGCCTCTGAAAGGGCATTTTGCAAGCGAAATTTTAAGTGTCTTAAAGAATTAGGCTTAATCTATAAGAGGATAGGGGAATTTTAACCATTTCTTACATCTTTTAACAGGAAAATCTACAGATGGAGCCAAAATCAAAATCTTTTTTTTTTTTTTTTTTTAAGAAAAACCCAAACTATAAAAATACCTAAAGAAACTGTGGAAGAAACTTCAAGTTTTGGAGAAGACTTTTCAGAGTTTAATATCATACCCAGAAGCCATAAAGAAAAACATTTAATAATTCAAATACACCAAACTGACTTTCTACAAGCACAAGGCATAAACAAAATCAAAACCCAAATGACAAACTAGAAGGAAGAAAAACCACAAAGAACTAATTTCTTTAATAAATAAAAGTCATAAAAGATCAAGCACTCAGTCAAAAAATAGGCAGAAGATATTAAGTGAATAGGAATAACCAGTTAACAAGGGTAAGCAAGGTGGCTCGTGTCTGTAATCTCAGCACTTTGAGAGGCTGAGGTGGGCAGATCGCTTGAGTTCAGAAGTTCAAGACCAGCCTGAGCAACATGGCAAAACCCTCTCTTTATAAAAATTACATGGGCGTGGTAGCATGCATCTGTAGTCCCGGCTGCTTGGTGGGCTGAGGTGAGAGGATCACCTGAGCCCAGGACGTCAAGTCTGTAGTGAGCCGTAATGGTGCCACTGCACTCTAGCCTGGGCAACAGACAAGACCGTGTCTCAAAAAAAAAAAGTCTTAAACACATACAATGCTCATCCTCATTCATCATGATAAAGAGTAAAATTATCAGATTGGCGAAATAAGAACTTTATAACATCCTGCATTATAGAAAGAAGAAAAAAAAACACATTGTTAGTAGGACTATTTTTTTGAGACGGAGTCCCACTGTATTGCCCAGGCTGGAGTGCAGTGGCGCAATCTCTGGTCACTGCAAGCTCCACCTCCTGGATTCACGCCATTCTCCTGCCTCAGCCTCCAAAGTAGCTGGGACCACAGGCACCTTCCACCACACCTGGTTTATTTTTTGTATTTTTTTTTTTTTTTTTAGTAGAGACGGGGTTTCACTGTGTTAGCCAGGTTGGTCTCGATTTCCTGACCTCGTGATCCGCCCACCTCGGCCTCCCAAAGTGCTGGGATTACAGGCGTGAGCCACCACGCCTGGCCGTTAGTAGGACTGTTAATTGATGGACTTGGCTGGGCGCGGTGGCTCATGCCTGTAATCCCAGCACTCTCAAGGTGGGTGGATCACCTGAGATCAGGAGTTTGAGACCAGCCTGGTCAACATGGTGAAATCTCATCTCTACTAAAAATACAAAATTAGCCAGGTGTGGTGGCGGGCACCTGTAATCCCAGCTACTCTGGAGGCCGAGATAAGAGAATCGCTTGAACCCAGGAGGTGGAGGTTGCAGTGAGCCAAGATCGTGCCACTGCACTCCAGCCTGGGCAATAAGAGTGAAACTCTAACAAAAATAAATAAATAAATAAAACTGATGGGACTTCAGTGAAGGACTGTATATGTCTGTACATGACTGTATATGTGCACATGTATGATTAAAATTCACAGACCCTTTGACATAGCAGTTCTGTACCTAGGAATTTGTCTTACAGATATGCTTGTTCAAATGTACAAATGTATTTAGTACAAATTCAAATGTATTTAGTTACACATACATTTATTCATTGCAGAAGTGTTTCTAATAGAAAAAGACTAGAATAACTTAAATATCTATCATGGCTGGGGGGCATCCTGAAATTATGGCTTATCCATATAATTGAACATTATACAGTTTTAAAATATCTTTATATATAGATTAATCCCAGAGACCAATTGTTAATGTAAAAAAGCAAGGTGTCAAATGGTATGTATGGAATGTTATTTTTTAAAAAAGAAAAAATGAATATATATTTCATATACATAAGATATGTACATCTATACATACATATTTACATATATGTATATATACATAAAACACCTGAAAGGAAGAATATAAAAAGTTATACTAGTTACTTCCAAGGATGGAACTGGGTGGCTGGGGGACAAGGATAGAGAGCATTCTTTTCAGGATACATAATTTTAAATTTTTACGTGAACATATTATTTATTTTTAAATAAATAAAAGTTTAACCAAAACAAATAGGCTTGACTCAGAACGTTAAGAGGCAAATCTAATGCCCTTGTTTTGCAGTTCATTCATAAGCTAAGAGAGGTTAGGTAATTTGTCAAATGTAACAGAACTAGTATGTAAGCAACCAGGACAAGAGCTAGGTTTGATTGGGCTCTCTGATAGAGGTTGCTTGAGAGTAAAGGAAAATAAGCTGGGTGCGGTGGCTCATGCCTATAATCCCAGCACTTTGGGAGGCCGAGGGAGGTGGATCACTTGAGGTCAGGGTTCAAGACCAGCCTGACCAACATGGTGACACCCCATCTCTACTAAAAACACAAAAAAATTAGCCGAGTGTGGTGGCACATGCCTGTAATCCCAGCTACTCAGGAGGCTGAAGCAGGAGAATCGCTTGAATCTGGGAGGCGGAGGTTGCAGTGAGTCGAGATTGTGCCATTGCACTCCAGCCTGGGCAACAAGAGCGAAACTCCTTCTAGAAAAGAAAAAAAAAAGAAAAGAAAAAAAGAAAAAATATATTTAAATACTCTTCACACAAATCAGTCAGAAGTTCAAAACTCCATTTTTGTGTGGGTGCAGTGAAAACAGTAATTAACTTGCTGGAGGAAGCATGACTTGGTATCACACTGAAGAACAAGCTGGCAGCTCATATAGGAACAAAGAACATACTTTCAGCCAGGTGAGTAGGTACAGGGAGGACTTGCCTTATCAGATGTCAAACTTAAATATAAAACTATTTACATTGAAAGCAATGTGATGGAATAGGGAGGTCAATGGAACAAATTATTAAACCCAGGAGTAGGCATGTATAGAAATTTTGTGTGTGATAAAGGCAACATCTCTGATTTCTGGGCATAGAGAGAAGGGAGGTGGGGGGTGGTGTGCAGGGAGAAGAATGGATAATCCAGTAAGTAAACTTGTGACAACAAGCTACTCATTGATTAAAAAAAATAAAGTAGTCTCTGGAGGCTGAGGCAGGAAGATTGCTTGAGCTCAGGAGAGCAAGACCAGCCTGGAGAGCACAGTGAGACCCCATCTCTAAAAAAATAAAGTCAGATACATACACCATTCACTAAAAAATAAATTATGCACCTGTGATTCCAGCACTTTGGAAGGCCAAGGTGGGAGGATCACTTGACCCCAGGAGTTTGAGACCAGTCTGGGCAATATAGTGAAACCTGGTCTCTACAAAAAATACAAAAATTGGCCGGGTGCAGTTGCTCACACCAGTAATCCCAGCACTTTGGGAGGCCAAGGAAGGTAGATCACCTGAGGTCAGGAGTTCAAGACCAGTCTGGCCAACATGGTGAAAACCCATCTCTACTAAAAATACAAAAATCAGCTGGGCGCAGTGGCAGGTGTCTATAATCCCAGCTACTCAGGAGGCTGAGGCAGTAGAATCACTTGAACTTGGGAGGCAGATGTTGCAGTGAGCCGAGATCACACCACTGCACTCCAGCACAGGCGACAGAGTGAGACTCTGTCTCAAAAAAAAAAAAAAAAAAAAAATTAGCCGGGCATGGTGACATGCATGTGTAGTCCCAGTTACTCGGGAGGCTGAGGTGGGAGGATCAATTGAACCTGGGAGGTCAAGGCTACAGTGATAGCACCACTGTGCTCCAGCTTGAGCACTAGAGGAAGACCTTGTCAAAAAAAAAAAAAAAAAATTCCCACCATTGACACAGGCCTGTACTTCCAGCTACTCTGGAGGCTGAAGTGGGAGGATTGCTTGAGCCCAGGAGTTGGAGGCTGCAGTGAGCTATAATCACACAACTGCACTTCAGCCGGATAGACAGACTAAGGCTCTGTCTCAAAAAAAAAAAGAAAAAAAATTATTTCTTTAGCAATTCTGCTAGGCAGGCATCACAGTAGGACTGCTTCTGTGGTTCAAAAATTATCTTATCCTTCTGATTTAGTGGGTTTGGATAAGGCCCTGAAATTTTAAGTTTACATGGCAATTGCAAGGATGAACCAAGCTTTGTGAACTATTACCTCATATATCAAAACTAATTTGTTTGGGTCTTAGGAAAATAGCATTGGAGAATAATGGGAAAGTCATAGCCTTTGAACAGATTCCTTACTCTACAATATATTAGCCCCATGGCCTTGGAACGATTTCTTCATCTCGAGTCAAGGTTTCTCATTGGTAATACAGAAAAATCTGTGCTCCCAAGGTTATGATGCGCAAAGCATATTATCTAGCTGTGCGTGAGCAGAGTATGAAATTGATAATCCACTTAGACAATATAAGAAATAGCTTTGCGCCTGTAGTCCCAGCTACTTGGGAGGCTGAGGCGGGAGAATGGCGTGAACCTGGGAGGCGGAGCTTGCAGTGAGCTGAGATCCGGCCACGGCACTCCAGCCTGGGCGACAGAGCAAGACTCCGTCTCAAAAAAAAAAAAAAAAAAAAAGAAATAGCTTTTAGGCATAATTGCAGTATCTAAGTTTGACAAAAAGTAAGCTTTAGTATACCAAAGGCAGTAACAGGTGCATAAACGTAAATATACATATAGTGGAAGTACCTACTACTTTACAGATGGGAAGATGATCAAAAGTTGAGATCATTATTCCATGCCATTTAAAACTTTAAATTTTAATTCCTCTCAAAATCAATACGGGACACAACTTTTAAAAGACATTATCAGACTAATTTATGGAGAATTAAACCTCGAAAATAAGTTTGATTACTAAGACAGCTGGTAGCTGTTAAGCTTAAGGGTTGGTAATCAATTCTAGTGTATGATTCTTTTTTTTTTTTAAAGACAGGGTCTCATTCTGTCACCCAGATTGCAGTGTGGTGGCACAATCTCGGCTCACCACAGCCTTAACCTCCCCACCTCAGCCCCTCGAGTAGCTTTTTGTATTTTTTGTACAGACGGGGTTTTGCCATATTGCCCAGGCTGTCTCGATCTCCTCAAGAGATCTGCCCACCTCGGCCTCCCAAAGTGCTGGAATTACGAGCACAAGCCACCGCACCCAACCATTCTAGTGTAGCATTATTGGGTTTGAATCTGAAGTCTTCTCCCTAGCCGCTACAGCTACATCAAGCTATTTATCCTCTGCTGTGACTCAAGTTTCGTTAAATTCAACACATAGCATACTAGGCACTTAAGTGCCATACATCATTTGGTACTACCCATTCCCCATACCACAGTGGGTATCACCAGAATTAATTGGAATAATGTGTATTAAATGCTTAGAATTAACAAAGTAGCAAAGGCTATAAAGGATCAAGTTTTAAAGAGTCTGGAGGTGGACTGTGTCTGAATCCTGGCTTTGCCACTTACCACTGAGCAACCTTGGTTATTAACCCCTTCTATGCCTTAGCTTTCTCATCTGCAAGATGAGAACAGTACCTATCTCATAAGGTTGTTGAAAGATTAAACCAATTAATACATGAAAAGCACCTTCAACAGTAGCCAGCACCTAGAAAATGCTCCTGTTAGCTATTCAATCACACAGTACTCACCCTGGAGAGAAGGCACTCGGCCAATGTTAGCTATCATATATATATACACACACATATATGTATAAATACCACATATATGTGTGTGTGTGTGTGTGTATGTATATATACTCTTTTTTCAAAACAGAGTCTCACCATGTCACCCAGGTTGGAGTGCAGTGGTACAATCTTTGCTCACCACAACCTCTGCCTCCCAGGTTCAAGCCATTCTCCCGCCTCAACTGTTCAAGTAGCTGCAATTACTTGTCTTGGGTTTTGTGGTTTTTTTTTTTTTTTTTTTTTTTTTTACCAAATTATGTAGTAGTGTTAAGTTTTTAAAAATGAAATGAGCCAGGCGCGGTGGCTTATGCCTGTAATCCCAGCACTTTGGAAGGCCGAGGCGGGTGGATCATGAGTCAAGAGATGGAGACCATCCTAACACGGTGAAACCTGTCTCTACTAAAAATACAAAAAATTAGCAGGGCGTGGTGGCAGGCGCCTGTAGCCCGGCGACTTGGGAAGCTGAGGCACGAGAATTGCTTGAACCTGGGAGGCGGAAATTGCAGTGAGATGATGCCACTGCACTCCAGCCTGGGCAACAGAGACTCCATCTCCTAAAATAAGACATAAAGGCCGGGCGCGGTGGCTCACGCTTGTAATCCCAGCACTTTGGGAGGCCGAGACGGGCGGATCACGAGGTCAGGAGATCGAGACTATCCTGGCTAACACGGTGAAACCCCATCTCTACTAAAAATATATTTTAAAAAAATGAGCCGGGTGTGGTGGCGGGCGCCTGTAGTCCCAGCTACACGGGAGGCTGAGGCAGGAGAATGGTGTGAACCCAGGAAGCGGAGCTTGCAGTGAGTGGAGATCGCACCACTGCACTCCAGCCTGGGTGACAAAGCAAGACTCCATCTCAAAAAAATATAAGACGACGACGACGACATAAAAAAACACTAGGAGGATGCCAGAGCACCTCCACTATTGCTAAGTGGCCTTAGATACTTGGTCACTGGATGCTGAGCAGCTTCAGGTGAAGATGGTGGTCACTGAGGCTCAGGTAATCATGGAGAGCTTCTCAGCACCATTCTTTTCAATGCTTACAAAACAAAGCTTAAAAGACGCAATGTAGCTGGGAAGTTAATTGGGGTGAAACTATGGATTACGGCTGAGCCACCGGAAAAATGTACCACAGCTGAGTGGGCTGACCCTGGTGAGCTCACTGCTTTGTCATTGCTGCTGGCCACCAAGGACAATCATCCCTCAAGGACTATGTGATGCCGTTTTCACGTTGTCTTACGGTAACTTGACAGGACGTCATATTCCTGGTATTAGATGCCAATATCAGGTTAGAAACTACACTGAAGTCTTCCCGTTTCCCACCTCAACTGCATTGAGGTCATACTGACTAGGTGAGCATGTGGCTGTTTTCCAGCCCTGACAAACTAGTGTCAAATAGAAAATCATAAATATAACCCACCACCATTAAAAAATAAGGCAGTGTCCTAACTTTAATGTACAGAAGTTGATTTTCCAAAATACTGACCAACTCTTAAACGTTCTAAAAAAAAAAAAAAAAAAAGCTGCCAGGTGTGGTGGCTCACTCAGGCCTGGGATCCCAGCAATCTGGGAGGCCAAGGCAGGCGTATTGCTTGAGCCCAGAAGGTTCGAGACTAGCCTGGACAACATGGCAAAACCCCATTTCTACAAAAGATACAAAAATTAATAGGGCATGGTCGTGCATGCCTGTAGTCCCAGTCACTCAAGGAGGCAGAGGCGGTTGGATCACCTGAGCCTGGGAGGAAGGTGGAGGCCACGGTGAGCCATGATAGTGCCACTGCACTCCAGCCTGGGTGACAAAGTGAGACTGTCTCCAAAAAAAAAGACAAGAAAAAAAAAGTAAAGTATAATTATTCCCTCAATTTACATGGCACTTGTGTACCTGGGAATTCAGTATGTTAAACTATGCAAAAAATACTTTGTATTTACATAAATTGGAGTTAGGAATGAAAACCTGTATACACAAATTATGGAACACCTTAAGACCTGTAACTCATTAGCTTGTTGTATTTGGAATCTAAATGTTGCAGTGGTGGCTCAGGCTTGTAATCCCAGCACTTTGGGGCCCGGCGCGGTGGCTCAAGCCTGTAATCCCAGCACTTTGGGAGGCCAAGACGGGGGGGATCACGAGGTCAGGAGATCGAGACCATCCTGGCTGACACAGTGAAACCCGTCTCTACTAAAAAATACAAAAAACTAGCCGGGCGAGGTGGCAGCCGCCTGTAGTCTCAGCTACTCGGGAGGCTGAGGCAGAATGCCGTGAACCTGGGAGGCGGAGCTTGCAGTGAGCTGAGATCCGGCCACTGCACTCCAGCCTGGGCGACGGAGCCAGACTCCGTCTCAAAAAAAAAAAAAAAAAAAATTCCCAGCACTTTGGGAGTCCGGGACCAGCCTGGGCAACATGGCAAAACCTCTCTCTACCAAAAATACAAAAATTAGCTGGGCATGGTGGCACGTGCCTGTAATCCCAGGTACTCGGGAGGCTGAGGGAGGAGAATCACTTGAACCCAGGAGGTGGAGACTGCAGTGAGCCAAGATCGAACCACTGCACTCCAGCCTGGGTGACAGAGTGAGACTCCATTTCGGGGGGGGAAAAAAAAAAGTAAATCCATGGCTTGGTATCAGTATCAATCATATATTAATAAAGCTAAATTCAGTATGAAAATGCACCTACCTAGAAAATCTTGTTTCCCAAAATTCTCTGCAGGTTACTTGAAAAACAGAAAACAGCATAAACTAGAAAACCCTAAAACCATCTTAAAATAACTAAAGACTAACCACTCATTTACATATTTTTATTTGGAAATGTTTATATCAGCACAAGGAAATAATTTTGGAGACACTGGATGTCATTAGTTTATTATAAAAGAGAACTATGGAAATTATTTACATGATGAAAGATTTCAGAACTTCAGTGGAATGGGCAGCTTCATGTTGATGCCATTTCAATAGTGATTTATTTCAGTCTAGGTACTTTCCAAGAATGTCACCATCTCTAAATAGGAAATAATCCTGCAAGTGAATAAACCGTTAGTTAAGACAACTAATCGCAAATATTTGACTTCTTTTTAGAATTGTTAAGTTTACACACCTTGTCATCTAGAACTACTTTGGTGCCTCCATACTCTGGCAGAAGAACTTTATCTCCAACTTTCACGCTAACCGGTTGAATCTCTCCACCCTTAAAAAAGGAAGGATGTTTATTAGCAAACATATCTAGTTCACCCAACATAAACAGTTAACTTTTAAATCACTACAACTAATGAAACACACTCACTCAAATTCAATTATATTAAAAATACACTTGGTGGCTAAGTGATACGATTCATACTAGAATTGCAGATCTTCACTCAAAAATACCACTGTAGTTACACTTTTGAAATAATACACAGTGGCTTAAACTAAAACCTGACTCCAATATAAAAGTTCAAGAAAATATTCTGGAAAAGCTAACTTTAGTTAACTAAAGCTAACTTTGTAACTGTTAAATATTAACGTAACTTATCAACTATATGAAATAAACCTGCAACAGTAGCCAGCACCCAGAAAATGCCATATACAAATGGTCATCTTTTCCTTCAACATACAAAAATGTAATATTGTTTTGTTCCCTCCAAAGTACAGATTTGGGGAAAGGGACTGCAGCTAAGTGTCCACTCCCCAAAGTCTTCCTATTCCTTCCTAACTCCATGACAGCTCCTCAATACAGCTTTCCTCCTCAGAAGCAACTGGAACAATGCAGCTAACATTATTTGGCCCCAACGGCATTTAGGCATTTACTGTGTATTTTGGCTGACATCTTTAGAAGCCTAAGGCTTCTAAATAGTTAACTGAGGAACATCTAAAACAGAGGTGTCCAATCTTTTGGCTTCCCTGGGCCACAGTGGAAGAATTGTGTTGGGCCACACATAAAGTACACTAACATTAACAGTAGCTAATGAGCTTAAAAAAACTTGCAAAAGAAATGTTTTAAGAAAGTTTAGGGATTTGTGTTAGGTGGCATTCAAAGCCGTCCTGGGCTGCAGGTTGGACAAGACTGACCAACCTGTTCCTCGGATAGGTACACCAACTAAGGCCCCAACTGGTTAAGATTAGGGCAATGTCAATGTGTTAGGGGTTAAACGAATAGTCCAAGATTCCTCTCAATTCTTAAATGCCCCCTCATTTTACCTTGAAGCACATCTTTTGTCTTTATTTATTTATTTATAGATACTAGGTCTCACTATGTTGCCCAGACTGGTTTCGAACTCCTGAGCTCAAATGATCCTCTTGCTTTGGCCTCCCAAAATGCAAGGATTATAGGTGAGTCACCATGCATAGCCTCTTTTGTCTTATTAAAAATTTAGAATGTAAGGCAAACACTGATCATACTAGGCTACCAAATTGCTATTGAAGGCTTTTTTCTTTTTGAGACGGAGTCTTGCCCTGTCGCACAGGCTGGAATGCAGTGGCGGGATCTCGGCTCCCTGCAACCTCCGCCTCCAGGGTTCAAATGATTCTCCTGCCTCAGCCTCCCCAGTAGCTGGGATTACAGGCGGATGCCAACACACCCGGCTAATTTTTCTATCTTTAGTAGAGACAGGGTTTCACCATGTTGGTCAGGCTGGTCTTGAACTCCTGACCTTGTGATCCGCCCACTTCGGCCTCCCAAAGTGTTGGGATTACAGGCGTGAGCCACAGCGCCCGGCGTATTGAAGACAATTTTTAATACCCGAAACTATCACATAAAATAAACATCATAGCATTGGTCATATAAAATAAGCAACTTTATATTAGTCATTTTCCTTTAAGAAACAGATTAGAACCAAAGCAGTTAATGATCTTGGACATGACATAAATTCTACCTAATAGAAGACTTTTAATACTCCAGAATTACTCCTTTTCCCTCCACTGCACACTATAGAAAAAATAGTTCCACCGCAGCCCCCATTTACCTTTCCTTTAGAACCCGATCCAACAGCGACTACTGTTGCTTGCAATACTTTTCCTTGAGATTTTTCTGGAAGCATAATGCCTCCTTTGGTTACAGTTTCAGCAGCACTCCTTTCAACCAACACTCGGTCAAAGAGTGGAAGAAACTTTCTAAACGCTTGTCCTGCCTGTAGGAAGAGAAATGTTTTGAAACAAAAACTAAATGTAATCATATTATCAACAGGCAACGCCACCGTGTTGTATACATCTGAACACGTTTTGGCTTCGAAAGTTAACACCAAACCTCAGCTTATTCGTTAAGGAAACGCATTTGAATGTACTAACCAATATTCCAAGTTTAATTCCCGATTCCTTACATCTGTTAAGGGTCGTTGTCGCTCCTCTGGTGAGCAACCAGACCAGCTTTAAGGTCAACCTTAGTTTATTCCAAGGTCAAATGTTTTCCTTCTTCAGGGTTTTCCAGAAATTTTCAAGAAACGCTGGGTCAATCTCCCTGCCTGGCACCATGCTTTTTAACCCAAGATATTACACATCCACAAAGGCCCTGCAGAGCAGGTGGGACGCTGCGCTTGCATCCGGGTTCCCGCCCCCTGCCTTACACACCCGCAGCACACGCGCGTGCAAAGAGCCCCCGGAGAAGAAAAGGGTCGGGCAGGCCTTGCCGCTCCAAGGTGCCGGCGGGCGCTGGTCACTGAGTGGCCACCAATTCCTCCCGCCTAGCCCAACAAAAGAGGGGCGTCAGTGATCCCCGTACGCCTCAGACAGGCCCGGGCCTGCAGGCTTCAGTGCCACGCGGGACTCACCATGACTCCCTCCGCCTCAGACTCGTACTCTGCTCTAGTGTAGCGCCGCAAGGAGAGACTCGCGGTGCAGCCCTGGCGACACGTGAAAAACCCGCCCAGCGCGCAGGCGCGCTCGCCCCAACCCCCGCCGCTAGCCCCCTCGCCCCTCCCCGCGAGACAGGGCGGTCGCCCCGACGCGCGCCGCGATTCGCCCCCAGGGCCCTGCGCAGGCCGCTGACGCGAAGACTCGGAGGCGGAAGAAAAGAGGAGCTGTTTCTAGGCTTTTCTAGGCGCCCAGCCGAGGTGAAAGAACTACCCCCTCGTCCCCTCCCGGAAATGACGCGATTTTACCCTTGACCCGTAGGGAGCGCGGCACTTTCCGGAAAGTTCTGGAACTGAGCGCGGCCCGGGAACTAGCCTAAGCCGGCGGGAGAGGGCTGAGCGCGCTAGCACACCCTGCGCGGGTAGGGAGGGGCGGGGCTCGCGCGCAGGCTGTGCAGATTGCAGGGGCCCGGCTGACGGGAAGGGGGTGGGAGCTGCCTGCACACGTGGTGCTCTGGGGCGGGGGGAGAGGCGGAGGGAGGGGACACGGGCTCATTGCCGTGTGCGCCCTGCACTCTGTCCCTCACTCGCCGCCGACGACTTGTCTCGCCGCGCGAACGCCCCGCCGCCGCCCCGCAGGTATGCGGCCTTCCCACGCCGCCTTCCCTGGCGTCTGCGACCCCCAAGTGGGCCTTCCTCCTCTGCGGTCCTGCTGGAGGATGCGGGCGACGACAACCTGGAGTTCTGCACTGCACCGCAGGCCCAGGCCCACGGGTCCAGGCCTCTCGGGTCCATGCGGGTTCCATCACGTGCGACGCGGATCCTGGACCTCGGCTGGGCGCAGGAGGGACAACTCACGGGGATTGAATTTGGGGATTGTAGCCACTTAGGCCCGCTGGTGCAACCCGCGCCTGGTCGACTTCAGGGAACCGGGGAGGGTGGTGTACGCGAGGGAACCGCTTTTTTCCCCCGCAGGCAGCTGGGATACCGCGCCTTCACTCTTGACCTTGCTGGGGGCGTTCGGAAAGAAGGACACGTGGGCCCGCGCCGAGTGGGCCGGGCCGCGGCCCCCAGCATCGCGGCCTTGCTGGCTGCTCTGATACAGTAGCCTTGGGTGGATCCATGGAGATACTTTGCTGAGCTGCTTTTTGCACCGTCAGGAGTACTTTCAGCTTCCCTGGTTACTGGGATTTGTAACTTGCCTCTCTCTCCGGCTGACTTGGTTTCTCAGGGGCCACAGTTGGAGTGGGTCTGCCCACAAGGCCGTTTTCGCGGTGAAAGATTAACTCGTTTTTGGCGGCGGGGATAGGTGGCCGTGGGGAAGGAGCTGCATGTGCTTTGTGCTAGTGCTATAGGTCAGGCGCCGGGGCGGCTCTTTAGCTTGCGCTAGTGGCTGATGTTCCGAAGCTGCGGCGCTTTCCGTCATTCAAGTGTAGTGGCTGGCAGAGGTCAGCCAGGCTCACCATCTCACGTTGCTTGCTCTGTTGCACAGGTGCGCATGTTTGTGCTGCAGCGCAGCATAGGTGGTAGTACTGATTATCTATTTGCTTCCATCCCCAGAAATGCTTCGGTTACCCACAGTCTTTCGCCAGATGAGACCGGTGTCCAGAGTACTGGCTCCTCATCTCACTCGGGCTTATGCCAAAGATGTAAAATTTGGTGCAGATGCCCGAGCCTTAATGCTTCAAGGTGTAGACCTTTTAGCCGATGCTGTGGCCGTTACAATGGGGCCAAAGGTATCAGTATTTTTATTTTATTATAATTATGGAATTATGGTAGTATTAATAGCATTTTGCTCACAAATAGTCGCACTGAACTATTGAACAGTACTTTCGTATCCATTTTTGAGAACTCAGTTTACATGTAAGAATTCTGAAGTATTGGTTAACTTTTTTTTTTCTTAGACATGATCTTAAAGCTTAAACTGCTTCAGCCAGATTTTCGAAACTAGTTTGTTCAATGTGTGATGTAATCGGGTAATAACATAGCTTAAGATGGATTCTTAAACTCGAGGTAGAATTTTGCTTGCCTAAGTTAAAATTTGGATCCTTTCTGAGTAGTTCATGCCAAGTGTAGAGAGAAGAGTTTAACTTATCTTCCATAATCCCTCAGGTATGTGCTTGTAGGTGCTAAATTTTTTTTTTTTTTTTGGTTTATTGTAAAATGTACACAACATAAAATTACCATTAAGTGTGCACTTTGGGGACATGGGGACATTAATTACATTTATGTTGTGCAGTCATCACCACCATCCATCTCCAAAACTTTTTATATGGGAAAATTGTAATTTTGTACTCATTATACAGTAGCTTCCCATTCTCTCCTCCACCTCAAGATGCTAGTTTTACCTATCGGTTTTCTGCTGTTGTCTTGTTCCGAAGCATATTTAAAATAAGTCTCATTTAATAGGGGTAATATTTTGAAGGGGGCTTTGAAGGTGGTGTGCGGTCAAGTGGTGCTTCATTTCAGTTTGAAGACAGTTCAGATACCAAGTGATCCAAACAACTGCATAAAACACAACATTTGCACACCTCACAAATAGAAAGTAGCAGCTTTAGTTCAAATCCAAAGGATGGCCAATAACTGTGCCATGGTTGAAGTTGTATGTTGAGTGAACTTGGAAGAGCACACTACTTGCCTTGATGGTTAATATTTTAAACGAATTTTAAAACAAGTCACATTGCTTTAAAAGATAACAGGCACTAACTAAAACTTAGGTATAAGTGATAGGAAGATTGTTGTTATTCTTTGTCTTGTGTTCTTGTTCATTTTATAAGATGACAAATTTTAGTCCCTAGTATTTTAATCTTCTAAATTACTTAGTTCAAAATTATGCTCTTGGCAGAGAAACAGGTCATTTTGTCTGTAGACAAAGAATGTCGATAAACTTGCCCTTGAGATTCATGCTGCAAGACTGATAAAAATGACACAACTTATGTGGAGACTTTGAAGTAGTTGCTTTATTATGAAGACTGCTCATTTTTTAAAATATAAGTAATCCTTAGGGTATGTGTGATCCTGTTACATTTTTTTTCTTTTAGGGAAGAACAGTGATTATTGAGCAGAGCTGGGGAAGTCCCAAAGTAACAAAAGATGGTGTGACTGTTGCAAAGTCAATCGACTTAAAGGATAAATATAAAAACATTGGAGCTAAACTTGTTCAAGATGTTGCCAATAACACAAATGAAGAGGCTGGGGATGGCACTACCACTGCTACTGTACTGGCACGCTCTATAGCCAAGGAAGGCTTCGAGAAGATTAGCAAAGGTGCTAATCCCGTGGAAATCAGGAGAGGTAGGAATGTCTATTGTCACTACAGTGTTCTAAACTTCAGTGTGCTTTAAGGCATTGATTCCTTGGAGCTAAGGAGAGTGTCTGTTACTTTAGGAAATTGATCCTTCTCTCATTCCTCTTGGCCTGGAGAAATCTTAAACTGGGTTTTCCTTTAGCAAGTAGTGATTGAATGCCTGGCTGTATGGTGGGTAGGTACTGTTAGGTAATTTTCATGTTTTACTTAGTTGGTTTCTTTTGTTTTTAGAGACAGGGTCTTGCTCTGTAGCCTAGGCTGGACTGCACTGGAACTCCTGGACTCAAGCAATCCTCCTGCTTCAGCCTCCAAGTAGCTGGGACTACTACAGGCACTCACCACCATTCCTGGCTAATTTTTAGTTTAGTTTTGTAGAAAGTAAGACTGAATACACTGGATCATTCAGAATGTCAGAAAGTAATGTTTTCCTCAGTTTATTTTTTTTTATTTTTTTGAGACAGTCTCGCTCTGTCCCCCAGGCTGGAGTACTGTGGCGTGATCTACGCTTACTGCAAGCTCCGCCTCCCAGGTTCACGCCTCCCGAGTGAACCTCCTGCCTCAGCCTCCCGAGTAGCTGGGACTACAGGTGCCCACCACCATGCCCGGCTAATTTTCTTTATTTTTTAGTAGAGATGGGGTTTCACCGTGTTAGCCAGGATGGTCTCGATCTCCTGACCTCGTGATCTGCCTGCCTCGGCCTCCCAAAGTGCTGGGATTACAGGCATGAGCCACCGCGCCCGGCCCATTAGTTTATTTTTTCTTAATAGCACACACCGTGTTATTGGTTTGTGTTTTGTTAGTGCTTGTAACTGGAGTGCAACTTAATTAACAGATTTGCTCCTCAGCATGAACTTCATGGCAGTGTAGACTTAAATTCTAGTCCCATCTTTGTCATTTATTAGCTGTGTGCTAAGACTTGGTTTTCCTATCAACAGAATTGCTGTGTATATCCAGGGTATGTTAGGGTTGAAACCAGGAACCCTCTTGTGAGTGAAGGTGGGGGAGCTATTGATAATTTTTTGTCAGAATTGGCATACTAATGTATCATTACCTCATATATTTCAGTGTTTACGGACCAAGTGACTACACTTCACTAAAAGCAATTTTACTGTAAATCACTAACAAGTATTCAGGTTATGAAGAGGACTTCCCAACACCTTGCATTGGATTTTTTTTGAAGTAACATTTCTCAAACAACAAGAGAGCTAGCACTACTCCCAGTTGAGCAAAATATGACTGTTAAGAGTGATGTAAAACAAAAATATTTTGTTAGTTCATAATACATACTAAATTGAGGGGTTTTCAGATAATTGACACCTGCAGAGGCATAGTCACAACAGATTCCTGTCACTTAAGAACTATACTACTTGTTGAAAATAAGGGAGTGTTAACCATTTTGGTTCTTTTTTGCATCATCTAATGGACATGAGAAGTGTTGGGGACCCTACTGAAAACAGGCAGCATGATTGAGTTAGGAATAATTTGCATAGGATGAGTTCAGTGGTCAGACTCTTGAAACTATACACATCTACCTTGTTTTAGTCCTATTTTCAAAATTTTGGCATTGTGAGATTTTATTTACTGTGTGAATCTAAAGTTACTGTTTAAGTACATGCCATGCAACTCTGTGTTATTAAGAAGCACTGTCTCAGAAGCTGTGTGTAAATTTAATATTAAGGCACTAAAGACCAAGCATAGGTACATGCCTGTAATCCCAGCTACATGGGAAGCTGAGGTGGGAGGATCACTTGAGCCCAGGAGTTCAAGACCAGTTTTGGCAACATAGAGAGACTTTGTCTACAAAAATAAAACGAGCTGAGCACGGTGGCTTGAGCCTGTGGTCTCAGCTGCTCCCTTGAGCCCAGGGTGTCAGGGCTTCAGTGAGCCGTGATCTGTGCTACTGCACTCCAGCCTGGGCGACAGAACAAGGCCCTGTCTCAAAAAAAATAATAAAAATAAATTTAAGGCATTAAAATATTTGTAACGAATCTCAAGATTTCTACTTGACTTAGAAGCCATGAGAGAAATAAACATTGTAATGACATATTGTTGAACTAGGTGTGATGTTAGCTGTTGATGCTGTAATTGCTGAACTTAGAAAGCAGTCTAAACCTGTGACCACCCCTGAAGAAATTGCACAGGTAAGGACTTAACATGTTATATGTGTTTTTAAAAAAATTTAATGGCATGTGTAATTTTTTTTTTCCTTGATTACACCAATGTCAGAATAACAATACTACGCAATCATCAATATTAGAATCATTGTTTCTTACTGCTAAAACCTTTGAAAAGAATAGTGACCATAATGGTTGTCATTTAGTTCTGCATGTGGTTGTCATTTTATTTTTTTATTTATTTATTTATTTTTTTTTTGAGACGGAGTCTCACTCTGTCACCCAGGCTGGAGTACAGTGGCCAGATCTCAGCTCACTGCAAGCTCCGCCTCCCGGGTTTAGGCCATTCTCCTGCCTCAGCCTCCCGAGTAGCTGGGACTACAGGCGCCCGCCACCACGCCCGGCTAATTCTTTGTATTTTTAGTAGAGATGGGGTTTCACCGTGTTAGCCAGGATGGTCTCGATCTCCTGACCTCGTGATCCGCCCGTCTTGGCCTCCCAAAGTGCTGGGATTACAGGCTTGAGCCACCGCGCCCGGCTGTGTGGTTGTCATTTTAGTTCTACATGGCTGTAAAATGGATTTGTATGTTGTGAAAATGTTCTTAGCCATTGTCAAAGGTGCATAAATTTTGTCAGTTTGTAATGAAGTCAGCATTTTTAAACTTTTTGTTACAAGAATAGTTTTTTTTTTTTTATTTATTTTTTTTTTTTGAGACGGAGTCTCGCTCTGTCGCCCAGGCTGGAGTGCAGTGGCCGGATCTCAGCTCACTGCAAGCTCCGCCTCCCGGGTTTACGCCCTTCTCCTGCCTCAGCCTCCCGAGTAGCTGGGACTACAGGCGCCCACCACCACGCCCGGCTAGTTTTTTGTGTTTTTTTTAATAGAGACGGAGTTTCACCGTGTTAGCCAGGATGGTCTCGATCTCCTGACCTCGTGATCTGCCCGTCTCGGCCTCCCAAAGTGCTGGGATTACAGGCTTGAGCCACCGCGCCCGGCCAAGAATAGTTTTATATATCATATTCTTCAAAACAATGTAGTCAAATAATGAATCAGAAAAGAGCAAAGAACCAGTGTTTCATGAAAACTACCATAACGTAAATTCCCCTTCTCTCCCCTGAAGGGAAGTATCAATTTGGAAGTTACTAGGAAAAGGTAAGGGAACTGACTAAGGACACCACCCTTACCTTTTATTGAAGAGTAACTTGATTATTTCAGGTTGCTACAATTTCTGCAAATGGAGACAAAGAAATTGGCAATATCATCTCTGATGCAATGAAAAAGGTTGGAAGAAAGGGTGTCATCACAGTAAAGGCAAGTGTGTTTGTATTTTTAAAGATAGTTTGAGTTATCTGATGATCAAAAGTTTGAGTTATCTGATGATCAAAACTGAATTTTCCAAATAGAAAAATTCTGTGTTTTAAAAACAGTGCTTTTTTATTCCTTCATATGTAGTCTCAGCACATGTATAGAATAAAGTACTTACTGTGTTTTATGTGAATTCGCCTTTACTCCATGAAATGAATCCATCTTAACTTAAATGATTATTCAAATAAGCACTTTTTGGAATTTTTTGCAGAAGTGCAATTGGATGTCCTGGGCTTTTTCATACTCTACCCTACATCTCTTATGGCCAGAGGAGTCTGTTTTTATTAATCTGGCCTGTAATTCCATGTTTTGTCTTCAATGAAATCAATATACCTAATTCTTTGACATTTCATAGGATGGAAAAACACTGAATGATGAATTAGAAATTATCGAAGGCATGAAGTTTGATCGAGGCTATATTTCTCCATACTTTATTAATACATCAAAAGGTAAGAACAAATCAATAACTGAATAATTATTATTATTTTTTATTATTTTAGGCAGAGTCTCATTTTCTGTGGCCCAGGCTGGAGTGCAGTGGCAAGATGCAGTGGCGCATTGCTCACTGCAACCTCCGCCTCCTGGGTTCGAGTGATTCTCTTGCCTCAGTCTCCCGAGCAGCTGGGATTACAGGCACACGCCACCATGCCAACCTGATTTTTGTATTTTTAGTAGAGATGGGGTTTCACCAAGTTGGCCAGGCTGGTCTCTTAACTCCTGACCTCAGGTGATCCACCTGCCTTGGCTAATTTTTGTATTTTTAATAGAGACAGGGTTTAGCCATGTTGACTAGGCTGGTTTTGAACGCTTGGCCTCAAGTCATCTGCCTGCTTTGGCCTCCTGAAATGTTTAAAATATACTTTCCTAATGTGTGTCAAACTATAGGTATTAGTTGGTGTCATACTCTGAAAAATAAATGTGTATATTCCAAAAGTTAATGCATATTAGACATGAAGGAGGAAAACAAACTCACTGATCAATTTTAAAATGTATTGGAACCTTGGTTTAGCTTTTCACTTAAATACATTGCAGTTATTTTTTGTATATTTTTGAAATCTTCATTATTTTTACAGGTCAGAAATGTGAATTCCAGGATGCCTATGTTCTGCTGAGTGAAAAGAAAATTTCTAGTGTCCAGTCCATTGTACCTGCTCTTGAAATTGCCAATGCTCACCGTAAGCCTTTGGTCATAATTGCTGAAGACGTTGATGGAGAAGCTCTAAGTACACTCGTCTTGAATAGGTAATAGGCAGTGGTATTTGATGATTTGTATTTCTGGGTCAAAGACAGAATTATTTCTATTTCTATTCACAGTCTCCATCATGTGTACCTCCACATTTGATCCAGTTGTGTTTGTATCTAGAATTGTCATTGTGTAAATCAGGTGTGCTCTATGTATCCTTATGGTTCTTTACTATTTTGCCCAGCTGTCACATAGAACAGACTGATTTAGCACATTGGTACCTTTCTATATTTTGCAAGTGTTTACAGTTGTTTTGAAGGTACATGACTGGATCTTGTAATTTTTTTTTTTTTTTTTTTTTTTGAGATGGAGTCTCACTCCAAGGCCCAGGCTAGAGTGTGGTGGCATAATCGTGGCTCACTACAATCTCCATCTCCTGGGTTCAAGCAGTTCTTCTGCCTTAGCCTCCCGAGCAGCTGGGACTACAGGCATGTGCCACCACACCTGACTAATTTTTGTATTTTTAGTAGAGACAGGGTTTCACCATATTGACCAGGCTGGTCTCAAACTCCTGACCCGTGATCTGCCCGCCTTAGCCTTCCAAAGTGCTGGGAATTACAGGTGTGAGCCACCGCTCCCGGCTTGTAATTTTTTTTTTTTTTTTTTTGGAGACAAGAGTCTCAGTCTGCCTCCCAGGCTGGAGTGCAGTGGCTCAATCTTGGCTCAAGCCTCCTGGGTTCAAGTGTGAATCTTTTGTTTTTTTTAAAAAGGTTTTTCTGGTTAAAAATATGTATATTTTCAGAATATTATTTTGCATAGAACAGGGAAGTAAACAACTAACATTCCAAATAACTCAAATGGGCCAGGCACAGTGGCTCACATCTATAATCCCAGCACTTGGGGAGGCACAGGCAGGTGGATCACCTGAGATCAGGAGTTCGAGACCAGCCTGGCCAACGTAGTGAAACCCCATATCTACTAAAAATATAAAAATTAGCAGAGCTTGGCGGTGCACGCCTGTAATCCCGGCTACTCAGAGGCTGAGGCAGGAGAATCGCTTGAATCCAGGAGGCAGAAGTTGCAGTGTTGCGAGATTGTGCCACTGCACTCCAGCCTGGGCAACAAAGTGAGACTCTGTCTTTAAATAAATAACTGAGATGTAAGTGTATTTCACCATCGAATATTTTTTATTTATTTTGAGAGACAGACTCTGTCACCCAGGCTGGGCTGCTGTGGCATGATCATAGCTCACAGAAGCCTTGAACTCTTGGTGTCAAGCAATCCTCCTGCCTCAGCCTCCCAAGTAGCTGGGACTACACACTTGCACAAGCACACTTGGCTGATCTTTTATTCTAAGGGCATTATTAAAATGTTTGTTCTTCCTTATCTGAGAATTGAAGTATGTCAGAAGCAAGACTTTTCTTTCCATTTCATTATAGTAGAAATGCACAAATTAGGAGGTATGTTTTAGACACTACGTGTGTTGATGTGATCCAAAAGCTCTAATGAGCTGCCTTACCCTGGAACGTTTTTCTTAGCTTGGATTTGCTTTTTTGGAGGGATTAAGAAAAGACTTGGCCAGGAGTGGTGATTCATGCCTGTAATCTCAGCACTTTGGGAGGCTGAGGCAGGTGGATCATGAGGTCAGGAGATGGAGACCATCCTGGCTAACATGGTGAAATCCCATCTCTAGTAAAAATACAAAAAAAAATTAGCTGAGCGTGGTGGCAGGCACCTGTAGTCCCAGCTACTCGGGAGGCTGAGGCAGGAGAATGGCGTAAACCTGGGAGGCAGAACTTGCAGTGAGCCGAGATCTCACCACTGCACTCCAGCCTGGGCGACAGAGCAAGACTCTGTCTCAAAAAAAAAAAAAAAAAAAAAAGACTTGAAGACTTGAGACCAGAAAAAAACAAGTCTACGGAGTTTTCATTAGGCCATTTGAAACTGGGATATCCAGTTTACATAGCATATAGCTTATTCCTCTAATTTTTATTTGGGTCCTTAATAAAATAGACCAGCTGTCTTGAAGTTTGAACATTCCTTCTGTTTCACAATCTGTTCTCAAATGGACATTTGATTGCACATTCTAAGTATTCATGTACCTGGCAGAAATTTCAGGTGAGCTTAACAATACTGTCAGCTTTTTGTATAACATTTATAAAAGAAGTGAATTCAGAACATTGCTCATTCAAAACTCAGCATTAATACAATCTATGGAGTAGATGTTTATTAAATGACCCTCAAATGTAATATTTAGTAATTATTTTTCTACCATTCATAATAGTTATCACCGTATCCTATAACTTACTGTAATGTGATTTTTGCGGCTCAGCCTCCCGAGTAGTGGGGATTACAGGTGCCTGCTACCACATTTGGCTGATGTTTGTATTTTTAGTAGAGACGGGGTTTCACCATCTTGGCCAGGCTGGTCTCGAATTCCTGACCTCGTGAGCCACCACGCCCAGCAAGGCCAACAGTTTATTAAGAAGATAAACAGATATGAACAAGTATAGATTAATAGAAAATAGCCTTAACTGTCTCACATCTTTCCTGTCTTAATTTGATCAAAAATTGCTAGGAAGCCAAAAAAAAAAAAAAAAGCAAAAACCAAACCAGATTACTTAGGGAGTCCTAAGTAATCTAAGTAGTAACAGAGCTTGAGGGGAATTTAAACAGAGGCATTTTTATTTCATTTAAATCTTACTGTCAACTATTCTTAACAGGCTAAAGGTTGGTCTTCAGGTTGTGGCAGTCAAGGCTCCAGGGTTTGGTGACAATAGAAAGAACCAGCTTAAAGATATGGCTATTGCTACTGGTGGTGCAGTAAGTAAAATAAATGCGATAATGGTTTGCTGAATGTTTATACTTGTCTGAAATTTATAGATAGTTTAACATTTTTCACAATTAGATACTACAGCTATCTGTTTCTTTTGGCTCTTTGGAAGGTAGGGGTTGGATTAAATTCCCTTTAATTAGCCAAGAGGCCACGAGTCTGGCCTAAGAATGGGCTTATTGACTATTCTATATTCACTAAATCTTATTGACTGAATAAGGGGTTTCCTTTTTTTTTTTTTTTTTTTTTTTGAGACAGGGTGTCTTGATCTGTCACCCAGGCTGGAATGCAGTGGCACAATCTTGGCTCACTGCAACCTGCGCCTCCCGGGTTCAAGCAATCCTCCTGTCTCAGCCTCCCAAGTAGCTGGGACTACAGGTGCAGTACCATGCCCAGCTAATTTTTTTACTTTTAGTAATGGTGGGTCTCACTATGTTGCGTAGGCTTCTCAAACTCCTGGACTCAAGCAATATGCCTGCCTCTGCCTCCCAAAGTCCTGGGATCTGTTTTCAGTTTTGAAAGATAAAAGTGTGTGCTACCGGTGAAACCCCGTCTCTACTAAAAAATACAAAAAACTAGCCGGGCGAGATGGCGGGCGCCTGTAGTCCCAGTTACTTGGGAGGCTGAGGCAGGAGAATGGCGTAAACCCGGGAGGCGGAGCTTGCAGTGAGCTGAGATCCGGCCACTGCACTCCAGCCCGGGCGACAGAGCGAGACTCCGTCTCAAAAAAAAAAAAAAAAAAAAAAAAAAAAAAAGTGTGTGCTACAAATGATGTAGGACTTGAGAGTCAAGGCCTATGGTCTTGTCCTGGCTCTACCAGTAAGTGTGACCTTGGATGTTTTTTTTCTTAAGTAAGGCTAATAATAATTACCAGAGTTGGGAGAATTGAGAAGTTGGAAATGCAATGGAAGACTATACTCAAGTCTTGTTCTGGACTAACAGTGATCTTACAGTCTCTCATTTCAAAGAAAGTATTTCAAGATGATTCTCTTGCATGGTATATTAATAAACTTGGTATAATGGTAGAAACTGTAACCTACAGCTGGTTTACGTTTAACTCATTTTGTAGGTGTTTGGAGAAGAGGGTTTGATCATAAATGTTGAAGACGTTCAGCCTCATGACTTAGGAAAAGTTGGAGAGGTCATTGTGACCAAAGACGATGCTATGCTCTTAAAAGGAAAAGGTGACAAGGTTAAAATTGAAAAACGTATTCAAGAAATCATTGAGCAGTTAGATGTCACAACTAGTGAATATGAAAAGGAAAAACTGAATGAACGGCTGGCAAAACTTTCAGATGGAGTAGCTGTGCTGAAGGTAAGGTTCATTATTATGAATAAGTTTTTTGGGTTCTGAGTCCAAGAATGATTGTCCTTCTGTAGTATTCCCCAGTAGTACCATGGAACTAAACAAATATTTGAGGAATTAATAGTGGAATTTTGTTTTGTTTTGTGGGGTTTTTTTGTTTGTTTTTTTTTTTTTTTTGAGACAGTCTCGCTCTGTCGCTCAGGCTGGAGTGCAGTGGCTGGATCTCAGCTCACTGCAAGCTCCGCCTCCCGGGGTTACGCCATTCTCCTGCCTCAGCCTCCTGAGTAGCTGGGACTATAGGCGCCCGCCACCACGCCCGGCTAGTTTTTTTGTAATTTTTTTTAGTAGAGATGGGGTTTCACCGTGTTAGCCAGGATGGTCTCGATCTCCTGACCTCATGATCCGCCCGTCTCGGCCTCCCAAAGTGCTGGGATTACAGGCTTGAGCCACCGCGCCCGGCCTAGTTTTGTTTTAAGCCCTCTGTCACCTAGGCTGGGATGCAGTGGTGCAATCTTGGCTCGCTGCAACTTCCGCCTCCTGGGTTCAAGCAAACCTCCTGCCTCAGCCTCCCGAGTAGCTGGGATTACAGGTGCTCGCCACCATGCCTGGCTAATTTTGTATTTTTAGTGGAGACAGGGTTTCACCATGTTGGCCAGGCTGGTCTCAAACTCCTGACCTCAAGTGATCCACTCACCTCAGCCTCCCAAAGTGCTAGGATTACAGGTGTGAGCTACCATGCCCACCCCAGGATTGCTTTTTAAGTAAACTGCTGTTAAATGACTTGGCAATTAGCATCTTGAATGAAGAGGCCATACTAACTGGAATTCTTTCATCTTTAGGTTGGTGGGACAAGTGATGTTGAAGTGAATGAAAAGAAAGACAGAGTTACAGATGCACTTAATGCTACAAGAGCTGCTGTTGAAGAAGGCATTGTTTTGGGAGGGGGTTGTGCCCTGCTTCGATGCATTCCAGCCTTGGACTCATTGACTCCAGCTAATGAAGATCAAAAAATTGGTAAAAAGTTACCTTTTAAATGAGTTTGTGGCCTGATTTTAGTGTTTGTTAGAATAATAATGTTGCAGTCCCCTAAATGGAATAATAGCACATCCATTTCCTGAATAACAGAAGTAGAATAGTGCTAATGTCAGAGCTAAACATGCATCACATCTTTTTCAGAGGAAATTATTTGACCTGTAGTAGGATTGGGATTTCCCTACATCAATATCCTCACAAATTATAAATGTGTTATAATATTTACAAATGAAAGTATTAAAATTTTGCTGAAATTTCTTTGTAGGTATAGAAATTATTAAAAGAACACTCAAAATTCCAGCAATGACCATTGCTAAGAATGCAGGTGTTGAAGGATCTTTGATAGTTGAGAAAATTATGCAGAGTTCCTCAGAAGTTGGTTATGATGCTATGGCTGGAGATTTTGTGAATATGGTGGAAAAAGGAATTATTGACCCAACAAAGGTAAATAGTTGAACACTTTCTAAAAATTCTTTTGTTGTTCATTTTGTTAATATCCCCACATCCCAAATCTTTGGTCACCAGAAAAATAGTCTAATAGCAGTAGCAACAGCAGTAGCACTTGTGCCCATCAACAATTCTCATGTACATCTCCAGAACCTAGATATTTAATACTCCACTAAAAGGAAGGGGGATTCCTTGAGTAGCAGTTGAGTCCATGCCTGGAGGCAGGAAAAAATCAGGATGGATCTGGAACACCCTGTTCCTGCCTGGCCAGTAAGAATACTTTCCAAGATACCCAGAACAGGGTTTTGTTTCATTTTTGAGACAGAGTTTTGTTCTTGTTGCCCAGGCTGGAGTGCAATGGCACGAACTCGGCTCACAGCAACCTCCACCTCCTGGGTTCAAGCGATTCTCCTGCCTCAGCCTCCTGAGTAGCTGGAATTATAGGCATGCGCCACCATGCCTGGCTAATTTTTGTATTTTTAGTAGAGATGGGGTCTTACCATGTTGGCCAGGCTGGTCTTGAACTCCTAACCTCATCTACCTGCCTCGGCCTCCCAAAGTGCTGGGATTACAGGGGTGAGCCACCATGCCCAGACAGAAATTTTCAGTAAGTCTTGCTCATATTTTACTAAGGGAAAACTAATGTTTAATTAAACTTTTTTCTAGGTTGTGAGAACTGCTTTATTGGATGCTGCTGGTGTGGCCTCTCTGTTAACTACAGCAGAAGTTGTCGTCACAGAAATTCCTAAAGAAGAGAAGGACCCTGGAATGGGTGCAATGGGTGGAATGGGAGGTGGTATGGGAGGTGGCATGTTCTAACTCCTAGACTAGTAGTGCTTTACCTTTATTAATGAACTGTGACAGGAAGCCCAAGGCAGTGTTCCTCACCAATAACTTCAGAGAAGTCAGTTGGAGAAAATGAAGAAAAAGGCTGGCTGAAAATCACTATAACCATCAGTTACTGGTTTCAGTTGACAAAATATATAATGGTTTACTGCTGTCATTGTCCATGCCTACAGATAATTTATTTTGTATTTTTGAATAAAAAACATTTGTACATTCCTGATAATGGGTACAAGAGCCATGTACCAATGTACTGCTTTCAACTTAAATCACTGAGGCATTTTTACTACTATTCTGTCAAAATCAGGATTTTAGTGCTTGCCACCACCAGATGAGAAGTTAAGCAGCCTTTCTGTGGAGAGTGAGAATAATTGTGTACAAAGTAGAGAAATATCCAATTATGTGACAACCTTTGTGTAATAAAAATTTGTTTAAAGTTAATAATTGTGTTAGCCTTTCCATGATTAGAAGATACTGAAAAATGAAAGCCAGTTGAAGGGGCAGACTGGCATGTGTATAAAACATCCTACCTATGATATTTTCATGTTTCTCTTTGTTGTAGACTGAACTACATTATTCCATTGATAATGGGGAAAGACAGTTTCTATTTTCCCCTGTGCAAGAGAGCTGTAAAATCTGGGAGGTTGGAAGGAACTCCACCTCAGCATGGCCTTTGGGCTGCTGCTGCAAGCAAGGCATTGAGGCAAATATTTCTGCTGTCCTTACCTTGGACAGAAGTAGAGGGGAAAAATAAAGTCCATCATCACGTGAGAGTCACTTGAAATCCTATACCTAGAATACCTTTGGCTTTGGTAATTTGATTGTGTTTGGGGTACAAAAAAGAGATCTATTTGATAGCACAACGGGATGACCACAGTCAATTGTATATTCAAAAATAATGTAATTGGATTGTAACAAAGGACAAATGCTTGAGGGGCTAATACCCCTTTCTCCATGATATGATTATTTCACATTGCATGCCTACATCAGAACGTCTCTTGTACCCCATAAATAAATACACCTGCTATGTACCCACAGAAATGTTTTAAAAAGGCAGAATTGGTCAGCAGATGAGAGGGGATTGAAAAAAGGCATGTTAACTGAAGAAATCTTGTCTAGAATGTAGTTTGGGCTGTAAAAGTGGCAAGCAAGCAAACTTGAGTAAAAGAAATCTAGGGAGATAATTTACATCTTAAGAGTCCAACTAGTTTATTAGAAGACCAGTAAAGACTAAGAAACACCTGGACTTAGTTCGTATTAGAGCAGGGAGAGTGACAGGAGACTCTAGAGATTAACAGGAGGCGAAAAATTAACCAAGTGTTTGCTATGCATTAGACATCAGGATAGGTAATTTTAACCCTCATTGTTACGTTTGGGAGCTACATTTATATAAACTGAGACTCTGAAAGTCTAACTGCCAGCCGGGCACCGTGGCTCATGCTTGTAATCCCAGTACTTAGGGAGGCAAGTAGATCACCAGGTCTGCCCGCTAAGATGGTAAAACCCCATCTCTACTAAAAACAAAAATACGGCAGGTGCTTCTAATTCCAGCTACTTGGGAGGCTGAGGCAGGAGAATCGCTTGAACCCAGGGGGCGGAGGTTACAGTAAGCAGAGATCGCGCCACTGCGCTCCAGTCTGTGACAGTGAGACTCCATCTCAAAGAAAAAAAAGTCATCTCGAAGGAAAAAAAAAGTCTAACTTCCACAGTCTCAGAGCTGTTAAGTGGTAGACCCAAATTTGAACCAGTTTTTTATTTAAACACTTAAGTTCTCAACCTAAGAACACGCTAAGCAGGGTCTAGTTTATTGTTGCAAGAAACCTGAAAGCTGCAGCCAGAGGAACTGGGAAATTCCCTTTTCCTTTCTTAGCTTATTTGAAAAGGAAAGCACCCAAGGTCACACTTACTGGTGAAACCAGAACTAGACTACAAACCTGAACTCCTAAGTTCTATGTCCTTTTGCCGTTTTTCTTTTTTCTTTTTCCTTTTTTTTTTTTTGAGACGAGAGTCTCACTCTCGCCAAGGCTGGAGTGCAATGGTGCAATCTCGGCTCACTGCAACCTCCGCCTCCCGGGTTCAAGCGATTCTCCTGCCTCAGCCTCCCAAGTAGCTGGGAGTACAGGTGCCTGCCACCATGCCCAGCTAATTTTTTGTATTTTTAGTAGAGATGGGGTTAACTTCTGACCTCAGGTGATCTACCCGCCTCAGCCTCCCAAAGTGCTGGGATTACAGGTGTGAATCCCCATACCCAGCCATATCGTTTTTCAAAACTGAAAACAGATTTAGTCAATAAGTGCACTCAAGCCACATACATGACAAGTTAGAGATGAAAGGGACTTTAATCCATCCGCCACCTCCCAAATATCCACTAGAAATTGCATCTAATTGTGAAAAATGTAAATTTACCTATAAAGTGATTGCAGAAATTCTGAAGATATGCTAGAGGAGCAGGAGTATCAACGATTGAGATGGTTACTTAAAGCATCCTTTGGTCATGGTTAAAGATGCCAGTGACTAGAAAGGAACTACTAGATCCCCTGAGGAAACATGCTCATGACATTCATGGTACCTTGGGAAACCACAAAAAATACCTCCAGGCCCCAATCAGATGTTGACCTGAAGGAAAAATAGAGCCCGGTGGGATGGCCTGAAAGCAAACAATTTAATTGCTTTACTGTGCAGGATTTATTTGAACAATGGAGGGCCTTTTCAAGTCAAAATTTGCAGGAGTTTATTGGGAGAACAAATGTATAAGCCTGAAAGAAAAAGGGGAGGAAAGGGGGAAGCAAACAGTGATACAATATTTAAGCCCTAACCATGGAAATTACCTGGTTCTGCTTGAAAAACAGGAATAACCAAGGGAAAAGGAGTACAGCTATAAAGTCTTGCTATTTCGGGAAGAGTTGAGGAAATGGAAGGTTTCTGCTGCAACTGAGGTAACCCCAGCTAAACTCAGGTCTTGGAGAATCCAAAATGTGAAAAGCAAGTTTGAGCGCACATGACTAAGAATATCTTCCTGGTTCTTACAAACAGCTCCAGTTTGATTTTTTTTTTTTTTTTTTGACCCAGGGTCTCACTCTGTTGCCCAGACCAGTCTGAGTGCAATGGCATGATCTCGGCTCACTGCAACATCCACCTCCTGGTTTCAAGCGATTCTCGTGCCTCAGCCTCAGGATTACAGATGCCCAACCACTGTTGGTGGCTAATTTGTATTTGTATTTTTAGTGGAGTATTGTATTTTTGTATTTTTAGTGGAGACACGGTTTCATCACATTGGCCAGGCTGGTCTTGAATTCCTGACCTCAAGTGATCCGCCTGCCTCAGCCACCCAATGCTGGGATTACAGGCGTGAGCCACCACGCCTGGCCCAGTCTGATTTTCAGTTAAATGTGGACCATCAATGTTGGAGTAAGAAAAGCACACTGTAGTTTGTCATACTGAAAATACTCAGTCTGAATAGTTTGAATTTAGTAACCTTAAATGAAGTCTTCGACTTTGTCACCAAAAAATGGTCTAACAGTAGTAGCAGCAACAGTAGCACTTGTGCCCATCAGTAATTCTTTTTTTTTTTTTTTTTGGAGATGGAGTCTCACCTTATCACCAGGCTAGAGTGCAGTGGTGTAATCTTGGCTCACTGCAACCTCCACCTCCCAGGTTCAAGCAATTCTCCTGCCTCAGCCTCCTAAGTAGCTGGGATTACAGGTGTGCACCACCATGCCTGGCTAATTTTCATATTTTTAGTAGAGACGGGGTTTTACCATGTTGGTCAGGGTGGTCTCGAACTCCTGACCTCATGACCCACCCACCTCGGCTTCTGAAAGTGCAGGGATTACAGGTGTGAACCACTGCCTCCGGCTGCCCATCAACAATTCTTATGTACATCTCCAGCACCTAGATATTTAATACTCCACTAAAAAGAAACAGGATTCCTTGAGTAGCAGTTGAGTCCACGCCTTGAGGCAGGAAAAAAATTAGGATGGATCTGGAACACCCTGTTCCTGCCTGGCAATGAGAATACTTTCAGAAACACCCAGAGCCTTTTTTTTTTTTTTTGA
Organism: Theropithecus gelada; assembly: GCF_003255815.1. Classification (NCBI taxonomy): domain Eukaryota; kingdom Metazoa; phylum Chordata; class Mammalia; order Primates; family Cercopithecidae; genus Theropithecus; species Theropithecus gelada. The sequence goes on along the minus strand of NC_037680.1, from coordinate 73,923,650 downwards.
ACAGAGTATCACTCTGTCACCCAGGCTGGAGTGCAGGCAGTGGGGCGATCTCGGCTCATTGCAATCTCCACCTCCTGGGTTCAAGCGATTCTCCTGCCTCAGGCTCCTGAGTAGCTGGGAGCTACAGGCCACCACGCCTGGCTAATTTTTGTATTTTTAGTAGAGACAGTTTTGCCATACTGGTCAGGCTGGTTTCGAATTCCTGACCTCAAGTGATTCACTGGCCTTGGCCTCCCAAAGTGCTGGGATTACAGGCATGAGCCACCTTGCCCAGCCGCACAGCAGTTTTAAAGACAGAAGAGCCAGCACGGCTGGGTGCCATGGCTCACACCTGTAATCCCAGCACTTTGGGAGGCAGAGGCTGGTGGATGTTAGAAATGCTTGTTCCCCAGTGCCATAAAGAAATAGCACTTGAACATAGATTTAATTTTCTCAGCAAGGCCATTTTTACTTTCTGCAGAAAGGGTACACTCACCAGCAGTTTTGCCACAAGAGTACACCGAACAAAAGAGACAGGGTCATTTATACCCGGCACGTCCACCCTACTGCTGTGTCTGGTTTCCATTCACTGGAATTGGACCTCACATTCTGTATTTGTCCCGATTGGCTAGCGACTTAGAACTTTTCAAGAGGCAAAGGCAGAGGAGAACAAAGGAAGGAGGAAGTAACTTGCAGAACGCTGAGAAAGGTAAAAAAAACACCTCCAAATAAGGAAAAGGAACAGGCTATAACCTAATGCTTGCTTGGACCAGTATAGGCATGCCAGGGCAAATATTTAGGCTAAATTGTGGGAGCTAAGAACACGAAGTATATTGATTTCTTTATTACAGCTAGCAGATATTTAAGAATGTTAGCACGGGTCTTTGAATAAATTTTGCTTCTAGGAGAAGTTGGTATTTCTTTTTAATTAGATGGGGAGGAACGTCTCTTTGAAGAGGAAGCTCTACTTCACTTTGGGTTTTGTTTTGTTTTTTGTTTTGTTTTGAAACGGAGTCTCTGTTGCCCAAGCTGGAGTGCACTGACTTGATCTTGGCTCACTGCAACCTCTGCCTCCCCAGTTCAAGCGATTCTCCTGCTTCAGTCTCCAGAATAGCTGGGACTACAGGCTCCCGCCACCACGCCCAGCTAATTTTTGTATTTTTAGTAGAGGCGGGGTTTCACCATGTTGGCCAGGCTGGTCTCGAACTCCTGACCTCAAGTGATCCACCCACCTTGGCCTCCCAAAGTGTTGGGAATACAGACGTGAGCCACGACGCCCGGCTTTTTGCAATCACCTGAGGTCAAGAGTTCGAGACCAGCCTGACCAATATGCCAAAACTCTGTCTCTACTAAAAATACAAAAAGTAGCAGGGTGTGGTGGCTCACGCCTGTAGTCTCAGCTATACAGGAGGCTGAAGTAGGAGAATTGCTTGAACCTGGGGGGACTGAGGTTGCAGTGAGCCGAGATAGCACCACTGCACTCCAGCCTGGGTGACAGAGTGAGATTCTGGCTCCCCGCCCCCTAAAAAAGAAGAGCCTGCCCAACGGGTTTACTGGGCAAAATTAGTACCTTTTGAGTATCAATAACAAATCATTATGGTTACTTAGAATTAGAACAAAGCAAAGTGTTCATAATGATAGTTAAAAGAGGAAAATGAATATAGAGAATAGAAAAAGTTCTAATATAAACTGGTGAATGTTTTTATTTTTTTTTTATTTTTTTTTTTTGAGACGGAGTCTCGCGCTGTGTCACCCAGGCTGGAGTGCAGTGGCGCGATCTCGGCTCACTGCAAGCTCCGCCTCCCAGGTTCAGGCCATTCTCCTGCCTCAGCCTCCGAGTAGCTGGGACTACAGGCGCCCGCCACCACGCCCGGCTAGTTTTTTGTATTTTTAGTAGAGACGGGGTTTCACCATGTTAGCCAGGATGGTCTCGATCTCCTGACCTCGTGATCTGCCCGCCTCGGCCTCCCAAAGTGCTGGGATTACAGGCTTGAGCCACCGCGCCCGGCCGTGAATGTTTTTAATAAGCAGCAGTGTTGCTGGGCACGGTGGCTCATGCCTATAATCCCAGCACTTTGGGAGGCCAAGGCAGGCAGATCACCTAAGATTGGCAGTCGAGACCAGCCTGACCAACATGGAGAAACCCCCATCTCTACTAAAAATACAAAATTAGCAGGGCATGGTGGTGTATGCCTGTAATCCCAGCTACTCGGGAGGCTGAGGCAGGAGAATCACTTGAACCTGGGAGGCGGAGGTTGCGTGAGCCGAGATCAGGCCATTGCACTCCAGCCTAGGCAACAAGAGCGAAACTCTAAAAAAAACAAAATAAGCAGGAGTGTTGACATACATGTCTGCTGATAAAGCACAGATTATATTCTTGTTTCTGTATGTGTAAACAGGAAGGAGTGAAATAAAACTGGTAAGCATCATGGCCAGGTGAAGTAGCTAATGCCTGTAATCCTAGCACTTTGGGAGGTTGAGGCGGGCAGATCACTTGAGGTCAGGAGTTCGGGACCAGTCTGGCCAACACGGTGAAATGCCATCTCCACTAAAAATACAAAAATTAGCGGGGCATGGTGGTGTGTGCCTGTAGTCCAAGCTAGTCAGGAGGCTGAGGCAGGAGAATCGCTTGAACCCAGGGGGCGGAGGTTATCCAAATTCTCCAGAAATATTGAACTTTCCAGGGAACTAAATTTTTGAGATGAACTCATGAATATTAATAAATTTATGAGATAGACATAACTTTCTATGTAATTTTCAGCATTTTGTCTTGTAAATAGTCTCTACTTATGAAATACAGATATGTTAATAGACAAATCAGGTCAATACACCATAAATAACAAGAGTTATATACCTAACAACTTAAAAGAGTATTTCATTTCCAGGAAAGGTATCAATTCTCTAAACATTTACATCTCTGAAACACAAAGGACATAAGAACCTCATGATGTAACAAGTAAAGCTTTGTTATAAAAAACAAACAAAAAAGGGACTCATCCTAAGGGTAAAGGCTCAGCATCACACTGACCTGTGCAACCAACCAGGTTACACATTAACAGTAACCCAGGCCAGGTGTGGTGGTTCATGCCTGTAATCCCAGCACTTTGGGAGGCCGAGGCGGGCGGATCACGAGGTCAGGAGATTGAGACCATCCTGGCTAACGCGGTGAAACCCCATCTCTACTAAACAAAAATAAAAAAATTAGCTGGGCGTGGTGGCAGGCGCCTGTAGCCTCAGCTACTTGGGAGGCTGAGGCAGGAGAATGGCGTGAACCCGGGAGGCGGAGCTTGCAGTGAGCCGAGATGGCGCCACTGCACTCCAGCCTGGGCAACAGAGTGAGACTGTCTCTAAAAAAACTGTGGGGAAAAGAAAGATAGATCAGCCTGTTACTGTGTCTATATAGAAAGAAGTAGACATAAGAGGCTCCATTTTAGGCCGGGCGCGGTGGCTCAAGCCTGTAATCCCAGCACTTTGGGAGGCCAAGACGGGCGGATCACGAGGTCAGGAGATCGAGACCATCCTGGCTAACACGGTGAAACCCCGTCTCTACTAAAAAATACAAAAAACTAGCCGGGCGAGGTGGCGGGCGCCTGTAGTCCCAGCTACTGGGGAGGCTGAGGCAGGAGAATGGAGTGAACCGGGGAGGCGGAGCTTGCAGTGAGCTGAGATCCGGCCACTGCACTCCAGCCTGGGCAGCAAAGCGAGACTCCGTCTCAAAAAAAAAAAAAAAAAAGAGGCTCCATTTTGTTCTGTATTTGAGATGCTGGCAATCTGTGACCCTACCCCCAACCTTGTCCTTGCAAGAGACATGTGCTGTGGTGACTCAAGATTTAAAGGATTTTGGGGCCGGGCGCGGTGGCTCAAGCCTGTAATCCCAGCACTTTGGGAGGCCGAGACGGGCGGATCACAAGGTCAGGAGATCGAGACCATCCTGGCTAACACGGTGAAACCCCGTCTCTACTAAAAAATACAAAAAACTAGCCGGGCGAGGTGGCGGGCGCCTGTAGTCCCAGCTATTCCGGAGGCTAAGGCAGGAGAATGGCATGAACCGGGGAGTCGGAGCTTGCAGTGAGCTGAGATCAGGCCACCCCACTCCAGCCTGGGCGACAGAGCGAGACTCCGTCTCAAAAAAAAAAAAAAAGGATTTTGGGCTGTGCAGGGTGTGCTTTGTTAAACAAGTGCCTGAAGGCAGTTTGCTGGTTAAAAGTCATCACCATTCTCTTAATCTCAAGTACCCAGGGACACGCACACTGCCAAAGGTCGCAGGAACCTCTGCCTAGCAAAGCTGGGTATTGTCCAAGGTTTCTCCCCATGTGATAGTCTGAAATATGGCCTCGTGGGAAGGGAAAGACCTGATAGTCCCCCAGCCTGACACCCGTGAAGGGTTTGTGCTAAGGAGGACTAGTGCAAGAGGAAAGAAGGCCTCTTGGCAGTTGTTGGCAGTTTGAGATAGAGAAAACATCTGTCTCCTGCCCGTCCCTGGGCAATGGAACATCTTGGTATTGTATGTTGTTTATTGAGAAAGGAGAAAACTGAGAAAGGTGGGACTTGCTAGCGCAATGCTGCTCTTTATGCACTAAAAAGTTTTATGGAGATATTTACATATGCATATCAAGGCACAGCACTTTTCCTTAAACTTATTCATGTCACAGAGATCTTTATTCATATGTCTTACTGCTGACCTTCTCCCTAGGATGATCCTATTATCCTGCCACTTCCTTTTCTTTAAGATGGTAAAGATAATTATTAATATATGCTAAGGGAACTCAGAGGCCGGTGCCGGCGTGGGTCCTCTGTATGCTGAGCGCCGGTCCCCTGGGCCCACCTTTTCTTTCTCTATACTTTGTCTCTGTGTCTCATTTCTTTTCTCAAGTCTCTCGTTCCACCTAACGAGAAACGCCCACAGGTGTGGAGGGGTAGACCACCCTTTCAAAAAACAACAACAACAAAAACAGTAACCCAGATCCTGCAACTGTAGTTGGATTAAGATGGTGCTTCTTCTCAAGCCTAGTTAACATCCTGAATGACCAGAAAGGTATAAAAACGACCCTAGACAGGCAACATTAATTCTCCTCCTAGGGTCTGGTGGAGTCTCCCCATCTTGCATCTCCCCGTCTGCAAGCCATCTACCTCTGCCCACCTGGGAATGAGGGATGAGGAGGGCTTGGGGGCTGGGTGGAATTCTGCCAGTTGGAGAAGCCCTGTGGCAGGAAGGTCTATGTCGACATAGAGTATACCTTTCTTCAGCCACTGACTGCATGTGAATGACAATGAAACAGCTGGAGTCGACCGCCCTCAGAAGCAATCAGTGATGAAGGGACTGAGCCATACAGACTAGGTAGGATGTGTATCGGATACTGTCACGACTCTCAGTGGGAACTGGGCAAGACAGAAGTTTGTGGTCTTGTCACTGACTTACTGAAATGTCCTGGGCTCTGCTTTTCAACTGGTTCCTCTATTGGACTCAAAGGTTGGGAGTAGGAGACAATATCCCAGGCTGACAAGGGCTTGCCCTTTATCTTGAGCACCTCATTGCTTTCAGCCTGTGCCCTTTCTCCACCTTTGCCCTCCCAGTGGTTCATATGTGGGAAGTCCATCTCAATTTGTCTCGAACCAAGGATGAGGGTCTAGTCTCTGCCATGACGATGGGATCTGAGGCCTTTCCATACCCAGTCTGGTGCCTGCCCCACACTGTACCAGACACTGAACTCCTGGACCCCCTCCTCCTTCCCTTTATTACCCCTTTCCTTCAGCTCACTTAGCCCGGTGCCGTATCCAGCACCAAAAAAAAAAAAAAACCTAAGTGTTTGTCCTCTGCTGGGTTTGGGGACACAGGGAAGCCTTGGGGTCTGGAAAAAGGCTGCTCTTATCTAGAGTTTACCCATAGGCCAGGGGACTCCCATTCTCTTCACAGATACCGCTGCAAGAGGAATTTCTTTTGGGGCACGAAGTGAGGACTTCATTTCATCAGAGGCTGGCGATGGTGGGGGGTGGACTTCTTGGTATTTGTTTTTTGTTTTTTGAGACAGGGTATCACTCTGTTGCCCGGGCTGGAGTGCAGTGGTGCGATCTTGGCTCCCTGCAACCTTGACCTCGTGGGATCAAGCAATCCTCCCACCTCAGCCTCCTGAGTAGCTGGGACCACAGACATGCACCACTCTGCCTGGCAAATGAGTTTTTGTAACATGTTAGGAGTAATGTTGCAAATTTACCTCTTCACTTTCTGAAGACACGTGAATATAGGACCAATGTCTTTGTGACAAGCAAATGCACTAGTAGAGAAGGGCCATCCACCCTGCCCCAGCTCAGATAGAGGTGCTGAGCCCATCACAGTTATTACCTGTCTTAAGTTTTGTTCAATTATAGCTCTTTTCCCTTTCCTGATGATTGAATTTACAAAACAAAGTAGGCTGCTCAGAAGGCCCTGGAAGTGAGGAGGGGCAAGGATCACTGGTGACTAGTTAGGGAGGATGAGGGTTGTTTTTTGCCAAAAGCCTAAGTAGAGTGGATCTGGATTATCTGGCACCCTCCTGGATGGAACCCTAGAGTACCTCCTGTGTTAAAGGGTCCCTGGATTTTCCCCAGCCCCCACCTGTCTCTATCTTCAGCCACATTGATGGCAGAGAAGAACTTACAGCCTGTTTCTCACCAGAGAGCAAAACTGGTCATCTGGCTTATGTTCATAGTACATTATCTTTACTATGTGCCAGGATATCACACTTAAAAAAGCCACACACAAAAAAAAGTAAAATACTTGAACAAGCTTGTATAATAATATTAACGAGAGTATCTGCTTTCTGGGCTGATGTGATTTGTTCATTATTCCAGTTGGGTTTTAGTCCTTTGTAATTTGTAGTAATTATGCTTTTCTTTCTTTCTTTTTTTTTTTTTTGAGACACAGTCTCACTCTCTCGCCCAGACTGGAGTGCAGTGGCGCAATCTCAGCTCACTGCAACCTCTGCCTCCTGGGTTCAAGCGATTCTCCTGCCTCAGCCTCCCAAGTAGCTGGGATTACAGGCCCCCACCACCATGCCTGGCTATTTTTGTATTTTTAGTAGAGATGGAGTTTCACCATGTTGACCAGATTGGTCTCAAACTCATGACCTCAGGGGATCCGCCTGCTACAGCCTCCCCAAGTGCTGGGATTATAGGCATGAGCCACCGTGCCTGCCCCCTTTTTTTTTTTTTGAGACAGAGTCTCGCTCTGTTGCCCAGGCTGGACTGCCGTCACGCAATCTCGGCTCACTGCAATCTCCGCCTCCCGTGTTCAAGCAATTCTCCTGCCTCAGCCTCCTAAGTAGCTGGGATTACAGGCGTGTGCCACCACACCCAGCTAATTTTTGTATTTTTAGTAGAGACGGGGTTTCACCATGTTGATCAGGCTGGTCTCAAACTCCTGACCTCATGATCCGCCCGCCTCGGCCTCCCAGAGTGCTGGATTACAGGTGTGAGCCACCGCACCCGGCCCCCCATGCTTTTCTTAATACAAAAAAAGGAAGTATAAAAATAAAAACTTTTGTATTTTTTAGTAGAGACGGGGTTTCACCGGTGGCGGGCGCCTGTAGTCCCAGCTACTCCGGAGGCTGAGGCAGGAGAATGGCGTGAACCCGGGAGGCGGAGCTTGCAGTGAGCTGAGATCCGGCCACTGCAGTCCAGCCTGGGTGACAGAGCAAGACTCCGTCTCAAAAAAAAATAAATAAATAAATAAAAATAAAAAAAATAAAAACTTGAGGCCGGGTGCTGTGGCTCATACCTGTAATCCCAGCACTTTGGGAGGCTGAGATGGGCAGATCACGAGGGCAGAAGAGCAGCTGCAAGTAACCACTGATACCCGACTAAAAGTGAATTCAGCACTAGATGTCTGTTATCTCACATAACCAGAAGTGCAAAGTTGGCAATTACAGGGTTGGTTCACTCACCCTTAATGATGTTAGAATTCTAAGTTTGCTTCTCTGAATTATCTTAGCTCTTCCTCACAGCGAAAAGATGGCAGATGTAGCTACAAACTTCATGTTCTCAATCAGGTAAAAATAAGGAGAATTTCTCTTCGAACGATCCTCCCACAAAGAGAAAAATCTCATCTAACAGCCCCATCCCATCAGTCTTCCCCTCAGATTCCACTGGCCAGATGCCATTTTCAAAAAGTTTATAAACATGGTATTGTTTTTCCCCTTATTACATGTAAAGCATAGATGCCAAGTTTTAAGTCTACAATGCCTCTAAGAGTTCTACTTCATCTACTGTTTACTGCAAATCCTGCCGTTAGGTCAAAACAAGCTTGATGCTGCTTTGTAACACATGCCACAAATCCTGTCCCTAAGGTATATAAGCCCTGGGACCATGATGATCCACCAGGGGATCCACCATCTTATCTTGCAGCCGCCCCGAAACACGGCTTCTGCTCCTGTGTGTAGGGCCCTATTAAATGTTTCTTTCTGAGAAACTGGATTTGTCCACCTTTCTTCTGCCTCTCAGTTTCCTCAGCTTTTGTGGCTAGGCTTGCACAGACCTGCCCACCACAGAATCAGAAGTCATGGCCTCAAGACTGTTGGGCTAGATAAAACAAACATGAGAGCACAGATATTAGAGCCAGAATGTGTGGGGTTTTCATCCTGTCTTTACCAGTCACTGTGACCTCAGGAAAGTTACTTAATTTCTCTTTATAAAACTTTTTGTATGTAAAATGAGGATAATAGTATCTACCTCAAAAAGTTATGATGAGGCCGGGCGCGGTGGCTCAAGCCTGTAATCCCAGCACTTTGGGAGGCCAAGACGGGCGGATCACGAGGTCAGGAGATCGAGACCATCCTGGCTAACACGGTGAAACCCCGTCTCTACTAAAAAATACAAAAAACTAGCCGGGCGAGGTGTCGGGCGCCTGTAGTCTCAGCTACTCGGGAGGCTGAGGCAGGAGAATGGCGTGAACCCGGGAGGCGGAGCTTGCAGTGAGCTGAGATCCGGCCACTGCACTCCAGCCTGGGCGACAAAGCGAGACTCCGTCTCAAAAAAAAAAAAAGTTATGATGATTAAATGTCTACAAAGCATTTTAAACTGCCTGGCATCCAGTGCTATGTAAATGTGCAACACAAAATAATTCTGTTAAATGCCTAAAAACTTGAGCCTTGAAAACTGAGGTGGTCAGTTCCATGAAATTCCAGAGGTCTACATATCATGATCTTATGAACTCTTTCTCTTATAAACAGGGGAGGAAAAAATAAAAGGAGAATATCATAAAATTACCCTCAGAAAAACTCCTGACCAGGTCTGTCTCCTTCTCGGAGGGTCTGAGCTTAGAATGCTGTTACGCAGAATCAGATGAACTCCAGATATATAAACTCTGACACTCTAAACTTGGCCTTAAGTACCTGCAAAGACCCAGGATCCATTTGTTAACACTCAAATGACCACTGTGTTTGTTGTATAAAGGGAGCACTGGAGTTAGCTATTAGAACACTACTAGAGTCATTTTTGTCTGTCTCTTTGGAGACAGAGTCTCATTCTGTTGCCAGGGCTGAGATGCAGTGACATGATCACGGCTCGCTGTAGCCTAAACCTCCTAGGCTCAAGCTATCCTCCTGCCTCAGCCTCCTGAGTAGCAGGGACTACAGGCACATACCACCACACCTGGATAATTTTAGCACTAATTTCTAGAAATTGAGAGACTAGATTAGGCAACTGAGTTTAGCTCCAAGTTTACAACTTCCTTAAAATTTAGCATAAACCAATGAGCACCTTGACAAAGACGAAATGAACATTGAGCATTGAGTTTTTGTATTTTTTTGTAGAGATGGGGTTTCATCATGTTGCTAGTCTGGTGTCAAATTCCTGGGCTCAAGCAATCCACCCACTTTAACCTCCTAGAGTGCTGAGAATACAGGTGTGAGCCACTGTACCTGGCTGGCATTTGTAAAAGGAGTGATAAAATATGGGTTCCTATTTCCATCAAAAGAGAATACAGGCCAGATACAGTGGCTAAGGCTTGCAATCCCAACACTTCGGGAGGCTGAGGCAGGAGGAGTGCTCGAACCCAGAAGTTTGAGACCAGCCTGGGCAACACAGGGAGCCCTGTCTCTAAAAATAAATAAATACATAAATAATTTTTTTTAAAAAGACAATATAGTACACAGAGAGAATAAAATGTCTGAGTCTTATTTTTAAAAAAACTTTAAATGACTTTGCAATTTTAAAAAAACTTTGTGGCCGGCCGGGCGCGGTGGCTCAAGCCTGTAATCCCAGCACTTTGGGAGGCCGAGACGGGCGGGTCACGAGGTCAGGAGATCGAGACCATCCTGGCTAACACAGTGAAACCCCATCTCTACTAAAAAAAATACAAAAAACTAGCCGGGCGATGTGGCGGGTGCCTGTAGTCCCAGCTACTCGGGAGGCTGAGGCAGGAGAATGGTGTAAACCTGGGAGGCGGAGCTTGCAGTGAGCTGAGATCCGGCCACTGCACTCCAGCCTGGGCGACAGAGCCAGACTCCGTCTCAAAAAAAAAAAAAAAAAAAAAAACTTTGTGGCCAAGTGCAGTAGCTCACGCCTGTAATCCCAACACTCTGGGAGGCCAAGGTGGGCAGATTATTTAAGGTCAGGAGCTCGAGATCAGCCTGGAAAACATGGTGAAACCCTGTCTCCACTAAAAAATACAAAAAATACCATGCCCAGCCAAAAAAAAAAAAAAAAAAAAACTTTCTTATTTAAAAAACAACATTGGCCAGGGACAGTGGCTCACGCCTGAAATGCCAGCACTTAGGAAGGCTGAGACGGGCAGATCACCTAAGGTCGGGAGTTTGAGGCCAGCCTGATCAACATGGAGAAACCCCGTTTCTACTAAAAATACAAAATTAGCCAGGCGTGGTGGTGCATGCCTGTAATCCCAGCTACTCAGAAGGCTGAGGCAGGAGAACTGCTTGAACGTGGGAAGCAGAGGATGCAGTGAGCCGAGATCGCATCATTGCACTCCAGCCTGGGCAACAAGAGCAAAACTCTGTCTCAAGAAAAAAAAAAAAAATGTATGTAACTATATGCAAACTACTTATGCTCTCGGCAAATACCTCATCTGCAAGTGGAAAGATACTGCTTACCTTGTGTGAAAACACAATCTGGCTCCTCATGAGTAGAGGCTGGTATGAATCCTTCATCACTCTATACCCAGTGTCTGAGAGAAAGCAAGTGCTCAAAACAGATTTATTAAACAAATCAACACATATATATACTTATATAGAGAACTAATTACTGAGGTCCCTTGTTGATCTGAGGAAACAAAGTTAATAACACTATCACTGGAAGTTTAATGCCAGAGGGTTGTTGGTATGTAGTGAAAGGAGGACAGGAGATCAATGACTGGTTAAAAGAAAATTGAATTTTGCTTATATTTGTCAAAGTCTGTTTCTTCATAGAAACAGGTATTTTAGAAATCTTCATAGATTTTTTAAAACATGAAATGCTATCACAACACTTTACTATGTCTATGCAAATACACATTTAAACAATATAGGAAGATTTCAATAACCAAACTAACTGTACAAAAAATAAACAAATTAACTTTATTACGTTGCTACTTCAACTTCAGTCCTTACATTGATTTGTTTTTTAAAAAATATCAGTTTGAAACACATTACTGAAAGTGAGTATACACAATAAATAGAAAATAGGGATGCATAGTGCTGGAGACATTCAACCAACTTATCTTCATCTGTTGCCTACTGTTGTAGACAAAATTTGACACACAATTAGCATAATTGAAAGAGCAGCCAAACTACCTCGGAGAAAGTGGCAAACTACTGGAAAAGTAGCTTAAAGCTCTGGACCACTCACCAAAAAAAAAAAAAGAAAAAAATTCACTGTTTATCTGGGAGCTAGCCTCATTATGGCACTGAATTTATCTACTAGTCATAAGAACAATTTTTAAAATATCAAAAGTCCCAGGGAACCTTCACTAACAGCTTTTGTTTTTGTTTTTTGTTTTTTTTTGGAGACAGAGTCTCCCTCTGTTGCCCAGGCTGGAGTGCAGCAGGGCGATCTTGGCTCACTGCAACCTCCGCCTCTCGGGTTCAAGCGATTCTTGTGCCTCAGCCTCCCAAGTAACTGGAATTACAGGTGTGTGCCACTATGCCCAGCTAATTTTGTATTTTTAGTAGAGATGGGGTTTCACTATGGTGGCCAGGCTGGTCTCAAACTCCTGACCTCAACTAATCTGCCCACCTCAGCTTCCCAAAGTGCTGGAATTACAGGCGTGAGCTACTGCGCCCAGCCCAAGGTTTTTACTTTAAATATATGATTACTCAAATATCCTAAGCCATATGGCAGGCCCTATAACAATAAGTTACAAATAGTCTGAATTTAATAACTTAAGTGTGATATGGTTAATATAATACATACTGCGTGAATATCTTAACTAACCTCTTTCAGGTAAGGTGATAATTAAAAGGTTTAAATTTACAGTTTCAACTTCTGCTCAAAAGAATCATGCCCGTATTCTAGCAATGGTGATGACATCCCATTATTGTAATGCAGAACATGATAATGTCCATATTATTTTGAATTATACTTGATTGAAGAAATAATTCTATGTATAAGTGAGTCTATATTCTATGTGCAAATTTTCAATGGTGCAGGTTTATAACCAAAGTTGCGTTTAACAAATGCTTTCTGGCTTCTGAAAACATGTCATGAAAATACTTCCTAAAAGTGAACACACTAAAGTTAGAAGCAGGTGACACCAGTTCTTTTTTGCCTTTATGTGTGATGGACTTCATGAAGCATTAACTCCCGAGGTATATTTGTTTCTGGACCATACAGCTTACATGCTCTTCTTTCAAAGGCAGCTACCATCTGCTTCACAACTTCATCAAAAAACAATGTGGCAAGCTGAGAATGTAGAAGTGATCGAAATTCAAAAGAAATCTGTAGAAAAATATTGAAAATTATTTTTTGCTTTTTTTTTTTTTTCTCCTGGAGAAAGACTCTTGCTTTGTTGCCCAGGCTGGAGTGCAGTGGCACAATCGCGGCTCACTGTAGCCTCAACCTCCTAGGCTCAAGCAATCCTCCCACCTTTGTCTCCCAAGTAGCTGGTAGTACAGGCACATGCCACCACACGTGGCTAATCTGTGTGTGTGTGTGTGTGTGTGTGTGTGTGTGTGTTTGTTTTGTTTTTTGTTTTTTGCTAGAGAAGGGGTTTTGCTATGTTGCCCAGGCTGATCTCAAACTCCTGGGCTAATGCAATCTGCCCACCTCAGCCTCCCAAAATGTTGAGATTATGGGCGTGAACCACTGCTCAGCCAGAAATTTTTTTTTTAAACTAAATCTCCACTTAGGACAGTGGTGTTCACACTATGAACTGGGTATCTAAGGTAGAACTGTGTGGATGTATGTAGGTGGGATTTTTAGCACCCCCCGAAAAGAGGGAATCTTCTTTTACTGCAACAAGCACAACTGCTGGCATAATAAGCTTACATAAACAAGGCCAACCAAATTTCATTTCAAGGGAAAAAATCTGTTTCTTAAGATTGGAAAAAACCTTTGCTGAATACATTAATCACTATGCCTTCTTATTAATGTGCCCCTTTTAGATCCATCCTATCCCACAAAAGGAAATAAGGAAGGGAAGCGATCCTTCTCATAGGTATCATTGAGAAGCACCAGCAGGAAGAGGAAGCTAGAAGTGTGCATGCACATGTGTGCCTAACCCACAGGGCAGATGGTGTAAGTGGTTTAATCTTTTTTTTTTTTTTTTTTGAGACAGAGCCTTGCTCTGTCGCCCAGGCTGGATGGAGGGCAATGGCCCAATCTTGGCTCACTGCAACCTCAGCCTTCCAGGTTCAAGCAATTCTCCTGCCTCAGCCTCCAGAGTAGCTGGGACCACAGGCACACGCCACCATGTCCAGTTAATTTTTGTGTTTTTAGTAGAGACGGGGTTTCACCACGTTGGCCAAGCTGGTCTCAAACTCCTGACCTCAAGTGATCCACCCACCTAGGCCTCACAAAGTGTTGGGATTACAGGCATGAGCCATCATGCCCGCTCATGTGGTTCAATCTTAAAGTAGCCAATGATTTGGACAAGCTTGTCCAATCCACCTTATTTTGTAGTTGTTGTTTTGTTTTGTTTTAGGCTTTTAACAGCCTGAAGCCATGGGTTTTAGTTTCTGTCTCTAGTGGTAAGTGGAAAAGAGGGATGAGGAAGAGGCTTTACTGGCCCAACCAGAAACAGAAACTAAGAACCCATGACTGTATTCTCTCCCTTAGATACCCTTTTAGAACTTTCTTTATACCCTCTCATTGTTCCATATAGAATTCAAGACAACTGGTTTGAGAACTGTGTTTTAAGGACCAAATATCCTCTAAATATTAAAATGTTTACTTTTCATTATGAAATAATTTCATTTTTGTAAAAGAAAACCTGCAAAACAATACAAAGAATTCCCATGTACCCATTACTCAAATTTCCCTATTTTAATGTCTTCAATAACCATACTGTAATTCTCAAAATCAGGAAATTAACAGAGGGAGTTACTACTACTAGATAATAATGCTATTATCTAATTTATACAGACCTTATTCAAATTTTCCGAACTGTCTTTTGAGACAGTGTCTCACTCTGTCTCCCAGGTTGGAGTGCAGTGGCGCAATCTCAGATGACTGCAACGTCTGCTTCCTGGGTTCAAGTGATTCTCCTGCTTCAGTCTCTCAAGTAGCTAGGACTACAGGCATGCACCCCCACAACCGGCTAATTTTGTATTTTTAGTAGTGATGGGGTTTCATCATGTTGGCCAGGCTGGTCTCAAACTCCTGGCCTCAAGTGATCTGCCCACCTCGGCCTCCCAAAGTGCTGGGACTACAGGTGTGAGCCACTGTGCTCGGCCCCAATTGTCCTATTAATGTCTATAATGCTTTAATGAAAATTACTCAAGAGCTGAGAACAGCACACGATAATTTAGTCAAAATTGCCACCATTTCTTAAAATTCAATGCCCGAGTTGCATGTACAGAGAACAACTCCCATATTACCTGTTGGCAAAGAAAAACCACAACTTGCTTTAAGTTTGCTATAACTAAGATTACATGAAAAAAAAAGTTACTAGGCTGGGTGCGGTGGCTCATGACTGTAATCCCAGCACTTTGGGAGGCCGAGGTAGGCGGATCTCCTGAGCCCAGGAGTTCGATACCAGCCTGGGAAACATGGCGAAACCCCGTCCCTACATAAAATACAAAAATAAGTGTGTGCAGTGGTGCATTCCTGTAGTCCCAGCTACTTGGGAGGCTGAGGTGGGAGGATCACATGAGCCAGGGAAGCAGAGGTTGCAGTGAGTAAATATCACAGCACTGCACTCCAACCTGGGTGACAGAGTAAGGCCCCATCTGAGAAAAAAAAAAAAAAACAGAAAGTTACCAGACTCTAGATTCAAAAAAATGAAAAAAACCTATTACCTTATTTCTGCATCTTTTATTTTTAAATTTAATTTTTTTGAGACAGGGTCTCACTCTGTTGCCCAGGATGGAGTGCAGTGATGTGATCATAGTTCACTGCAAGCTCGAACCCTTGGACTCAAGCGATCTACTTGTTAGCCTTCTCAGCAGCTAGGACTACTGGTGGGCACCACTACACGGGGATAATTTTATTTTTATTTTTATTTGTTTTGAGGCAGTTTCGCTCTTGTTGCCCAGGCTGGAGTGCAATGGCACAACCTCGGCTCACTGCAACCTCTGCCTCCCGGGTTCAAGTGATTCTCTTGTCTCAGCCTCCCAAGTAGCTGGGATTACAGGCGCATGCCACCACGCCTGGCTAATTTTTGTATTTTTACTAGGGTTGCATCATATTGGTCAGGCTGGTCTCGAACTCCTGACCTCAGGTGATCCGCTTGCCTCAGCCTCCCAAAGTGCTGGGATTCCAGACATGGGCTACTGCACTTAGCCTGTTTCTGCATCTTATATGCAATGTGTTCTTTCATTTGGTGTTAATTTAAAACTATTAAGTTCAAAACTGTTATTAAGCTGGTCAAAAAGTCATGGCATGTGTCTTATAATCTACAGATTTGTAAAAAATAGAAAGTAGAGAATGAAGGAACATTCAAGGTTGCAAGAAATAGAATAAAAAAGAAATGTTCATTAGCATTTATGCAGAAAAAGGTCTTCAATATAATTATGGCCTCTGTGTTCTAAAAAATGATTACTTTTTACCAATTTTACCTTATTAGTGAAACAAATCAAAGGCTTTATGAGACTTACTGAAAAATCCAAGGTACAAGTTCTTGGGTAGCCAGGAAGACCTGGGCTAAAACGCCAAATAGTCTCCAAATGATTGAAAAGTCTCCCATCAGTACAAGATGCCTAGAACAGAATGAAAAAATAAAACCACAGTTAAATACCTTTGCTACTGGCCAGAATCTAAGAATCTACTATGATTGAGGCTGATTTCTTTCGTAATAATTTTTATAGGTCAGACCACAGGAGATAAAGAGATCTAATTTTTAGTTGGTACTAGGAAGTAATGTCTTGCCAATATTAGCCTTTTTTTTTTTCTGCAGGGATCCCCAAGATTGCCAGTTGTTTTCTCTTCCATTGCTAACACCTGCTTTGCTACTTAGCTTTCCTTCCTCTAGCAGCAAAAGAGGAAGCTTCTTGGAAGCTTATTTCCAGCTCTGTTACATATAAGTGATCGTGAACAAGTTAAATCCCCATACCCTATTTCCTTAATCTGCAAAATAATACCTACTTTATATCATGAGATCGCTGAAATGTTAATAAGGTACCTGGTACACATTTATCTCCTACTCAAAGACTTCTCTTATTAATCACGTATAGTCTTTCCTTCACTCTTTGCTCCTTATTCCTAGAGGCCTCTATCTAGTTTTCCTAACTGTGTAGTCCTGGCCCTTAGAACTGATCCATTTCTTTCTGATTTTTTCAACGCACATGTATATTTTATATTCAGTAGGCACACAATCACAACACTTAACCATACTATGTGCAGTGCATCTTGGTAGTTCCTATTTTGTATCATTAAAAATATACTTATTGTGGCTGGATGTGGTGGCTTACACTTGTAATCCCATCACTTTGGGAGGCCAAGGTTGGGGGAAGCACTTGAGCCCAGGAGTTCGAGGCTGCAGTAAGCTATGATTATGCCACTGCACTCCAGCCTGGGCAACAAAACGAGATTCCTTGTCTCTTCAAAAAAATTAAAAAATTAGCCAGGTGTAGTGATGCATGCCAGCAGTCCCAAGTATCCAGGAGGCTGAGGTGAGGGGACTGCTTGAGCCTAGGAGACCGAGGCAGCAGTGAGCTATAATTACGCCACTGAACTCCAGCCTGGGTGACAGTCTTAAAAATAAAACTGTCTTGGCCGGGCGCGGTGGCTCAAGCCTGTAATCCCAGCACTTTGGGAGGCCGAGACGGGCGGATCACGAGGTCAGGAGATCGAGACCATCCTGGCTAACACGGTGAAACCCCGTCTCTACTGCAAAAAAACTAGCCGGGCGAGGTGGCGGGCGCCTGTAGTCCCAGCTACTCGGGAGGCTGAGGCAGGAGAATGGCGTGAACCCGGGAGGCGGAGCTTGCAGTGAGCTGAGATCCGGCCACTGCACTCCAGCCTGGGTGACAGAGCAAGACTCCATCTCAAAAAAAAATAAAAAAAATAAATAAATAAAACTGTCTTAAAAATAAATCAATCAATAAAAATTTATTGAGATCCATGAAAGAGTTGCCATCTGCAATGTGAAAATGGTAACCAGAACCATAGTTACTAGTTCATTGTTAGGACTGATGATGCTGGTTATGACCCTGAGTGACGCTCAGCTTTGTTTTACTTTTTCCCACCTCAGCCTCCCAAGTAGCTGGGACCACAGGCGTGTGACACCACGCCCAGCTAATTTTTTTATTTTTTGTAGAGCTGTGTTCTCCCTATGTTGCCCAGGCTGGTAATGAACTCTTGGGCTCAAGTGAGCCTCCTGCCTTGGCCTCCCAAAGTGCGGGGATTACAGCAGGCGTGAGCCACCTCACCTGCACAAATAACCCAGAGCATTCCTGAAGTGCACAAGTAATTTTTAAGAGCATCAAGAGTCTATAATAAAATCTTGTTATTTCAGTTGCCCAATTTTAGGATAATACATTCTGCCTTTCTTTACAATCATTTAAGAAGCTTATAGGAAATTTAACACTAAAGGATAAACAGGTTTTCGGAGTAAAGGATAAACAGGTTTGGGAGTCAGTTCCTCTATTTATTTATTTATTTTTTTGAGATGGAGTCTCACTCTGTCACCCAGGCTGGAGTGCAGTGGCAGGATCTCAGCTCCCTGTAAGCTCCGCCTTCCAGGTCCATGCCATTCTCCTGCCTCAGCCTCCCAAGTAGCTGGGACTACAGACATCCACCACCACACCCGGCTAATTTTTTTTTGTATTTTTAGTAGACACGGTATTTCACCATGTGAACCAAGATGGTCTCCATCTCCTGACCACGTGATCTCCCCCTGCCTCGGCCTCCCAAAGTGCTGGGATTACAGGCATGAGCCACCACACCCGGCCTCCTCTGACTACTTTTATACAAAATCTGGCAGTATTTCACTCACTTCAATTATCTAGCCCAAAGATGCACCGATTTTTACTGTTATGTTTTGACAGGAACAGTTTGCCAAAGACCTCATTTCTAACAGCAGAGACACTGAACAGCAGAAGTTGTCACTATGATGACCCACTACTGACTGTTCTGAGAGAACTGATCCAGACCATTATATAAACTAATCCATACAAAATGTTTGTATCATGAAGCAGGCAGTAAAAGTCATTGAACTGTTGCCTCTCTGAAAATGTTCAAGGGCTTCTGGCCATTAAAGATTAGTGTAGACTAGAATTACTGACATATTAAGTGACAGGCATGTTTTGGTCAGCTAATAATTCGCAGAATTGTCACATGGTTTCTGTTCTTCCCTTATAATAATTTTTACTGTATTGGGTAAAAAATAACAATAATTATTTTTACTGTGTTGTCTATTGGGTATTAAAATCCAGAACCTGGCCGGGCATGGTGGTTTATGCCTGTAATCCCAGCACTTTGGTAGGCCAAGGCAGGTGGATCACCTGAAGTCGGGAGTTCAAGACCAGCCTGACCAACATGGAGAAACCCCGTCGCTACTAAAAATACAAAATTAGCTGGGCGTGGTGGCACATGGCTGTAATCCCAGCTACTCAGGAGGCTGAGGCAGAAGAATCGCTTGAACCCAGGAGACGGAGGTTGTGCTGAGCCGAGATTGTGCCATTGTACTCCAGCCTGGGCAACAAGAGCGAAACTCCATCTCAATCAATCAACCAATCAAATCCAAAACCTGGGCAACAAGAGCGAAACTCTGTCTCAATAAATAAATAAACAAATAAATAAAATCCAGAACCTAGGCCAGGCATGGTGGCGCATGCCTGTAATCCCAGTATTTTGGGATGCTGAGGCAGGCAGACCACTTGAGGTCAGGAGTTTGAGACCAGCCTGGCCAACATGGTGAAACCCTGTTTCTACTAAAAATACAAAAATTAGCTCGGTCTGATGGTGCATGCCTGTGATCCCAGCTACTCAGGAGGCTGAGGCAGGAGAATCGCTTGAACCCAGGAGGCAGAGGATGCGGTGAACCGAGATCATGCCATTACACTCCAGCCTGGGCAACAAGAGTGACACTCGATCTCAAAAAAAAAAATTCTGGAAACTGAGCCCAGGAACAACTGAAAGTTGAGCATATATTCTCAAATGTGTCTTTAAAAAACAAACTAGCATTATTATGTGAGGCAGCTTATAATGAAAAAATAGGGGGAAGGAGAGTGGGGGAAAAAGAAAAAATAGTTTTGGAGTCAGACACATGCAAGTGTGAATTTGCCCAAGGTTCTTAATCTCCTTAAGCTTCATAAAATTGAGATAGCTATGATCATCTAATGCAGGTTATTATGAAGATTACTTTTTTTTCTAACACAGTTTATCTCCCCGCTTAGCAGTGCTGCAAGTTACTCTCAAGATTATCATGAATGTCTCTCAATCTGCAATAATCCAAGAATAGAGGTAGTGAAAGCTTCGTAAGTATGGAGCCCTCATGACTCCCATCATTATAGTACTGCTGTTGAGGATACAGAGATGAAAAAGACAGGGGTTCCTTCCCTCAAGTACCACAGTCTTGTCAAGGAGAAATCCTGTTGAAGAAATATATCACCGAGTGATAAGTGAAAGCATGAATAAAGCACCGAAGAATCACCAAGGTAGTGCTACCTATCAATATGAAAGGAAAGAGAGAAAATGACCCCAGATGGTCAGAATTTCAAGGAATATCAAGAAGGTAAGTGCATTACAGATAGAAGACTAAGCAAGATGCAAAGGCACATGGCTGTGGAATAGTACTGCACTGTGCATTCATGGAACTTTTAAGACATACAGTATTAGCTGAACATTAAGTATAGTATTACGTGGGACGAGGGAGCAGGGAAGTAAATGGGTCAATGTGCAATGATAAAGCGATTTACTTTATCCTGTGTGGTTTTGTTTTTGTTTTATGTTTGTTTGCTTTAAGATGGAATTTCCCATCCTGGCTAACACGGTGAAACCCCGTCTCTACTAAAAATACAAAAAACTAGCCGGGCGAGGCGGCGGGCGCCTGTAGTCCCAGCTACTCGGGAGGCTGAGGCAGGAGAATGGCGTGAACCTGGGAGGCGGAGCTTGCAGTGAGCTGAGATCCGGCCACTGCACTCCAGCCTGGGCGACAGAGTGAGACTCCGTCTCAAAAAAAAAAAAAAAAAAAAAAGATGGAATTTCGCTCATTGCCCAGGCTGGAGTGCAACGGCGCGATCTCGGCTCACTGCAACCTCTGCCTCCTGGGTTCAAGTGATTCTCCTGCCTCAGCCTCCCAAGTAGCTGGGATTATAGGCACCTGCCACCATGCCTGGCTAAGTTTTGTATTTTTAGTAGAGATGGGGCTTCACCATGTTGGCCAGGATGGTCTCAAACTCCTGACCTCAGGTGATCCACCCATCTCGGCCTTGGCCTCCCAAAGTGCTGGGATTACGTGTATTAGCCACCTCATCCAGCCTGTTTGTTTGTTTTTTAGAGATGGAGTCTTACTTGCTATGTTGCCCAGGCTAGAATGCAGTAGCTATTCACAGGCATGATCACTGTACACTACAACCTCAAACTCCTGGGCTCAAGCAATCCTTCTGCTTCAGCCTCCTGAGTAGCTGGGATTACAGGTGCATGCTACCAAACCTAGCTTATCCTGTAGGTTTTACGAAGGCAGGGGAGAGAGGCTGGGCCTGGTGGCTCACGGCTATAATCCCAGCACTTTGGGAGGCCAAGGCGGACAGATCACCTGAGGTCAGGAGTTCAAGACCAGCATGGCCAATACGGAGAAACCGCCTCTCCACTAAAAATACAAAAAAATTAGCCAAGCGTGGTGGCACATGCCTATAATCCCAGTCACTTGGGAGGCTGAGGCAGGAGAATCACTTGAACCCAGGAGGCAGAGGTTGCAATGAGCTATGATCGTGCTACTGTACTGCAGCCTGGGCAACAGAGCAACACTGTCTCAGAAAGAAAAAAAAAAAAAAGGCAGCAGGTTCCGAATAGAAGAAAAGCAGAGAGTGAGGAAGAAATGAGATTTATTTAGAGTTCTTTTAGTTAGAAGCAGCCTAATATATATACTAAGATTTAAGTTCTGGACAGGCGCAGTGGTTCATGCCTATAATTCCAGCACTTTGGGAGGCTGAGGCGGGCAGACCACGAGGTCAGGAGGTAGAGACCATCCTGGTTAACACGGTGAAACCTCATCTCTACTAAAAACACAAAAAATTAGCCAGGCTCGATGGCGTGAGCCTGAAGTCCCAGCTACTCGGGAGGCTGAGGCAGGAGAATGGTGTGAACCCAGGAGTCGGAGCTTGCAGTGAGCCGAGATTGCGCCCCTGGAGGCGCCACTGCACTCCAGCGTGGGCGACCCAGTGAGACTCCATCACCAAAAAAAAAAAAAAAGATTTAAGTTCTAAGGGACTGAATGGTAAATTGAGCTCAGGAAATAGAAAAAAAAATTAAGGTTATAGAAATATTCACTGGTGTCAGACAGCTGGAGTCTTGGCTCTGTGACATTGGAAAAGTTTTCTATCTCTTCTAAGCCTTAGTTCGCTCAACTCTAAAATAAATAATAACCCTTGAACCTCAAAGGGCTGTTGTGAGAATTTGAATAATTCAAGTAAAGCAGTAAAATGGGCTCAATAAATGTTAGCTATTATGAGAGACAATAGTTTAAATGCTCTAAAACAATGAGGTAAGCATGTGAAAACATTTGCAATAATAGCAAAATCCTAGTCCACAACATTTCAAGTGGAATTCAAGTTTTGAGGGTAAGAACAGGGTAGATAGGGTCTTAGCTTCACTGGACAGTTAGAGTGTTCTCTTTCTCTTTCTAGCTGCACCAGAAAGAGCACATCTGAGAGCTGCACCCCCTTCAATGCCTAACAAAGAGCTGACTAAGGTATTTGGCTCTGGGCAGTTACCAAGAAATGATATGATCATTAAATCCTGTGGGCAAAAAATAACTCAGTTTTAAAAATCTTTGGCCACTACAAAATAGGAATGCAAAAGAAATATGCATTATCGCATGGAATTCTGCCTTTTTGTTTTTAAGGCTGGTACCCTTTTCCATATGTGTATCCACCTCTGACAAGCATAAGATGATTAATGTAATGTAAGAGGGTTGGCATTTCAGTACCTGGTACTTGGCAGGATAATCTCAACAATGTTTATATATATATATATATATATATTTTTTTTTTTTTTTTTTTTTTTTTTTTTTTTGAGACAGGGTTTCATTCTTGTTGCCCAGGCTGGAGTGCACTGGCATGATCTCAGCTCACTGCAACCTCTGCCTCCTGGGTTCAAGTGATTCTTCTGCCTCAGCTTCAAGTAGCTGAAATTACAGCAGCTTGCCACCACATTGGCTAATTTTTTTGTATTTTTAGTAGAGACGGGGTTTCACCACATTGGCCAGGCTGGCCTCGAACTCCTGACTTCAGGAGTTCGCCTCCCAAAGTGCTGGGATTACAGGTGTGAGCCACTGTGCCCCCCAATATTTTTATATTTTTTCTTTTCATTTTAATTTTTTTTTGAGACAGGGTCTCACTCTGTTGCCCAGGCTGAAGTGCAGTGGCTTAATCACAGCTCTCTCTAGCCTCGACTTCTTGGGTTCCGATCTCAGCCTCCTGACATGACATATTTATCTTTGTTTTGTTTTTTTGTTTTGTTTTGTTTTGTTTTTGAGGCGGAGTCTCGCTGTGTTGCCCAGGCTGCAGTGCAGTGGCGCTATCTCGGCATGCTGCAACCTCTGCCTCCGGGTTCCAGTGATTCTCCTGCCTCAGCCTCCTGAGTAGCTGGGACTACAGGCACGTGCCACCATGCCCGGCTAATTTTTGTATTTTTAGTACAGATGGCGTTTCACCATGTTGGTCAGGCTAGTCTCCAACTCCTGACCTTGTGATCCGCCCACCTTGGCCTCCCAAAGTGCTGGGATTAAAGGGGTGAGCCACAGCACCATGCCTGTATCTTTTCTACCTTTGTTTATCCTCTCACCACTTTAATTTTTTTCCTTCCTTCCTCCCCACCATTCCTTCTTTAATTTAAAAAACTATATTTTTAGTAAACAAATTTACTCTTC
Organism: Theropithecus gelada; assembly: GCF_003255815.1. NCBI lineage: Eukaryota > Metazoa > Chordata > Mammalia > Primates > Cercopithecidae > Theropithecus > Theropithecus gelada. The sequence continues at coordinate 73,900,015 of NC_037680.1, read as the reverse complement.
CCCCAATAATAAAGTATTTAATTCATACTTTAAAACAGCTGAAAAATTAAATTAAAACATTTCCCACTTGGGTGGTGCAAGTGATCTGTCCTGTGGGTCAGCAGTCCTCAACAAAATGGAAAAAAAAGGCAAAAGTTTCCCATTCCCATATTATATTCAAACTTTTATTTGGAAAGAATAATGCTAATATTGTATAAAGTAACACAGTTAGAAAACGTAATATATTTTTTACCCTCCTCCTGTTAGGCTAAATAAGTTTTTTTAGGCTATTACATTTTAACCCATTTGACAGAGTTAATATATGGGAGAATATTTAAAAACAACAAAAACCAAAACTGTTACCTTTACTAAATGAGGTTTCACCAAGGTTACTACTGATGTATATCGCTCCAACACAGGTGGAAATCCAATTTCTAATCGTGTTTTACAATATCCAGATCTCTTTGATATAACATCTGATTTTTTGCACCAAGGAACAAAATGCTTGTAATCCTCCACTCCCGATACTACATCATACATTTCCTGCATTGAATATCTTTAAAAAATAAAAATAAAAAGAAGTATTAACTCCATCTAGTTATATAATATACGCATACTTCAAAGTGAATATGTATAAAACTTACTGTATATGATAAACAAATCATTCAACACATATGTTGAACCACATTCTGGAATCAATGACTTCGAAGCAGTACAGAAAATAAAAAGGTCTCTAAATAAATATATATAGGGTATAGGGTATGGCAGAGATCACAATTTGGCATCTCACAAGTTGAATCTGATATAAAGAGATAGTTTTTGTTTTTGTTTTTGTTTTTTTTGAGATGGAGTCTCTATCTGTTACCCAGGCTAGAGTGCAGTGGTATGATCTCCACTCACTGCAACCTCTGCCTCCTGGTTCAAGCGATTATCCTGCCTGTCCTGAGTAGCTGGGACTACAGGCACGTGCCACCACGGTCAGCTAATTTTTTGTATTTTTAATAGAGATGGGGTTTCACTGTGTTGAGGATGGTCTCGATCTCCTGACCTGCTGATCCACCCTCCTCGGCCTCCCAAAGTGCTGGGATTACAGGCATGAACCACCATGTCCAGCCTAAAGAGGTAGCTTTTAAATTTTTAGTAGCCAGCATTTAAAAACTGAGAGTATGGCCAGGCGTGGTGGCTCATGCTTATAATCCCAGCACTTTGGGAAGCTGAGGTGGGCAAATCACCTGAGGTCAGGAGTTAGAGACCAGCCTGGCCGACATGGTAAAACCCCATCTCTACTAAAAATACAAAAATCAGCCAGGTGTGGTGGCACATGCTTGTAATCCCAGCTACTCAGGAGGCTGAGACATGAGATTTGCTTAAACCCAGGAGACAGAGGTTACAGTGAGCGAAGATCATGCTACAGTTTGGGCTACAGAGTGAGACTCTGTACACCACACCTCTCTCTCTCTCTCTCTCTGGCTACAGGTCCCTGGGCTGTAGAGTGAGACACTGTACACCTCTCCCTCTCTCTCTCTCTCTCTCACAAACACACACACACATACACACACAGAGTAAAGCAAACTAAATCACTACTTTTGTAGTTGTCATTTCTCTTTTTAACAGGTAACACCTGTGGCCATGATGTCCATCCAAAGATTTGCACTCCTTTTACGTGGTGCTGTTGCTAGGATGTACCTGCCCATCAGAAGCAACAATTCCCAGTCCTCATTCCCACTACGTTTAGATGGGGTCACAATTAGCTGTTGCCAGTAATATCTGGGAGGAGGTGTTGTGTGTCACCTCCAGACCAATTAACACTATGAAGACTAAGTAATTACAGAGGTCAAAAGTTGGATGTAGCCTGGGTTTCTGAGTCACTACCTGGACTAGAGTACATGACACACCCATTTGAACTCTACATGAGAAAAAAATGAACTCTTGGGTATTATCTATATGGCTGTTAGCATTACCTTAACTAATACAGAGACTAGCTAGTAACAAAGGTAAACTTAGTGAACAATGCTGTTAAGTCTTTTACTACACAAAAATAGGGAGAACAAAAGCAAATGAGTGAAATTAACGAAATGCATTTTCACAAAGCTTCATGGTCAATTGGGAATTAAGAGCCATTTGTAGAAATTCCCCTATGGAGGGATGGTATATTACCGGTTTAGCAGAACTGTAGTGTCTTTACCACCTGCTCTATTTATGCCTATATCAGGGGCCACACCTGGCCCACCACCTGCTTTTGTAAATAAAGTTTTACTGGAATGTGGCCACACCCATTTATTTACATATGATCTATGTCTGCCTTTGGACTACAATGAAGGAGCTGAGCAGTCCCTATTGCCCACAAAACTTAATATAGTTACTATCTGCCCCTTTACAGAAAATGTTTACCAAAGGTTCTAGATGAGGAGCCTTAGTATGTATGTACTTATCTATGTACATCTATATATGAGGAAGCTATGTAAACATATGGCTCAATGTATCAGTAATGGTGCTAATATAGAAAAGAACAATGTACAAAAAATGTAGGTCATAATTTTCTTTACATGTCAAAGATTTAAGACTATACTGAAGACTTACCATATAATTATATTCATTCAACAAATATTTATAAAATAGCAAGGGCTATGAAAAAGGCCAACCTAGGTCAGGAGCGGTGGCTCATGCCTGTAATCCCAGCACTTTGGGAGGCCAAGGCACATGGATCACGAGGTCAGGAGGTCGAGACCAGCCTGGCCAACATAGTGAAACCCCGTCTCTACTAAAAATACAAAAATAGCTGGGCATGGTGGCATGCGCCTGCGACTTGGGAGGCTGAGGCAGGAGAATCGCTTGAACCTGGGAGGTGGAGGTCGCAGTGAGCCAAGATTGCGCCACTGCACTCAAGTGTAAGACTCCGTCTCAAAAGAAAAAAGAAAAGAAAAAAGTCAACCTAGAAAAAAGAGCTTGGTCTGTAAGAACATAATCCAGAAAGAGGCATGATACCCCACAGAAAATTGTGAACATGCTCTTTTAGTTAGAATTCTTGTTATATACAAACCCTAAAATTCTTCTCTCTGAATATTCTTTCCTTTTGTTTATTAATGGTGCAGTGATTTTGAAGAAAGTTCGTACACATATCTCCTTAGGCAAAATTGAGGTATGTCGTGGAAGAGTTCTGCTCATCAGTATGCCACAGGAAGCTAAATATCTGAAAAGACAAAAATCACCTGATTTAGAGTGACAGTAAAAATTAAGAGGAAGCACAAATTATAGAGACTATAAAGTAATTATCACACTTTGGAAGGCTTTGCAACTTCAGAATGTTCCTGAAAAAATACACACACACGAACAAAGAAAAAGTACAGCTTCTTAAACACTATTAAAAAACTAAAAATAGGCCGGGCGTGGTGGCTCAAGCCTGTAATCCCAGCACTTTGGGAGGCCAAGACGGGTGGATCAGGAGGTCAGGAGATCGAGACCATCCTGACTAAAGCGGTGAAACCCTGTCTTTACTAAAAACACACAAAAAACTAGCTGGGCGAGGTGGCGGGCCCCTTTAGTCCCAGCTACTCGGGAGGCTGAGGCAGGAGAATGGCATAAACCCGGGAGGCGGAGCTTGCAGTGAGCTGAGATCTGGCCACTGCGCTCCAGCCTGGGGGACAGAGCGAGACTCCATCTCAAAAAATAAAAATAAAAATAAAATAAAATAAGAAACTAAAAATAATTGCTTAGTTAGATTAGAAGCTTCTGGCATAAAACGTATCTCTCCCAGAAAGTTGGCTTTCTCTGTAGTCATGTGTTACAACTTACTCTTGCCATAAGCTTTGCTAGATACCCAAATCTGTTTTCCAATTTGTGTTGTCTACCTACGTTGTTTTCCCAGCTGGATCCACAGGTGTTTCTTAATTCTTGATCCACTCCAATGAGACTTAAAATTAGGTCTCAAATCTCTTGGCAGAGATCTGGTGGTCCTGTCAGTACTGATGCCAAGCATGGTGGCTCAAACCTATAATTCCAGTGCTTTGGGAGGCCGATGCATGAGAATCCCTTGAGGCCAGGAGTTTGTGACCAGCCTGGGCAACATGGTGACCCTGTCTCTATAAAAAAAACCTTAAAAATTAGCCAGCCATGGTGGCATGTGCCTGTAGTTCCCATTACTCAGGAACCTGAGGCAGCAGGATCGCTTGAATACAGCAGTTTGAGGTTGCAATGAGCTATGAATAGACCACGGCACAGCAGCCTGGTGACAGGGTGAGACTGTTTCAACAAAAGCAAAAACAAAGCAAATAAAAACCAACTGTTGCTGTGTTCTCCTTTACCCTGCAGTCTTCATTTCAATGCATATATGTAAAAATATGTCTAACTAGAAAGTTATTGTTTGAGGTACTTCTATATACAAATGTTTGACATATGCTTGTTCACCTAAATATTTTCAACTTTCCTTAATAAGATTATTACATAACTGGCTGGGGGAGGTGGTTCATGCCTGTAATCCCAGCACTTTGGGAGGCCAAGGCGGGTGGATCATTAAGTCAGGAGTTCAAGACCAGCCTGGCTAACATGGTGAAACGCCGTCTCTACTAAAAATACAAAAAATTAGCTGAGTGTGGTGGTAGGTGCCTGTAGTCCCAGCTACTTGGGAGGCTGAGGCAGGAGAATTGCCTGAGCCCGGGAGGCAGAGGTTACAGTAAGCCGAAATTGTGCCACCGCACTCCAGCCTCGGAGACAGAGCGAGACTCCATCTCAAAAAATAATAAAATAAAAAAAAAGACAAAAAGAAAGGTTATTACATAACTATTTGACACTAATAGTCATTGCTGGCCAGGATAATTCAATTTAAATTATCCACATATTTACTGAGCCCCTATTCTAAGTTAAGACTGTGCTAGGTACATCCTGGCTAACACGGTGAAACCCCGTCTCTACTAAAAAAAAATACAAAAAACTAGCCGGGCGAGGTGGCGGGCGCCTGTAGTCCCAGCTACTCGGGAGGCTGAGGCAGGAGAATGGCGTGAACCCGGGAGGCGGAGCTTGCAGTGAGCCGAGATTGCGCCACTGCACTCCAGCGTGGGCAACAGAGCAAGACTCCGACTCAAAAAAAAAAAAAAAAAAAAAAAAGACTGTGCTAGGTACTAAGGATATAATGGTGAATAGAACAAACATAAGCCTTATGAAGATTATATTCTAGGTGAAGATTGACTCAAAAAACTGCTGAAAAAGAAATGGGGGGAGGGGGGAGGTGTAATTAGGACCTCCTTTAGACAGGGTGACCTACGAATCCCTTAAAAGATTTCAGTTGAGACATAGGGGACAAGGAGTTAGCCATGCAAAGAGAGAAAAGATGTACATACATGATAACTGTGTGTGTGTGTATGTATATACGAATACACATAGGCATTAGCAGCATTTAATGCCTCATTCCATTTATTTTTATATATGAATACATACACATATATATATACATACATATATATGTAAATGAAGTGGATCGCACCACTGCACTCCAGCCTGGGCGACAGCGACTCTCTGTCTCAAAAAAAGAAAAAAAAAAAAAAAAAAGAAAAAGAAAAAGAAAATATGACCCCAGGCCGGGCGCAGTGGCTCACGCCTGTAATCCCAGCACTTTGGGAGCTGAGGCGGATGGATCACGAGGTCAGGAGATCGAGACCACAGTGAAACCCCGTCTCTACTAACAAAAATACAAAAAATTAGCTCTGCACGGTGGGGGGCGCCTGTAGTCCCAGCTATTTGGGAGGTTGAGGCAGGAGAATTGCGTGAACCTGGGAGGCGGAGCTTGCAGTGAGCCAAGATCGTGCCACTGCACTCCAGCCTGGGCAACAGAGTGAGACTCCGTCTCAAAAAAAAGAAAATATGACCCCAAAGCATAAAACAAAACCTCAACTACAGGGAGACAAATTTGGGCTCTATAATACAATAAAGCACTTTAGAGCTGTTTATAAAAATTGAACAGACTTATTACAGAGAAAATGAAATAGAGGTCAATGAATGTGCTTAAGCCAAATACTACATGACTATCTGTTACAATGTAATGGAGGCTGGGTGAGGGGGCTCACGCCTGTAATTTCAGTACTTTGGGAGGCCGAGGCAGGTGGATCAATGGAAGTCAGGAGTTCGAGACCAGCCTGGCCAACATGGTGAAACCCTGCCTCTACTAAAAATACAAAAATTAGCCGGGCATGGTGGCACGTGCCTGTAATCCCAGCTACTCAGGAGGCTGAGGCAGGGGAAATGCTTGACCCTGGGACACGAAGGCTGCAGAGAGCCGAGATGGCGCCATTGTACTCCAGTCTGGGCAACAGAGCGAGACTCCCCGTCTCAAAAAAAAAAAAAAAAAGTGTCATGGAAAAAAAACATAAACTGCACATGGGTGAACTTATTAGGACCTTTTAAGATTCTAATATTCTTATATATTCTGCTCTAAATAACACTTTATGAATGAAAATATAAAAAAGCAAGATGGCTTTGTGAATTCTAAATTTTCTGGGACATCACAAGTAGTAGTTGATTTTCTAATAGTGGTAAGAGCATAATTCTATGTTTCGATACATACAATGTATAGTGATCAATCAGGGTAATTAACACATCCATCATCTCAAACATTCATCATTTATTTGCATTAGGAACATTCAATATTCTCCTTCTACCTATTTGAAACTATATATTCTTGCTAAGTATAGTCATCCTACAGTGGTATAGAAGACGAGTCCCCAACACCCAGGCCATAGACTGGTGCCTGTCCATGGCTTGTTAGGAACCAGGCTGCACAGCAGGAGGTATTACCGCTCGAGTTCCACCTCCTGTCTGATCAGCGATGGCATCAGATTCTCATAGGAGCAGGAACTCCATGGTGAACTGCACATGTGAGGAATCTACGTTGTTTGCTCCTTATGAGAATCTAACTAATGCCTGATGATCTGAGGTGAAACAGTTTCATCCCGAAACCATCCCCCACCACCACCCTCATTAGTGGAGAAACTGTGTTCCACAAAACTGGTTTCTGGTGCCAAAAAGGTTGGGAACTGCGGGTATAGACCACTAGAAATGTATTCCTCCTAGCTAGCATTAATTTTGTATCCTTTAACACATCTCTCCCTATCCCTTCCTTTCTCCCAGCTTTCCCAATCTTTAGTATCCTCTGTTCTACTTTTTACTTTCATGAGATCAGCTTTTTTTTTTTTTGAGATGGAGTCCTGCTCCGTCACCAGGCTGGAGTGCAGTGGTGCTATCTCGGCTCACTGCAACCTCTGCCTTCCGGTTCAAGCGATTCTCCGGCCTCAGCCTCCCAAGTAGCTAGCACTACAGGGACCTGCCATCACACCCAGCTAATTTTTTATTTTTAGTAGAGACGGGGTTTCTTTTTTTTTTTTTTGAGACGGGGTTTCACCATGTTGACCAGGATGGTCTCGATCTCTTGACCTTGTGATCTGCCCGCCTTGGCCTCCCAGAGTGCTGCGATTATACCCACGAGCTACCGTGCCTGTTTGAGATCAACTTCTTTTAGCTGCCACATACAAAAGAGAACTCGTCATGTGTAACTTTCTGTTCCTGGCTTATTTCACTTAACATAATGTCCTCCAAGTCCATCCATGTTGCTGCAAATGTCAGGATTTCATTCTCTTTTTATGGCTGAATAGTATTCCCGTCGTGTATGAATATATACACCACATTTTCTTTATCCATTCTTCTGTTTTGTTGTTGTTGTTGTGTCCCATCACCCAGGCTGCAGTGCAGTGGCACAGTCACGACACACCGCAGCCACTGCCTGGGCTCAAGCAATTCTCCCACCTCAGGTCCCAATTAGCTGGGACCACAGGCATGTGCCACCAAGCCCTGCTAATTTTTTACTTATCTGTAGAAACGAGGTCTCGCTATGTTGTCCAGGCTGGTTTCAAACTCCTGATATCAAGTGATCCTCCTGCCTCAGCCTCCCAAAGTGTTGGGATTACAGATATGAGCCACTGTGTCCGACCTTGTTTGTTTTTTGAGACAGGGTCTGGCTTGGTTGCCCAGGAATGAGTGCAGTGGCCCAAACAAGGCTCACTGCAGCCTCAACCTCCTGGGTTCAAGTGATGCTCCCATCTCAGCCTCCTGAGCAGCTGGAACCACAAGCTTGCACTACCACACAGCCAGCTAATTTTTCTGTATATATGTATGTGTATACACACACACACTTTTTTTTTCTTTTTTTTTTTGGTAGAGACAAGGTTTTGCCATGTTGTCCAGGCTGGTTTCATGAGCTCAGGCAATCCTCCCGCCTCAGCCTCCCAAAGTGTTGGAATTACAGGCGTGAAACACTGCACCCAGTCCCATTCATCCGTTGTTGGACACCTACGTTGATTCTGTATCTTGGCTATTCTGAATAGTGCTGAAACCTTTACTTGAAAAGACGAGATCTTTGCTTCTAAAGAGGTGAACTGGGTATCTGGTTGACTTTTTACTATATACAAAGGTTCATGTGTTTAGTGGGAGTCAATACATGAACCTTTCTACCAGGTTTATATATTGCCTCCCAGCCTACCCAAAAAAATACCCTTACACAATCTGATTACAATCCTAAGGAAAACACCTGTGTTTAAAGCAAACTGACAGGACATTTTCTGATCAATTTGCATGCTATCGTTACAGTGCCCTGGACAGCACATCTATTCTCATGCACTTCCAGGAATACTATGTCTTAAACTATGATATGAGGAGACACACATTCATATATACAGTTAAGCCATGAAATGAACACTGGACCACTGGACCACATGGAAAACAGCATTTTTTGTCACTCCTCTTCCAGTACTACTCTCTCAAATACCTAAGTATAATAAAGGTCAGAATCTGATGACTAACGCTGGAAATGAACTCAAACTGCCGCCCTCATTATCATAAACAGTATTTATCTTGGAACTGAAGCCTCAATTTGATCACTAAAGCAACTGTATTTTTCTCAAAAGCAAGTGCTGTTTATTTGCAAGACAACATTTTATAAGAGTAATACAAACAGATCTGAAGTATGACAGGGTTATTCTGCTTGAAACTACTTTTTGAAGTTACTCTCTAAAGCAGGAGTAATTTTATGATTTTGTCTCATCCAACATTTGTTTAAAGGGATTTGGATTTGGTAAGGTTGTTGGTGTTTTTAAATATTCTTAATTGAATCTTTAAAAAAAAAAATTATTTCCTCGTTTCCCGTAGGGCTGGATCTTAATTTAATCTAAATGTCCTGGGGCTCAACCAGATTTGTGTTTTCTCTCCCCACGTCGTACTTTGTACACCTGAATTCATTTAAAACACACTAACTTTAATTTTCAAAAACATTACAATGTTATTAATAAAAGGAAACTATGTCGTACAAGTATGGTATCCATGTTCCGACCTCCATCTCCACCCTCACCTACCAAAAATTGAACCAACCAGGAAAATCGAAAAGCAGACTACGGTTCAAGGTTACAGGACCTGTAAGTTACAGCAGAGTGAAAAAATCCAGGTCCCTTATGTTGGCTACATTTAGCTTTGTAAACACTAAATGGTGAGAACAAAGCACTCTTCCAGAAATTGGGAAAACGCATCTGACCATCTGGCAGGTAGAAGGAATCGGAGAAGGCAGCTCACCGCCAAACCACAAACTCCCATACAACCAGCAGCCGGCAACCCTTCCGCGCAAAGCTAACACTTTCCAACAGCAGTAGCAACAGGCCATAGGGGAGGAGACCGGAAGAGCCCCAAGGCACCAATGGCCAAATTGCTTCCAAAGTCGCTTTGCCGATGATTTCACCGCCTCTCAAGAGGGAAACGAGGCACGAACACAGCCTTGGGCCCAGGGGGATGCGCGCCGCTCTTGAGTCCCTCAGATGCCAAACGCAAAAGAGCTTTCTCCTCTAAAGGCACGGAAAGGCACCGAGTCCGGCTCTGCCTCACCCCCAAATCCTTCCGGTCCTCCAACTCGGCAGCCAAAATGGAAAACTACTCTCGTCGCAGCGCCCCCGCTGTTGATTACCTGCCGTTCCGCACGGGCGCAACCGCCCGTGCGGGGGCGCAGGCCGCTGTCGCCGACTTTGGAAGGCATCCCGAGAACACCCTTCTCAAAGCTGTGTGACCAGTCCGAGCTGCCATGATAGACTCTCCGAAGCCGGTCGTCACCTCCCAGACTAGCCTTGCAGCACCGCCCTTCTCTGGTCGGGCCGGCAGCCCGGCTCCGGTCCCCCCCAGCCAATCGGCTGGTCCCCTGCCGCAGCCTGACACGCCCCTTCTTCCCTCCGGGTTGCACGTCGCTGACACACGCTCACTCTACGTAGGGCTGACTGTAAACGGTCCCGTCAGCCTGTCGGCCAATCGGAGGAGATACAAGCCCGCCAGGACCCACCTCTCTCTCCGGACTGACCAATCGCTTTTCCCGCGCGCTCGCGCAATTTGCGTAATACCCAGTGACTCCTCAGTCCACGCCCCGCGCAGGAATTTTCCTGGAGTAACCAACCGCCGTGGTTCTCCTGGGGTCCGCTTCCGGTCGGGAGGCCAGTGACTTGAGCCCCGCCGGGGGGCTGCGGGAAGCCCCAGGGTTAGGGTGTTAATTATGTAACTGTCCAAACCCATGAGCGCGGAGCGAAACAGGCGATCGCTCCTGGCTGCGAAGCCTGGCCGTTCCCGTCCTGCTTGTTAATGATTGTGTAATACAATGCCTGCTTTGCCTACCTCACGGGGTAATTATGAGGGCAACATGAGGTCCTGTCATTAGGAAACAGCCTCAGTTATCCAGCATCAGTTCCATCTGCCTTCTTCCTGCGTGGCCCAAATTTTAGTTGGTGTTCTTGTATGGCTTGGGTTTCCCTTCCATACTAATCAGACGACTTCGCTTTCATTTACTTGTTTCGGTGATCAGTCGTCAAGTCCAGACTTCTTGTTCCCTCAGTTTGTTCTCAGGTCTTAAGGTTTGTACGCCGATAGTTTTCCTGCAAACTGTAAAGTGAGGATAGCAATACTACCTATTTAATATAGTTTGGAAACAGTAAATTAGATTGTTGATTAAATGTAGTCAGATATTTGTGTGGTACCTAGTAGATACTGGAGAAGTGAGCAAAAGTCTTCACTGTCACAGAGCTTATATCCCAGTGGGGGAAAGAAACCAATTAGTTTATAGTACAATGGCAGCTTGTTATATGTCCTGGAGACTGAACAGTAAACCAGGGTAAGGAGATGAAGAGGGAGGAATATGGTAGGGTGCTGTTTTATATAGGGTAGTTAAGAGGGGCTCTGAGAGGATGACACTGAACAAAAGCCTAAAATGAAGTGAGGAAGTGAACTGATTACTTGGGAGAAAATGACTTTCAGGTGTGTGGAACAGCAAGCGCAGAGGCCCCAGGCAGGAACAATCTTGGCATGCTTTAGGAAGAGCAAGGAGTTTGGAACACAGTGAGAGGAGGAAAGTGGTAGGAAATAAGGTCAGAGAGGTAGGTAGAGCTTTATCCTAGTGCCACGGAAGCCATAGTGTGCTACCAATTTTTTATTGTATTCTAAGTTCGAAGGAAAGCCATTAGAGTTTGAGAGCAGAAGAGTCACTTGATCTGATTTACATTTAAAGCAATATTCCAGCTGTTTTGTCTATGATTATTTTCTCCTCTTTTTTGGTTCATTGCAGTCACCCTTTACTAGATACTTTGTGGAGTAAATTGAAATCATCAGCTACAAGGTTTGTCAAACATTTTGCAGTACAACACATGATGTACTTGTAGATTGAGGTGGTTCTGTAGCTGCATGGAGAATTCTGTATCAATTACTTTCAAATACACAATCCTTGCTCTTCTTTAAATCTTAAATATTTCCAGTATTCAAGTAAGGTCTTCTTTAAAGCACATTTTCAGGCCAGGGACAGTAGCTCATGCCTGAAATTCCAACACTTTGGGATGCTGAGGCAGAAGGGTCGCTTGAGGCCAGGAATTTGAGACCAGCCTTGGCAACGTGGCGAGACCCCATCTCTACAAAAAAAATTAAACAATTAGCTGAATGTGGTGCTACACGCCTGTAGTCCCAGCTACTGGGGAGGCTGAGGCAAGATGATCACCTGAGCCCAGAAGTTTGAGATTGCAATGAGCTGTGATCATTCCACTGCATTCCAGCCTGGGTGACAGAGCGAGACCCTGACTCAAACCAAAAAGAAAAGAACATGTTAAATGACACCAAGGGGATACTATCTGCCAATTCCAGAATATGGGAAATTCTATAGGACAAGTCACCCAGTTTATTCAGTGAGAAAATATTAAGTAAAAAAGGAAGGGGAGGGGGAGACAGTTGTAGATTTAAAGGATGTAAAAGGCTTTATTTTGATTTTGTTTTGCGCAAACTAAATATAAAAATATATATATGAGACTAAGAAATTTGAAAGCTGGATACTAGATGATTTTAAGAAATTATTGGCCGGCTGCGGTGGCTCACGCCTGTAATCCCAGTACTTTGGGAGGCCGAGGTGGGTGGATCAAGAGGTCAGGAGTTTGAGACCAGCCTGACCAACATGAAGAAACCCTCGTCTCTACTAAAAATACAAAAATTAGCTGGGCATGGTGGCACATGCGCATAATCCCAGGTACTCAGGAGGCTGAGGCAGGAGAATCTCTTGAACCCGGGAGGTGGAGGTTGCGGTGAGCCGATATTGCGCCATTGCACTCCAGTCTGGGTAACGAGCAAAACTCCGTCTCAAAAAAAAAAAAAAAAAGCCTTGATTACATTGTTAGTAAGGACTGTGTTACGATTATAAACACATTTACTGATTGATGTCAAATTCACTGTAATTGTAGAACTAATTTTTTTAGTGAGCATTTTGCCCTACTGTCTATATGATGACATCTTTTTTGAGCAGCTAAATTTTAAATTGTATATACTTTATTTTGTGAATACTTCTTGAATGTGCTAAAGGTTGAGCTCTACGGTAGAGAGGGTTTTCTGGCTGGGCAACAGTGGTTTACGCCTGTAATCCCAGCACTTTGGGAAGCCAAAGCAGGCGGTTCACGAGGTCAGGAGATCGAGACCATCCTGGCCAACATGGTGAAACCACGTCTGTGCTAAAAATATAAAAATTAGCCGGGTGTGTGGTGGCACGTGCCTGTTGTCCCAGCTACTCAGGAGGCTGAGGCAGAAGAATCACTTGAACCCAGGAGGTGGACGTTGCAGTGAGTCAAGGTCACGCCACTGCACTCCAGCCTGGGTGACAGAGCAAGACTCCATCTCGAGAAATAAAAAATAAAAAACTTCAATTCAGGCCAGGTGTGGCTCACACCTGTAATCCCAGCACTTTGGGAGACTGAGGCAGGCAGATCACCTGAGGTCAGGAGTTTGAGAACAACATGGTGAAACCCCATCTCTACTAAAAATACAAAAATTAGCCGGGTATGGTGGTGCACACCTGTAGTCCCAGCTACTCAGGAGGCTGAGGCGGAAGAATCGCTTGAACGCAGGAGTCGGAGGTTGCAGTGAGCCGAGATCGCACTAAGAGAGGAGACCACCCCTCATATCGTCTTATGCCCAATTTCTGCCTCCAAAGAAAGAAGAAGTAAAAACTAAAAGGCAGAAATGAAATCCACAGGCAGACAGCCCGGTGCCACACCCTGGGCCTGGAAGTTAAAGATCGACCCCTGACCTAATCGGTTATGTTATCTATAGATTACAGGCATTGTATAGAAACGCACTGTAAAAATCCCTGTCTTGTTTTGTTCCGATCTAATTACCGGTGCATGCAGTCCCCAGTCACATGCCCCCTGCTTGTTCAATCAATCACGACCCCCTCACATGCACCCCCTTAGAGTTGTGAGCCCTTAAAAGGGACAGGAATTGCTCATTCAGGGAGCTCGGCTCTTGAGACAGGAGTCTTGCCAATGCCCCCGGCCGAATAAACCCCTTCCTTCTTTAACTCGGTGTCTGAGGAGTTTTGTCTCATCCTCCTACAGCGCCACTGCATTCCAGCCTGAGTGACAGCAAGACTCCACCTCAAAAACAAAATTAAAAAATTAAAAAATTCAATTTGAGTAGGCCAAAACTAGAAATTTCAGCAGAAGAAAATAAGATAATTAACTACCTAGGCAAGGCCAGAAAGGATGACGACATACTTAGCTTTCCAGATACAGAAATACTTTTTTTTTTTTTTTTTTTGAGATGGAGCTTCCCTCTGTCGCCCAGGCTGGAGTGCAGCAGGCTGGAGTGCAGCGGCGCGATCTCGGCTCACTGCAAGCTCCGTCTCCCAGGTTCACACCATTCTCCTGCCTCAGCCGCTGGAGTAGCTGGGACTAGAGGCACCTACCACCACACCCAGCTAATTTTTTGTATTTTTTTTAGTAGAGATGGGGTTTCACCGTGTTAGCCAGGATGGTCTCAATCTCCTGACCTTGTGATCTACCTACCTTGGCCTCCCAAAGTGCTGGGATTCAGAAATTCTTCTTTTTTTTTTGAGACGGAGTCTCCCTCTGTCACCTAGGTTGGAGTGCAGTGGTGTGATCTTGGCTCAATGCAAGCTCCACGTCCTGGGTTCATGCCATTCTCCTGCCTCAGCCTCTTGAGCAGCTGGGACTACAGGTGCCCACCACCACACCCGGCCAATTTTTTTTTGTATTTTTAGTAGAGAAGGGGTTTCAATGTGTTAGGCAGGATAGTCTCGATCTCCTGACCTTGTGATCCACCCACCTCGGCCTCCCAAAGTGCTGGGATTACAGGCGTGAGCCACCGCGTTCGGCGGGATTCAGAAATTCTTATGTCAGGGAACTCAGAGTAGATCAAGGAAACAGATTCTTCCTGTTTATATAACTAGCCTCCGAGCCAATCCTAGAATTCCTCGTTTGCAACTTCCTGCCACATACAATGGTACTTAGCCACAAAGAACTGCTTCGAGGTCCCCTACAGACACTATGGTGTCTGTTGCCTACATTGTCCTCTTTTTCTAGAAGGTCCTGTGTCCTATTCTCACCCCCATCTCCTCTATCATTTTTACCTCATCTGTAAGACTGATCTGGTGTTACCCTATCCAGGAAATCTCACTGTAGGAGTAGATTAGAGGTTACCAGGAGTTAAGTGAAAAGGGGGAAATGGGAAGTTATTGCTTAATGATCCCAGAGTTTCAGTTTGGGTGATTAAAAAAAAACAAAGTTTGGATAGAGGTAGTGTTGATAGTCGTATTAACAGTTTGAATGTAATTAATGCCACTGAATTATATACTTAAAATATTTAAAATGCATATTTTGTATTATACATACTTTATCACACTAAAAGGGAGGTGTGGCAGCCAGCTATAGCCCATGGGTTGGAGACTGCTGTCCATTATAGATTATGGCCCGGGTGTTCACTTACCTCTTTCTCCACTCACCTGAGGATTCCTGAGGCTATTTATGTTAATGATAATCTAATAGCCAGATTATCTCCAGTTGTTATTCTTGCCATCTAAAATAAAAGCCCCTCCAATAATCATTCTCCTATTTATCCTCATTACTATACAGCTCACTGCTTCTTTTCCACTAACTTTTTTCTCTCAAACCTTTCCTTTGTGCCTTCTAAACCCCCTAATCTGTGATTCATAAACTTCCCAAATCCTCAAAATACATCTTTTGTTATAAGCATTTTTTCCCTTTGATTTCTCCTTTTATATTTCAGTTGGGGCATTAATTGATATTTTTCAAAATTACCTGTGTGATCAGAGTCTATTCTCTATTAATTTTATTTCAGGAAAGTGGAGGGGGTCATGTGTCTTACAGAGTTCAGAACAATTTCCTTGGCTGACTCTTGGCACCCTGTGAAGCTACCCTGAGATTCCTCTCTCATACGAGGCTGCTTATTCTTTCTCAACCATGGGCACATTTTATCTCACACTGGGGTGAGTAGCGGGGGTGACAGACCACACATGCTGTTGAATATTTGGATATGTTTCTTTCTTCTGACCATAGAACACTGGACACCTGTCTGCCTTCTCCCAGAATTCAGACGTAGCTGAGAAGAGGCTTTGAGATGTCACGCTTCTCAAAGTGTGGCCACCTGCAGAGTTATCAACACTTGGGTTCCACTTCAAAGCTACTGAATCAATCTCTGGAGTTTGGGCCCACCACCTATAATTTTAAGAAGCTCCTCAGGGGATGCCCTTAGAGTTTGAGAATCACTGAAAAGGAGGTTCAAACACACACACACACAGTGCAACTCTGACTCTGCTTTCACACTCAGAGGCTCCTGGAGAGGCATAGCCATTGATAAACTACCATAAAGAAAACAATACATTCAAAATTGTTTTCAATTAATCACCATTCCAAGAAAGAAAGGGGTGTTTGGCTGGGCGCAGTGGCTCACATCTGTAATCCCAGTGGATCATGAGGTCAGGTGGTTGAGACCAGCATGGCCAACATGGTGAAACCTCGTCTCTACTAAAAATACAAACATTAGCCGGGTGTGGTGGTGGGCACCTGTAGTCCCAGCTACTCAGGAGGCTGAGGCAGGAGAATCGCTTGAACCTGGGAGGCAGAGGTTGCAGTGAGCCAAGGTCGTGCTACTGCACTCCAGCCTGGGCAACAGAGTGAGACTCCATCTCAAAAAAATTTAAAAAGGCGGTGTTCGATAACCCTTGCTACCGAGGTACTTTAAGGCCAAAAGAACAGGACTGATGTCTCCTTCACCTTCACTCTTCACTACTTCTCTCAGATCATAATGTACCCACTCTCTCATGAAAACCCAAATTTTTTTTTTTTTTTGAGACAGTGTCTCCCTCTGTCACCCAGGCTGGAGTGCAGTGGCGCGACCTCGACTCACTGCAGCCTCCACCTCCCGGGTTCAAGCGATTCTCCCGCCTCAGCCTCCTGAATAGCTGGGACTACAGGCGCGTGCCACCACACGCCTGGCTAATTTTTGTATTTTTAGTACAGACGGGGTTACACCATGTTGGCCAGGATGGTCTCGATCTCCTGACCTCATGAACCGCCTGCTTTGGCTTCCCAAAGTGCTGGGATTACAGGCGTAAGCCACTGTGCCCAGCCAGAAAACCCAAACTTCTTTAAGGTTTAGATTCTTGGGGCACAGTATCACCATCTACTCTATTTCTGTATCATTGTCCATCTCATGGAAGGCACTTTAGGACACCTGTAGAGGATGCTATGTTGGGCTGCCCAGATTCCTTCCCCTTCCCCTAATACTAGAGCTATTGGAAGTTCTGTGGGTAACAGCTCTCCAATGCATCCCTCTCCAGGGATTGCTTGTGTCTAAAAGAGAGCTGCCTCTTCCCTCCTCCTGTGGAAGCCAAGAACCAAATTCTTGTTGATATGGGAGAATAAAGTTCCAACCCCTTTACCTCAATTCAGGACAACTCTGAAGGGACATCTCATCACCAGAGTTCCTCCATCATTGCTTTAGGAATCTGTTGTAACTGAATGGCAGTTCAACTTCCTCCTCTGCCCAACCTGCTGCCTTTACTCTCCCACAGGTGTGGATCCTCACAGGAATCTTCCAAACTTGTATTTTTTTTTTTTTTTGATACGGAGTCTTGTTCTGTCGCCCTGGCTGGAATGCAGTGGGGCAATCTTAGCTCACTGCAAGCTCCGCCTCCCAGGTTCACGCCACTCTCCTGCCTCAACTTCTCGAGTAGCTGAGACTACAGGCACCCGCCACCACGCCTGGCTAATTTTTTGTATTTTTAGCAAAGACAGGGTTTCACTGTGTTATCCAGGAAAGTCTTGATCTCCTGAACTCATGATCCACCCTCCTCGGCCTCCCAAAGTGCTGGGATTATAGGTGTGAGCCACTGCACCCAGCCCTTTTTTTTTTTTTTTTTGAGACGGAGTTTCGCTCTATCGCCCAGGCTGGAGTGCAGTGGCCAGATCTCAGCTCACTACAAGCTCTGCCTCCCGGGTTCACGCCATTCTCCTGCCTCAGCCTCCCAAGTAGCTGGGACTACAGGCGCCCGCCACCTTGCCCGGCTAGTTTTTTTTTTTGTACTTTTTAGTAGAGACGGAGTTTCACCATATTAACCAGGATGGTCTCGATCTCCTGACCTCGTGATCCGCCCGTCTCGGCCTCCCAAAGTGCTGGGATTACAGGCTTGAGCCACCGCGCCCGGCCTTTTTTTTTTTTTTTTGAGAGGGAGTTTCGCTCTTGTCGTGCGGGCTGGAATTTAATCTCAGCTCACTGCAACCTCCGCCTCCTGGGTTCAACTGATTCTCCTGCCTCATCCTCCCCAGTAGCTGGGATTACAGGTGCCCGCCACCACATCCAGCTAATTTTTGTATTTTTAGTAGAGATGGGATTTTGCCATGTAGGCCAGGCTGGTCTCAAACTCCTGATCTCAAGTGATCCGCCTACCCTGGCCTCCCAAAGTGCTTAGATTATAGGCGCGAGCCACCACACCTGGCTGCAAACTTTTTTTTTTTTTTTTTTTTTTTTTTTTTTTTTTGGGGCGGCCCCTGTTGCCCCCGCCNCCCACCTCAGTTTCCTGAGTAACTGGGACTACAGGTGTGAACCACTTTGCTCAGCTTCCTGACTTTATTTTTTTTTTATTTATTTATTTTTTTTGAGACGGAGTCTCGCTCTGTCGCCCAGGCTGGAGTGCAGTGGCCGGATCTCAGCTCACTGCAAGCTCCGCCTCCCGGGTTCACGCCATTCTCCCGCCTCAGCCTCCGGAGTAGCTGGGACTACAGGCGCCCGCCACCTCGCCCGGCTAGTTTTTTGTATTTTTAGTAGAGACGGGGTTTCACCGTGTTAGCCAGCATGGTCTCAATCTCCTGACCTCCTGATCCACCCGTCTCGGCCTCCCAAAGTGCTGGGATTACAGGCTTGAGCCACCGCGCCCGGCCGCAAACTTCTTTTTTAAAAAAACTTTTTATTTTGTTTTTAAGAGAGCTAGGGGTCTCACTATGTTGCCCAGGCTGGTCTCAAACTCCTAGGCTTAAGCGATCCTCCTGCCTTGGCCTTCCAATGTGCTGGGATTAAAGGCATGTGCCACCATGCTTGGCTGGATTCTTGCAAACTTCTTGCATGCAGATCTTCATCTCAGAGTTGGCTTCAAGGGCAACGCAACCTGTGACAACTGGGATCCAAGAATTATCCAAGCAGATTCAAAAATGTGATTTTTAGATCTGGATCACCTGTTATCTAGCCAGCAATGAGGACTCTCTCACTGGTGGTAGGTAAAACATTAACAGCTTCCACTTAGATACTGGAGAAAGACAATGAAAGGCTGAGAGTGATTAATCCCCAATGTAGGTTAAATGTGAAAGCTGAAGGGCATCCTTGGCAGTATATAAAGAGTCTCGGGAGGCCAAGGCGGGAGGATCATGAGGTCACGAGATCAAGACCATCCTGGCTAACACGGTGAAACCCCGTCTCTACTAAAAATAAAAAAAAATTAGCCGGGTGTGGTGGCGGGCGCCTGTAGTCCCAGCTACTCCGGAGGCTGAGGCAGGAGAATGGCGTGAACTCGGGAGGCGGAGCTTGCAGTGAGCCGAGATCGCGCCACTGCACTCCAGCCTGGGTAACAGAGTGAGACTCCATCTCAAAAAAAAATAAAATAAAATAAAATAAAAATAAAGAGTCTCATCTCTGGCTGCTAGAGAGCAGAAAAAGCTGATGATTAGGACAAGGACTTTATATATATATATATATATATATTTGATTCCTTTAAAAATAACTTGCTGGGCATAGTAGCTCATACCCGTAATCCCAGGACTTTGGGAGGCTGATGCAGGTGGACTGCTTGAGCCCAGGAGTTCAAGACCAACCTGGGCAATGTAATGAGACATTGTCTCTAATTTAAATATTGTTTAAATTTTTTTATTTTTAATTAAATTTAATTAATTAATTAATTTTGAGACTGCGTCTTGCTCTGTCGCCCAGGCTGGAGTGCAGTGGCATGCTCTCAGCTCACTGCAACCTCTGCCTCCCGGGTTCAAGCAATTCTTGTGCCTCAGTCTCCCGAGTAGCTGGGATTATAGGCACCTGCCACCATGCCTGGCTAATTTTTGTATTTTTAGTAGAGATGTGGTTTCACCATGTTGGCCAGGCTAGTCTTGAACTCCTGACCTCAAGTGATCCGCCCATCTCGGCCTCCAAAAGTGCTGGGATTACAAGTGTGAGTCACTGTGCCTGGTCTGATTTTTATTTTATTTTCTTTTTTTGAGATGGAGTTTTGCTTTTGTTGCCCTGGCTCTTATTGCTCTTGTGTAATGGCGCAATCTTGGCTCCCTGCAACCTCCGCCTCCCAGGTTCAAGCAATTCTCCTATCTCAGCCTCCTGAGTAGCTGGGATTACAGGCGCATGCCACCATACCCGGCTAATTTTGTATTTTTAGTAGAGATGGGGTTTCTCCATGTTGGTCAGGCTGGTCTCGAACTCCCGACCTCAGATGATCCGCCCACCTCAGCCTCCCAAAGTGTTGGGATTACAGGTGTGAGCCACCGCTCCAGGCCTGATTTTTATTTTAATTGAGACAAGGTCTCATTATGTTGCTCAAGTTGGTCTCGAACTTCTAGTCTCAAGCAATCCCTGCACCTCAGCCTCCCAAATTGCTGGGATGATAGATGTGAGCCACCACACCCCACCTAGGAGTTAGTATTAAGAGTAGCATGGCCCTAGGCCAGGTGCAGTGGCTCATGCCTATAATCCCAGCACCTTAGGACGCCGAGGTGGTCGAATCACGAAGTCAGGAGTTAAAGACCAGCCTGGCCAATATGGTGAAACCCCCGTCTCTACTAAAAATACAAAAATTAGCCAGGCGTGGTGGCATGCTACTGTAGTCCCAGCTACTTGGGAGGCTGAGACAGGAGAATCACTTGAACCTGGGAGGTGGAGGTTGCAGCGAGCCAAGGTCGTGCCACTGCACTCCAGCCTGGGGAACAGAGCAAGACTCCATCTCAAGAAAAAAAAAAAAAAGAATCACTATTACTGCTTTTTCCATTTGCCGCTGACTTCTCTGATACGGCTCAGCTTGGTACTGGCTGTCTTTTACAGGCCTTGGGTGAAAGCGGCAGATACAGCTACAGAGATGAGCTCCATGATAGCAATGGGACGATGAGGTCCCACCATCACTACTTGCCCTCCTTAAGTAGTGTCAGTTTGGACCTTGTTTCCTACTTTAGTGATGCTTAACTGTCAGCAGCAAGGTGGGCACAATTATCACAATTAGCATGAGGTCAGAATGGTTGACCTGCAGAAATACGTGATTCACACAACTGGGTATCCTTAGAGGCAAGATTGATGGGCAGTCTACAAGGGTACTGCTCAATCTATGCAACCAAGATAAATAAATATGAATCATCAGGAGGCTGAAGGCATTTGTCCCAATTTAAAAAAAAAGTCATCTTCGGCTAGTTTCCAGACCTGAGGTAGTTTTCAGACCTAGAAATTTGAGTTCAGGTCATCTAATTGAAGGAGAAGCTAGGTCCCCAGGAAGGATTGTTTAACACTACAGTATTTGTTTTCCTTTTTTCTTTTTTTGTTTTTGTTAGTATTTGTTAATGATTCCCTTAATACTTCTCCAAAGGGAACTTTTGCTCTGGTACCTATACACTGGGAAAAGTGGAATAACCAAATATTTTAAGACCTGTGGGACACAAGGTCCAAATTGACATTGTTATCCAAAGTGTCATAATATCCTATTAGAGTGGGTATATATAGGGGCCGGGTCACACATGAAGTTCTCACCCACGTCTGGCTCACAGTGGCAAGGACCCACCACATCTTATTTCCCAAGTTCTCGAAGTTGGTTAAGGAACTCCTGCCTGTAATCTCAGCACTTTGAGAGGCTCAGGTGGGAAGATCACTTGAGGCTAGGTGTTCGAGATTAGCCTGGGCAATACAGCAAGATCCTGTCTCGACAAAAAATTTAAAAAGTAGGCAGGTGAGGTGGCTCACGCCTGTAATCCTAGCACTTTGGGAGGCCGATGTGGGTGGGTCACTTGAATCCCGGAGTTCAAGACCAGCTTGGCCAACATGGCAAAGCCTTGTCTCTACTAAAAATACAAAAATGAGCTGGGTGTGGTGGCGCACATCTATGGTCCCAGCTACTAGGGAGGCAAAGGTTACAGTGAGCTGAGATCGCGCCACTGCACTCCAGTTGGGGTGAAAGAGTAAGACTCTGTCTCAAACAAAACGAAACAAAAAATCAAAAAGTAGCTGGGCATGGTGGTGTGCACCTATAATCCTAGGTACTCAGGAGGCTGAGTTGGGAGAATCACCAGAGCCCAGGAATTTGAGGCTGGAGTGTACTATAGCTGGTGCAACAGAGCAAGACCTTATATCTAAAAACAAAGCAAAACTAAACTAAAGAAGTGGGCCTGTGGGATAAGAACTATGACATTGGGATTTATTAGGGAAACTGGCTCCTGCAATTTTGGAGACTAAGTTCCTTGACAGGCCATCTGCAAACTGGAGGCCCTGAGATTCTGGTAGGTCAGTCCAAGTCCCAAGGTTTAGAACCAACGAAGACAATAATGTAACTCAGTCCAAGGCCGAAGGCCTGAGAACCAGGAGGAAGGTGTAGGGGTAGCGTGCTGCTGGTATAAATCCAGGATTCCAAAGGTTGAGCAGCTTGGGGTTGTTGTCCAAAAACAACAATAGAGGAAGAATGGATGTAGCCAGCGTTGGCGCATAAACTGACATTTTCACCTTTTCTCTGCTTCTGTTCATCCTGGGGTCCCCATCAGACTGGATGGTACTTGGCCACACGGAGGGCGGATCTTCCCTACCTAGCCCACTTGTACTCACACGCTAATATCTGGAAATACCCATACAGACACACCACAAAAATAGCTTTACCAGGTTTCTAGGTCCAGTCAAGCTGACACTTAAAATTAACCATTGCATTTTTTTTTTTGAGACGGAGTCTCCCTTTGTTGCCCAGGCTGGAGTGCAGTAGCGTGATCTCCTCTCATTGCAAACTCCGCCTCCCGGGTTCAAGTGATTCTCTTGCCTCAGCCTCCTGAGTAGCTGGGATTACAGGCACATGCCACTATGCACAGCTAATTTTTGTATTTTTAGAGGGGGTTTCACCGTGTTGGTCAGGCTGGTCTTGAACTCCTGACCTCCTGGTCCACCCGCCTTGGCCTCCCAAAGTGCTGGGATTACAGGTGTGAGCCACCACGCCTGGCCAAAAATTTTATTTTATCAAATTTATTCTTTTACTGATGCTAATAAAAATCAGTGGTGGCTCACGCTTGTGATCCCAGCACTTTGGGAGTCTGAGGCAGGAGGACTGCTTGAGGTCAACACTTTGGGACCAGCCTGGGCAATATAGTAAGATCTCATTCTACAAAAAACAAAATATTAGCTGGGTATGGTGGCCCACGTTTGTGGTGCTAGCTACTCTTGAGACTGAGGCAGGAGAGTCTCTTGAACCTTAAGGTCGAAGTTAAGTTGAGCTGTGATCGAACCACTGCCCCCCAGCTTGGGCAACAAACCAAGACTCTGTGTCAAAAAAACAGAAAAAAAAATCCTTTGTGTCACCTGATCCAAAGAAGGGAGTCTGTGAGAGGGAAAGAGGGAGCAAGGCTGCAGGTCAGGAGTCACCAGGGACAGGTTATCTTAAGCTCTCAGTCCAGCGCCATTGTCCATATATCTCCCACCTACCCCTAGCCTCAGGAAAATGGCTCCTCACTGTACCCAAAGTAGACATGGGGTCTTTCTGCAAGAGGAATACACCCATACCATTTTCCTCCCTTCAAACGACCATAATGACCCATGGTATGGTTAGTATTTGGGTTGTAGGTTTATCACATGGCGAGGTACTCCTTTCTTTGTGATGGCTCTAACCTTGATAACTACCTGTTTTCCTGGGCTGCTTCCGGGACCCATCTTTCTGAGCCTTTCTTTTTCATTGTCGAAGTCCAAAATCAGTGTGACGGTACAAGGTTATGATATTTTAATTGATGTCTAGGAAAACAGACTGCATTCTGATCTATTAAAATTCCTGATTTAGGAATACTGTCTACGATTTAAGAGAAACATTTAATGAATGTTAATAATGACGATGAGTGGTTTTCTAAGAACCCATAAAGTTAAAAGGCTTTAAAAGGGTGGTAAGATTCTCACTGTGCAACTCAATAACGATTTGTGAGGCTCAACGAAATTCTTACCCAAATTATTTGCAATTATTAAACAGAAAGAATGAAAAATGACCTTGAATTACAGGGCGAAAGATCAGACTGTTAAGACTGTCTTTGTAACTAAGCACTGTAAAGACTGAGACAGCTGCAAGGTAAAGTTTTCCTCGAGTTCTTCTGGTGAATTGTGGGAAAAGGGATTGAACGTCTGAGGTCTCTTCCAGCTCTGAAACCGCAGTGTTTCGTACAGTGTTCATTTTTTTTATGGGAGGGGTCTCGGGGTCTTGCTCTGTCGCCCAGGCTGGAGGTTGGAGTATAGTGGCGCGACACGATTACGGCTCACGGCAGCCTTGAACTCCTGGGCTCAAGCGATGCTCCCACCTCAGCCTCTAGAGTAGCTGGGACTCAGTGTCTGTTATTAACTCCCCTCGTAGAAGCCACTTTCCTCCAGGGCAAAGTTACTCACTTAAGGACCTTACGGCTTAGCCCGAGGATTTCCTGGGTCACCACGCAGGCGGCTTCAGGTCCCAACCGTGACTCCTCCCCCACCCACAATGCACCTCGCGGTTCCCTCTAGGTGGCAGCTGTGTCACGTGTCACCCGACGGAGCGCGCTCCTGTTTGGCGCACGCGCAGAATGCAGCCCCCAGCTATTTTTTTTCTCCGTGGCGGCGGCGACGAGCGGAAGTTCTTGGGAGCGCCAGTTCCGTCAGTGTGTTCGAGTGGACAAAATGGCGAAGATCGCCAAGACTCACGAAGGTAAGCGGTCTTTCCCTGCTTACGTGTTTTCTTGGTTGCTAGCCTACTAAGAGCCTTTCTTCCTAGGATTCTGCCTTTTCCTATGGTTTCTTTCATGGGAGCCGAGCCCGCGTTTCGGGGCCAAGGGTCGTCTCCTCCGCGGCAGCGGCGCAGGCCACTGCCCCGCGTAATGGCGTCCTCCTCTTACACCCCCGACAGGCGCTTTGTTCGGTGTTTGGGACCTGCTACTTCAGAGTAGCTTCTCTTCTCTGACCAGAGGGCCTCGTTTAAGCGGCTTCCTCAGTAGGATTCGTGGGCAAGGGATCTGAGAAGCGGGCGTGGGGAGAAAGTCTCACTCGCCTGTCGACAGTGTCGTCCGCATAGTTTATGCAGAAGAGGGTCAGAAAAGCACTGAAATACGGCAGCCACTTTTCCGGCAGGACTGAATCGAATTTAGTTAAACCCAGATTCCATTACTCCTGCCCCCGTGTGTGTTCAAGCGTCAGTGTTACTTGCTTATTTTTCTTGCACGAAACGATTTGGGGATAAAATCTGGTAGTTGTTTTCCCTCCCTTAGTCACTTTTAGTATAATATTGATCTTTTTCTTTGGAGACTGGTTATTGGAAGAGCCAGATGGAAAAGGAAAAGATAAATTACTTTCATTAATGGCCGAAGCTTTCAAACTAGTTGATCGTTTTATGGAATGCAGAGTGTGCAAATTAGGAAAACGTTGGGAATAGACTGGAGTTCATTAGGAAATATCCAGAGATGACAGGAAACGGGATCACTTTTCAGAGAAGACGAGGCATGGGAAGTTGGAACTGCATTCTTTGATTTCTGACTTGGAATCCGAGATTTTCACTGAGAACGAGACTTCTAATTCACTTTTGTTTCATATGTTCTTTCTGGGTATTTGGCTCGGTATTAGTCTGTGAGAGGTAACAGACTGAGGCCATCCAAAATTTTACAGTCAGGTAGGGGAAACAGATGTGTATGTCCTCATTCTCTCATGAGGCCAAATGCATGCTTAAGTAGAAGAACAAACAACATGTTCTGGGAACCTGGATAAGGGAATTATTATGCTTAGGGTTATTTCACTGAAGAGGTTACATGTCCCTGTTTTAAAAGGATCAGTTTTAAATCGGGAAGGACATCTGAGCCTGAGAACATCTTGTAACAAGGTATTGAATCGTGAAAGGTGTGTTTGAGTAGTAGTCCACTGTGGCAGGAACAGTGGGTGCAAGGAGAGAAGAAATAAATGAATCTGTAAAGGTTGGTTTAGGACCAGAATATGAATGGCTTTGAATCTTTGGGTCACCCAGAGGACCTGAAGTCCAGCTTTCTGCTGTTTATCAGACATGCTAATGAATTGGCAATGGCTTTAATACCAGTATTATTTTAGGTATTTAGGATTTAAATGCTCTCTTAGTGTTCTTAGGCCTTATTATTTTTCTTTAGACTATCTCCAATATAACCTTTTGCAAATAAGTAGAAAATATAAAGATGTGCTGTTTTTGTTCATTCAGGAGGTTATTCATTTGGGGATATTGATAGTATAGCTTTGATATTTATTGGTAGCATAAGATGCTCTCAAACAGGAAAATCAAAGTTCTGATCAGTTTTCCTGAATTTTTTAGAAACCCAGCTAAAAGCTTTGGTCTATTGCTATTCATTGTCCAAACTTGTTATTTTTGAGATTATTCTATCAATGTGAATTAAGTGATGCCATAAGAAAATAGCAGAACATTCAATACTTGAACACTGTCTGTGCCCATCCCTATGGGTTATAAGTCAGGGGATAATAAATGTTTAGTAGAAATACACATAATACTGACATAGCTTCTTGCTTCCTTCCTAATGACATTTTCTTGGTGGAACTCTAATTATTCATGGTCCATCACTGTTTTCTCTTGTTAAGCCATTTTTGATAAACTGAAGCAGAATTAATGCTTTTAGGGGCAGTGCTGCCATAGCACTCAGTATAAATGTTATATTGCTTAGTCTATTGTGTTAAGATTTTCTCTTCTACTTAGCTCCAAGATTGAGATAAACTGGTTACTATTTATTTATTTTGCTGTCATATTCTTTCCAAACATTTTTTTTTTATTTTTTTTTTTATTATTTTTTTTTTGAGATAGAGTCTTGCTCTGTTGCCCAGGCTGAAGTGCAGTGGTGCAATCTCAGCTCACAGCAACCTCCGCCTTTTAGGTTCAAGCTATTCTCCTGCTTCAGCCTCCCGAGTACTGGGATCACAGGCATGCGCCACCACACCTGACTGATTTTTGTAGTTTTAGAGACAGGGTTTCGCCATGTTGGCCAGGCTGGTCTCAAACTCTTGACCACAAGTGATCCTCCCACCTCGGCCTCCCAAAGTGCTGGGATTGCTGGCATGAGCCACAATGCCTGAACCCTTTCAAACATTTCTATTAGGATCAGGCCTCACATCCTCTTTAACCAATCTGATTATATTTTACCCTGGCCAATGTGGCTTATGCTTTCCAGGATTGAAATATAAAAAGAGCTGGACTTACTCAAATCAGATAAAATCTTTTAGATCTTTCCGCATATTAAATTGTGTCAGGTGTATGGTTATGAATATGCATAATCTTGCCATCCAGCAGTTCTTCAGATACTGCTGACTTTGGCAAACAAATAGGGAACACATACTCTTCTCTGTTTTGTAAGGGGAAAAATGGGTTAATCAAAAATCCTGTGTATCAGCTTGTTTTGCCACTAATCCTTTGAATTAGATTTTTTGGTACATCACCAAGCTGAAAAAGTTTTTTCCCTAATTCTTTGCTTGATGAGTGGCTGGAATAGTTATAGTTTTGTTATTGTGTATCTTGCTGATGTATTTTTTTTTTCCTGGGTTTATTTTTATTTTTATTTTATTTTCATTTTATTTTATTTTATTTCATTTTTTATTTTTTTGAGACGGAGTCTCGCTCTGTCACGCAGGCTGGAGTGCAGTGACCGGATCTCAGCTCACTGCAAGCTCCGCCTCCCAGGTTTACGCCATTTTCCTGCCTCAGCCTCCCGAGTAGCTGGGACTACAGGCGCCCGCCACCTCGCCCGGCTAGTTTTTTTGTACTTTTTAGTAGAGACGGGGTTTCACCGTGTTCGCCAGGATGGTCTCGATCTCCTGACCTCGTGATCCGCCCATCTCGGCCTCCCAAAGTGCTGGGATTACAGGCTTGAGCCACCGCGCCCGGCCTTCCTGTGTTTATTTTTAAGACTGGGTCTTGCCCTGTTGCCCAGGTTGGAGTACAGTGGCGTGATCATAGCTCACTTAACCTACAACTGCTGGGCTCAAGCGATCCTCCCATTTCAACCTCCCAAGTAGCTACAACTACAGGCGTGTGCCACCATGCCTGGCTAATTTTTACAATTTTTTTTTAGATATGGGATCTTGCTATGTTACCCAGGCTGATCTCGGAACTCCTGGGCTCAAGCAGTCCTCCTGCCTTGGCCTCCCACCGTGCTAGGATTACAGGTGTGAGCCACAATGCCTGGCCCTGAATTTTTTTTTTAAATAGAATTAATCATTTGGGAATCA
This sequence comes from Theropithecus gelada, assembly GCF_003255815.1. NCBI lineage: Eukaryota > Metazoa > Chordata > Mammalia > Primates > Cercopithecidae > Theropithecus > Theropithecus gelada. The sequence continues at coordinate 73,871,716 of NC_037680.1, read as the reverse complement.
ATTTATCAGTATTGTTTGTAGTGCTCAGTAAAATGATTTGTATTATAGTTAGTTGTCCTGTTGCAGTTTTGTTTAATGAAAAAGTTGAGGGTTGGGATTCAGAATATACTTCCTGTTTTTCTGTGATGTCTTTTAGAAGTCTCGTATTTGGGAAATACTTGTTCACCAGTTATGTCTGGCTGAAGGAGAATAGATATCACTTAGGGACCACACTAAAAGGTGTAGGTGAGAGATTTAACATCTGAGGGCAGTATCTCTGTAATGTGTAATGAGCAGTGATTAGAACATTGAACATAATCCAGATGAAAAATGAAAAATAAAGAAGCATCAAGGAGGAAGAAGTGCTACAAGTTGGGTTTAGCATGATCTAAGGCTTAGAAAGAAGAAAAGGGTTGGTCACGGTGTTTCACACCAATAATCTCAGCACTTTCGGAGGCTGAGGTGAGCGGATCACTTGAGGTCTGGAGTTCCAGACCAGCTTGGCCAACATGGTGAAACCCCCCTATACTAAAAATACAAAAAAATTATCCGGGCATGGTGACGTGCGCCTGTGATCCCAGCTACTCAGGAGGCTGAGGCAGGAGAATCGCTTGAACCTAGGAGGCGGAGTTTGCAGTGAGCTGAGATCACGCCACTGCACTCCAGCCTGGGCGACTGAGTGAAACTCTTGTCTCAGGAAAAAAAAAAAAAAAAAAAAGAAAAGGCACAGGAGGGGAGATCAGAGGGACAGAATTGGTGGGGAGCAGTTAAATAGTTGTATCAGATGTGACCTTCTGCTATCAGCGGTATGAGTTGTTTTTCTCAAGAGTTTGATATGTAGGTCTGAGTTTTAAAATACAGGAGGCCAGGGGTTGCTCACGCATATAATCCCAGCACTTTGGGAAGCCAAGACAGGAGGATTGCTTGAGACTGCAAACATACAGAAAAGTAGAGAGCGGCTGGCACAGTGGCATGCCTGGGCAGATGGCTTGAGCTCAGGAGTTCAAGATTGGCCGGGCAATATGGTAAGACCCTGTCTCTACAAAAAAAAAAAATACAAGTTAGCCAGGTGTGGTGGTGTGTGCCTGTAGTCCCAGCTACTTGGGAGGCTGAGGTGGGAGAATCTCTCTTGAGCCCAGGAGATTGAGGCTGCAGTGAGCTATGATGGGGCCACTGTGCTCCAGCCTGGGCGACAGAGTCAGACCCAGTTTCTAGAAAACAAAATGGCTGGGCACAGTGGCTCATGCCTATAATCCCAGCACATTGGGAGGCTGAGACTGGTGGATCACCTGAGGTCAGGGGTTTGAGACCAGCCTGGCCAACGTGGCGAAACCCTGTCTCTCCTAAAAAATACAAAAATTAGCTGGGCGTGATGGTGTGCACCTGTAATCCCAGCTACTAGCGGGGCTGAGGTAGGAAAATTGCTTGAACCCAGGAGGTGGACTTTGCAGTGAGCCGAGATCATGCCACTGTACTCCAACCTGGGCAACAGAGCAGGACTCCATCTCAAAAAAACAAAACAACAGACCGGGTATGGTGGCTTATGCCTGTAATCCCAGTTTGGGAGGCCAATGCAGATGGATTGCATGAGGTCGGGAGTTTGAGCTTGGCCAACATGGTGAAACCCCGTCTCTACTGAAAATACAAAAATTAGCTGGACTTGGTGGTGCGTGCCTGTAATCCCAGCTACTTGGGAGGCTCAAGGAGAATCTTTTGAACCGGGAAGTGGAGGTTGCAGTGAGCCGAGATCATGCCACTGCACTTTAGCCTGGGCAACAGAGTGAGACTCCATCTCAAAACAAAATAACAAAACAAAAAAGTACAGTGAGTAGTAAAATGAACCCCTCATATACTTATCACCTAGCTTCAACGGTTCCAAGCTTAGGCCAAGTTTGTTTAATTGGTACACTGGTCCCTTCTACTCTTCCTATTATTTTGAAGGAGATATTAGACGTACCACTTTATCCATAAATATTTCAGTGTGTATTTCTAAAATGTAAGGACTTAAAAAGATAATACTATAATTACACTTAAAATTAAAATAATAAAATATCTAGTCAATGTTCTGTTTTACCCATTCTTTTAAACTTTGTTTTTCAGTTTCAGTCAGGCTGCCAAGAAAACTGATACATTTTGATTGGTTGGTTTCTCTTACATCTTTTTCATTTCACAGTACATTGTGATTGAGTGATTTATCTCGTAAATCTTTTTCAGTTCATAGGTTCCTCCTCTGTCTCTTTCTTTTTCCTTGCACTTCATTTGTTGCAGAACCTTTGTCCTGTGGTTTCCCACAGTCTGGAGGAATTGGGGAAAATGGCAGTCAAAACTGGTTCCCTCCTTCCCATTACTGCTGCAATCAAGATGTTAGGGGGCCCACAAGCAATGGAAGCACCCAGAAAATTATGGACTCTAGGTATGAGCATAGTTCTGAAATCATACTTCAGGTTTAGGTTGTGCTAGTCATGGTAAGGAAATCCTTTTTTTTTTTTTTTTTTTTTTTTTTTGAGACCGAGTCTCACTCTGTCGTCCAGGCTGGAGTGCAATGGTGTGATCTCAGCTCACTGCAACCTTTGCCTTCCGGGTTCAAGCAATTCTTTTGCCTCAGCCTCCTGAGTAGCTGTGACTACAGGCACCAGCTACCATGCTCGGCTAATTTTTGTATTTTTAGTAGAGACAGTGTTTCGCCATGTTGGCCAGGCTGATCTTGAACTCTTGACGTCAGGTCAACCTCCGTCTACCAAAGTGCTGGGATTATAGGCGTGAGCTACCATGCCCGGCCAGGAAGGAAAGCTTTCTTTTTTTTTTTTTTGAGTCTTGCTCTGTCACCCAGACTGGAGTGCAGTGGCACGATCTCGGCTCACTGCAAGTTCCACTTCCTGGGTTCATGCCATTCTCCTGCTTCTGCCTCCCTAGTAGCTGGGACTACAGGTGCCCACCACCACGCCCGGCTAATTTTTTTGTATTTTTAATAGAGATGGGGTTTCACCATGTTATCCAGGATGGTCTCGAGCTCCTGACCTCGTGGTCTGCCTGCCTTGGCCTCCCAAAGTGCTGGGATTACAGGCGTGAGCCACTGCGCCTGGCCCTGGGAAGGAAATCTTAAAAAGGATTTGTACATTCTGGTTCTCCCCCCACCATAATTTTAATGTCAATAAATATACTCTTCAGTTTTTTTTTTTTTTTCTTTTTTTTTGAAACGGGGGTTTGCTCTCGTTGCCCAGGCTGGAGTACAATGGTGTGATCTCGGCTCACTGCAAGCTCTGCCTCCTGGATTCAAGCGATTCTCCTGCCTCAGCCTCCGGAGTAGCTGGAATTACAGGCATGCGCCACCACGCCTGGCTACTTTTGTATTTTTAGTAGAGACGGGGTTTCTCCATGTTGGTCAGGCTGGTCTCAAACTCCTGACCTCAGGTGATCTGCCTGCCTCAGCCTCCCAAAGTGCTGGGATTGCAGGCGTGAGCCACCAAGCCTGGCCTACTCTTCATTTTTCTAACAAGCCTAACTGCTACCTGTTTTGTATGACACGCAGTTATACACATATCTTAAAAATAAGATGACCAATTTAAGAAAAACCTCATTTTTGACAATATGCCGTCAAGACTTTTCCTTTAGCATGGCTCTTTGGTAAATGCAAGTCTGATAAACACTTCACTAAGTGCTCTGATCTCTTGTTTAAGACATTTTTAAAAACTACACTTGGATATGACAACTCAGGATTTTAAGGACTACCCGTAACTTCAATTTTAGGATTCTAAATATACTGTCATGATAGGGAATCACTTCTTTTTAAGATTTCATAATCAATAGCTAAGAGTCCTAGCATATATCCCTACCCTACCCCCAGTGAGTGGGTTTTACTAAAGATGGGAGTAGGGGAGAGGTTGAGGCAGGGAACAGAAATGTGGCTTTCATCCAGAAAATCAGGTAGTTAGGTAATCCATATCACCTATTTCTACCTCTGTACTCCTTTTTCTACTACCACAGAATTGAAATTTTACTAATCTCACTTATCTCAGCTTCTCTTTATCTTACTTGTTCCCTTAATATCTCTCTCCTCCATTTCATCTCTCAAAATTCTTCTTTATCTGTTACACATTCTGCTCTGCTCTGCTCTTAAACTTGGGGAAGTAAATCCATCAAAAAGGCTAAGTTTCTTATAAAGGTAAACATTTACTGTAGGATCCAGCAATCCTATTCCTAGATATAGATGTTTACCCCCTAGTGTTTTTTGTTTGTTTGTTTGTTTTTGTTTTTGAGCGCTCTATTTCCCAGGCTGGAGTGCGGTCACAAGATCTCAGCTCACTGCAAGCTCCGCCTCCCGGGTTCAAGCGATACTTCTGCCTCAGCCTCCCGAGTAGCTGGGACTACAGGCGTGCACCATCACACCTGGCTAATTTTTGTCTTTTTAGTAGAGATGGGGTTTCACCATATTGGCCGGGCTGGTCTCGAACTCCTGACCTCAGGTGATCCATCCATATTGGCCTCCCAAAGTGCTGGGATTACAGGCGTGAGCCACCATGCTCGGCCTACCCCAGTGTTATTAAAACCTGTCTTCGCCGGGCGCGGTGGCTCAAGCCTGTAATCCCAGCACTTTGGGAGGCCGAGACGGGCGGATCACGAGGTCAGGAGATCGAGACCATCCTGGCTAACACGGTGAAACCCCGTCTCTATTAATTGCAGTGAGCTGAGATCCGGCCACTGCACTCCAGCCCGGGCGACAGAGCGAGACTCTGTCTCAAAAAAAAAAAAAAAAAAAAAAAAAAAAAAAAAAAAA